>NC_134406.1:34068701-34401201 GCF_038048845.1 Mixophyes fleayi
ACATGATTACTCTTTAACACAGTGGCGCATGCAGGGGGGGTTTCTGGTTCTCCAGAAACCCCTCCCCTCCGCGAACCAACGGTACTGTACAGCAGCCGTGGCGCTGTCAAAGAAGCGTCCGCGGCAGTGCTGTATTGTAGTATAATACAGCACTGCCGCGGATGCTGCTTGACAGCGCTGCGGCTGCTGTAGAATTCAGACGCGCCGAAATGGAGCTGCAGCTCCCTCTCGCAATATTATTATTTTTTCCGGGGGGGGGGGGGGGGGGCGGAAACCCCCCCTTCTAAATCCTGCGTTCGCCCCTGTAACAGTACCATATCTGAAGGATGCAAGTCTATACAATTTAATGAAATTAAATAAATTTACATATGCAATGTTATTGAATATGGCCCCACCTCCTCTTCACCTCTTCACACAACATGGGATTATTGACCTACTTTTATTATTATAGGATTACCTTTTATTACTGTTGGGATGCTGAGCTAAACTCAAGAATATACGGGAAGGGGGGGTATTCAATTAAGTGCGGAGAGCCTCCTGAACGGGCGCGTAGGCACTCAGCGTTACTGCAACATCGCGGATTTCACTTCGTCACCCCATCCCCCCCATAGGGTTACTAGGAGAAATCCGCAATGCTGCGGTACCGTATTAACAGAAAAGGTGCACAGCCGCAATGTCCGAATATCACGTCTAATTGAAGAAGCCCAGTCAGCAGGTCATGTTTTCCATGTGTCCGCAGCTCTACAAGTGGCGCAGTAGCTGCCCGGCTCATTACTCACACTGCATGATGGACGATGCATGGTCATCAGTCAGGAGCAGGCACAGGGAGTGCACCGACTAATGTGGAGCTGGCTTATTAACTCCGAGCTGTGTGTGCACCATACCACTAGTGCTCACAAAATGTACCATGATATTTCCCCCACAGACTTTCCAAATGCCAGCCCCCTTGCTGATCCTGCTGAGCCCTTAATATCCATGGACCACATAGCAGTTGCATGGGCTTTTATGGCGATAATTACACCACTAGGTATGATTTATAGCGCAGGAACCTGTAGGTACAGACTCATTTAAAACCTTCACATTATTCCTTGGTAGAAATGATTGTGCTACATTGGTATCATAACAGTAAGCATTGAGGCTGGTCATTATTTGTTATGAAGATTTTTGGGGCTTTGGGAGGCTTTATATGGTCTATGATGGATCAAGAAAGAGGGATAAGATTTTTGTATAATTAATAACGTGGGGAACAAGTGTTTGGGGAGCCTTTATTCAAGTAAAACCTTTTAAAATTGTTTGTGTGTGGTTTTCTTTTTACGCTGGTATAATGGGCAAGGTTTTATTTGCCACTCTAGTGGTCCCTGTCTTGATACTTACATCGGACCCCATAGCTCAGGGGGATGGAAGGGTCACAGCGCTTTCTAGCACAGGGTTGGTAGCCTCTCCGAGGCAATATAGCACTGGGACAGGTTGAGGACTTAGGCATGCTGTACTTTAAACATTGCTGGTCCTGTGGATAGATGTATGGGGTTGGTTGAAGGACCAGTCCCTATAGAAATAATGTCTTATTGGATGAGAGGGGAGCTCCATCCTCTACTCAATTGTGATGTGTTTGCCACAGCTCCAGCCCTCACTCACACCTGGGGATCGTCCTTGGTGAGAATGTCCCTCTGCCTATCTTTCCAGCCCGCCCCTTATAAACATGTTTGGAATAGAAAACTCTTGGAACAATGTAAATGAAGATGATCTGGGATAAGAATAGTGCACATTAGGGGCCTCATTTAGAGTCTAACTCATTTAGAGTCGGACGCAAAGTCCATTTCAGGCGCATCCTGCACATTTTCACTGATGGGCATGTCAGCAAGCAACAGTTCCCTGCAGTTCTGTCTGTTTTTCAGGCGCAGTGTACACTTGCAACAGCTTGCGTCTCAGTACGAGGGAAAGAGCGGAACACAGAGTTATGTAGGCGTGACCATGAAAAATTTAGATACTATGGGCGTCTACCTGCAAAAACTACCCTAGTTGGATCAAGACACACGCGGAACACACGTGAAAAAAGACTGAAAAAGTGCGGCAGGAATTAGGTGGCGCAAGTAGTTAGCTAGCCATGGGAACTGGTCGCAGCTTGGTAGGGTATTACGAGTGGGACGCAACTGCGGTTGCATGCCACTCGTAATACCCTACCAAGCTGCAGCACACTCCCACTCCTGCTCTTTCATGTACGTCTTAGACGCACATTGCATCCGACTCTCAATGAGGCCCTAGGACTGTCAAAATTCAGCCTCTGGGCTCATTGATGACTTTCATGGTACATGCAAATACTAATAAGATGATGTGTTACTTCTAAAGGAAATCTTGACTATACCATCATTTCTTTCAACGGGGTAGAAAAAGTAACAGTGTCAGATTCAGGAACCAGCCATTCAAATCGACATTCCCCAATATTTAGCCAAACAAAATTGAAACATACCCCCTATTCTGTACAAACCATGCCCCCAATTCACCAAAAGCATATTCCAATCCACCCAACCATGTTTCTTCTCTGGTAAAATCCCGCCCACATTGCTGGAAATACTGCCCCTTTAAGGATCCGCAATTTGGGAGTATTAGGAAATATGAATCTGTAAACCAGCAGGATTATTCATGAAGCCAGGGATAAAGGACTAAGAAAGTGAATTTTTAGGCACATTGGCTACCTGTCTCCTGAGATTTATCCAGCCCTGGCATTTATACTACACCCCCCGCTAGTATAGCTCATCCTTATTGCCAAGCTATAACTTTTGAAGTAAACATCTCTCATAAACAAGAACTACCATTCTTCAGCAAGAGCTGGTCAAGTTTCAGTATAATAACAGTTAAACAGAACTGGCCTCACAGCAAGCTTGTGTCTGGGTCCCGATATTAGAATGTTGGACTGCTATGTTGCATGGAAGAAAGACTCCAGAACTCAAAAATTTGTATTAGTTACATAAAGACCATATGCTTAATCCCCATGTACACTAGTAAATTATACCCAGCCTCAAGGCATATGATTGGATTTAAAATAAAATAAATCATTGTAATGAGCCATTTTTACCAGTGTAACTAAATAAAATTGCTAAACATGCCAAACAACAGTGCACCACCGCAACGCGCCTAGGGGTTAATGTGTATCCAGCTAGGATTTCACAATAGCCAGTGCTAGTGAAATTAATAAGTATTCTATTGAGAAAAGGGCAAGTAAGGGATAGCAGACAGAAAGCAGGAACATCCAACCACAATAATGAGAGCTAGGAATTCCACCCTCACTGAGCTTTTTCTATTATACATTTGAAACAGATTTCAAAGACATTCAATAACAGGACATGGATGTTTCCACATAATGTGGTATTTATACTGCTTCATACTGCTTGTTATATGCAATTATGGAACAGTACCCTTTGTGTTTTCTGCATGCAACCACTTATACAACTCTCAAGATGTCAGGTGTCAGCACTAAATAATACTATTAGATGAGATGAAGAACTAAAGTGGACTAATAAATGTCAGAACGCTATTAATCTGTCAGTAATCAGGGGACATATAGATAAGAAAAATTACAGAAAAAACATTCTTTCTTTGCATTTGTTTTTTATCAACTTACCAGCCGACCCATACAATTGATTCCCAAGAAAGTACACTTATTATTATTATTATTTCAATATATAAGACAGCAATATTTTGCACAGCAATAGGAAAACGCTAGGTACTGGTGCACAGATATAGAGGTACCGATCATGGGCTAACACATAGGGGCTGAGGCAGAGTAAGCCCTACGCCAGTTTTCACAGTGTGTCTTGCGTGAAATCGCACTGCACATGCCCAGAAAGAAGGATCCAACATATCTGCACATGGAGTTTTGCGCCACTTACGTCAGCCCACGTCTGGAGAGGAGGGATGGGGGTGTTCTAATATAGGCTGAGTACAACAAGGGCTTGTTTGTGCAGCTATAAATTAGAGATGTTCACTGACCCCCATGTTTTGGTTTTGGGTTTGGTTTTGAATCTGGATTAACTTCGTTTTTTGGTTTTTGATCCCTATTTTTTCCTAAAATCCATATTTTTTTCTAAAATCACATAATTTGGCTCTTTTTTTGTTCCTACATTATTATTGACCTCAATAACATTAATTTCCATTCATTTCCAGTCAATTTTTGCCAAGTGACAAGAGCACTACTACTCCTCCTGTTTCTGTATGAACAATGGCACTGAACAATGGAACTGAGAAATGGCACTGAAGACTGGAGAGTGACAAGAACACTGCTACCCCTGTTTCTGTATGAGCAATGGCGCTGAACAATGTCACTGAGCAATGTCACTGGAGACTGAAGAGTGACAAGAACACTGCTACCCCTGTTTCTGTGTGAGCAATGGCACTGGATCTCCTGGGGAGGAAGGTACTTATGGAATCCAAAACTCGCGAGACCAACAATGACGTTTTGCTTGATTCAGATCCGAGGATGCACGAAAGTACTGAGCCGGCTAGCAAGCTTACTCGGATCCTCTAAGTTCGGGTGGGTTCGGGTTCAGAAAACCGAGCCCGACCATCTCTACTGTAAATGGATGCAGACTGGTATATCTGCCTCTACAAAAGAAGTATTATTTGCGGATGGTCAGGCGCAGGTGCAAATAGAGGATGATGATGACAATGGTCCCTGGCACTTGCGAACCACTTGTGATTGGCTGTTTGCGATTGCGTCACTGGGCATATGTTATGCTTTTGTGTGCGCGTTTAAGCTATTTTTTCCCTTGTACACAAGGAAGGGAGTTGTTTCTTCTGTATTAGAGAGTTTTTTGCAGTTTATTGTTTAATGCCCACTAGTGAGTGCATTTGTTGCACATAAGACACATGGCTAAAAACATGGATGTAAACGGGACGTGTCTGTGACATGTGGCTGGAGCAAACCAAGCACATACGCTACTGGTGCCACCCTGCACAGATCTTAAGAATGGCTCAACATATGGGCAAAAATGCCCTATTTTACATCTGTCTTTGGAGCGTAAATTAAAGTCTTTATTTACAACAAGTATGAAATAAAATGGACACAGATTATATTCACTGACTGCATTCTCAGCAAAGGATTGTGCTTACAGAGTTCACTAAAAGGACTAAAGAACCCTAATTTTCTGTGCACTCAGTGGTGTAAAGTGTGCACATGGCCTTACACGCATCATGTTCATATTGCCAACCTATAACTCAGTATTTTCCCTTTACATAACCATACTCCTCATTTTATTTCTCTCTGCTAAACTTTTATTTTATTTACTATGAGAAGGAATTGGTCACTAACATAAAATCTCACCTCTCTGAAGTTATTTGTGTGTTAGCAATAAGAGCTACCCTCCTACTACCAGCAATTATCTCCTAAGAGCACCGTGGCAGGAGTAATTTTCTTTATAAGACAGTAGAATGTCTTTGACATATATCACCTCCTTCTCATTTGCATATAATTCCAGGAGAGAATGTGAACTAATAACAAATAGGAAGCATGACGTTTGTATCATACAGAGGTACAAATACTACAGTGTCAGTTTCAAAGGAACCTCACATCAGTGCTGTGGAAGAGTCCCATTTACCTCTATTCCTCTCCTCACATCCTAACACTGTCACATGTAGCCCTGTTCTCACTATGCACAAGATCAGCACAATTGTTTACTGAAATTATGTTTGTTGCTGTGAAAATTCAGATGATCTGACTGGCTGCATGTTAAGAAACTGCGGACTTAACAGATGAGTAGGTGCTAAAGATTAAAATACTATAAGGTGTTAAGATCATAGTCAACTGCACCATAATAAATAGAAACAAATGGGTTATATTTAATATATTATTCAACTACGAAAGAAGAATTCAAAGAGACACATGACTTTTTATTTCTTCTGATTTCTAAATGCGAACAATATTTAAATTGTTCCCAGGCGGTAAACAGATGCACATTTTTGGCTGTGCCAAGAGTGTAAATGTTATAATACAGCGTGGGACAAAGGGGAAACAATGTGAATCTCATTTTGTCTGTATATTGATTTACTCACACAGCAGTCAGATTCAGCAGCAGCTGCTGCGATTAGACGGACGACATAAACGGTGCAAGCTCTTGCATTATATTGGTAATGATGTAATTAGACAGGTGCGGTGCAGTGTCTTCATTTGAAATGAAACAGATCTGGGCACGGATGTGAATTTAGCAATTGGGAGATAGAGCAGAGTTTTAGTGAAGGCCCTTTGAAATTCTGCTACATGGCCCAGTAAATAGTAGTCATCAATGGAATTAAAATTCCATCTCTACCATGATCAAATAGAATGCCTATATGGATTTATGCCTATATGCCTATATTTCTGATGGTATCTCTCCCCGATAAATTATCCCAAAAAATTTTCGTCTACCTCCCCTGATTGCTGGCGAGGCTGCGGGCAAAGAGGTACTTTTCTTCATATCTGGTGGTCCTGCCTTAAGATCTCCTCCATGTGTGATAGGGTCGGGAGCCTTTGGTCTTCCTTCCTCCAATGCCCTATTGGGAAGGACTCATGGTCCTTCCTCCTTTGTTATGCTATCCAAGATGTCGAACCTCCCTCAGTGAAGATGGCCTCTCAGGTCCTGGCCACGGCGCATTGCATGGTAGCCAAATCATAGAAGCTGGGTGACCCTCTCATAATCTCCCATTGCTCTGCAAAATAAGGCCCCCGGGGCGCCTACCTTCCACCCAACCCCTGTGCAAACATGGTCATTTTGCTCCATAATCCTCTGCATTTAGCCACAGATACACAAATCTATGTGCACGTTGGGACCATTGCTGCTTTTGCTAATGCAGTGGCCTTATGTGCTACGTAAATTACTTTCTGTATGTTAAAAAAAGCAATATTCCCTTGGTCTTTTAATTACAGATAAGTATATACTGTAAGGACATAATGAAATGCCCTTTATGTAATCGTTATGTTTCACATAATTCAAGTACATGTTGCGATGAAGGAATGCTATTGCACTTTGCCTTCTATAGCTATATTTATTTTAGCTGACCTCATTCCAGCGTCTGTTCTGCCTCCACCCGTTCTTGGATCCATTTGCTCCTTTTTTTGTTTTAGTCACACTCACAAATCCAAATACAGCATATCCACTTCTGCACCCACATCCAAACCACACCATCCATTCCACCCTCAATGGCGTGCCAAAGACAATCTCAGTCTGGAACACTGAACCTTCCCAGAACTGCCTGGGATCTATGTTTTCATTTAAGCCATTCTAAACTAATTTAACCGATTTCTCCATCCAATGGTTTGGAACAGGTGGAGATGGATTTGCTTATATGCTTCTGTCAAGAGCATTGCTGTAACATTCGAACATGATTGTGATGTTCCTCTGACATTCCACATATCCTTCTATTGCTTTCAAAATGCCTTTAGACAAGACTGACAAGTACAACTGATTGGTGCAAATTAAGAAGATTTTTTTTCTGCAGATCTAAATGCTTGACTTGTTGTGGCAACACATCTGATACGATAAATCACATTTGTTTAGTAGCTATGTGTCCTAGGAATACAGGGAGCATTGCTATGTTCTTCAAAGACCGAAGACTCGGCCCCACAACCAAGCTGACCACATTCATGGTTGTTCCTACTATCTACAGACACGGTGTAAAGTTACAAGTCACAATAATAATAATAAAAAAGGACATTTCTGATTATTTAGGCTACGCCAAGTCATGCAACTGCTTAAGTATTGTTGTTATAAATCAATTCAAAATAATAATAAGTAAAACATTTTTTTTAAATGATCTTGGTCACTGTGCTTAAGACCAGGGAATTGGGTTCACTGGTGTATGGTTCCTGGTGGAGCCAAATGCATGGGTAACTTTGTAAAGAGGTACAAAATGACAAATTGGACATGGCCAGTTGTTCTTGCCGAAGTCACGTAGCATCTTGCTATCTTGTTCAAAGATGGCTGTTTCGCCCTACCTTAATTAGATTGTTCATATGAAATGATTTACGCTTTTGTCTAGAAAAAACATTAACTAACAGTAACTACAGACATTTGCAGTTAACCGACATGTTTGCTCTTTTTTCAGAGATCATCATCATCATCATCATCAGCTATTTATATAGCGCTACTAATTCTGCAGCGTTGTACAGAGAACTCACTCACATCAGTCCCTGCCCCATTGCAGCTTACAGTTTAAATACCCTAACACACATATACAGACAGACAGACAGAGACAGGCTAGGGTCAATTTGATAGCAGCCAATTAACCTACTGGTATGGTTTTGGAGTGTGGGAGGAAACCGGAGCACCCGGAGGAAACCCACGCAAACACAGGGAGAACATACAAACTCCACACATATAATGCCATGGTTGGGAATCGAACTCATAACCCCAGCGCTGTCACTGATTAAATCAGAAAACGGCACACAAGAAATGCAAGTAATTAAGAAGTTAAATTATAATATCAAGTTTATGTCAAATATTTTGAAATCTAACTCTCCCCTTGTTACTCCATGGTGCATATCTGATTTCTAGGAGTGAATAGTTTTTGTGCTGGGAACATTGTGTCGGAAGCCTAAAACTGAGCAATAAAAAAAGAGCAGGAGGCGGGGCCAACATTCTCCATTGTGGCAGTATAATCATCACAGAGAAAGGGGTACTAGGAGAGGATACCCACCTCTCAGGTATAGGGTAGCAAAGAAGATGAGGGTGTTATTTTTCAAAAATGTAAAAAAGTTATCAATTATATCAATTAAAAGATATGTAGCTGAATTAATAGTGATGATATGATACACACCTACAGCATTTATATGGGTTTTGCTTGAGTGTGGTTAATGCAGTTTGTGGGGCAAAATAGCAGCATAAAAGTAAATTGTACACATTCAGATAACATTTATGTATTGGACTTGTGTGCATCCGCTTTACTGTATCCATTGGTTTACATTTCTAAAGTTCCTTCTGTGCTTTTCAACAATATATCTATATCATCAGGCAGATTTGTTTATTTATGGTCACCCGAGCCATGAAGCATCTCTGCTGTACTGGACTGAATTGTGTCTAGACAGCAGTTATGTGTAATATCCAAGGGCAATAGAGATAAACAACTCAGAAAGCAGTGTATTTTAGTACAGCTTGCTGGAGGACATGTACAAGTCGATAAACTAAAGTTATCTGAAGGCAGAGAAGCCCTTTCCTGTCTTTTGTCATATCATTATATGGAATGACTTTGTTTTTCACGCATTAATAAACTATTGGGGGTATATTTACTAAACTGCGGCTTTGAAAAAGTGGAGATGTTTGACTATAGCAACCAATCAGATTCTAGCTGTCATTTATATAGTGCATTCTACAAAATGACAGCTAGAATCTGATTGGTTGCTATAGGCAATATCTCCACTTTTTCAAACCTGCAGTTTAGTAAATATACCCCCTTGGTCTTTTTTGTCAACATTTTAAAATGACCTAATTTCCTTAATTAAAGTCTGCTATAAAGTAATATTTCATCATCCACAGTGCTTATAGTACAGTGAATACAGTAGATTAATACATTTACATAGTCAACATCACCCAATAGGTGACTCTTTCAATGCTGAACAAAACACAGTTTCCAGTTTATATAAAAAAAACTTTATTATGCAACATAACTTATAACAGATCCCAAAATCCAAGTAATAACTCATAACAGTTAATGCAAAATATAGCGTGTGTTTTCTTTGTGCAGAAAAAAACAAAATAACTATTAGATATAATAATTTCATTCAACTGCCCTATTGCTAACAATTTTTGCAATAAAATATTGCGCATATCAAGCCATACATTTCTTATAAATATCGTTTGGAACACACTGCACAGAGATGATCCAAAATAAACATCACGGGCCACAAAGAAATTGAAATATTGAAAATATGTTTATATCAAATTATAGCACTTTAACTTGAATCAACTTAGCCATATGGGCTCATGAAATGTTTAGCTACTGGAATATGTAATGTAATCCAGTTTATCCATTAACATATAGTTTGGGGTTTGTTTTATTTCGCTTTCTTTTAATTCATTTTTCATTTGAATAATAGCAATAATAAGTGTTAAGCAATAAAATAACATAGGTGCGCCTGGATTGAATTATTATTTTAATATACATTGTTACTGTTGACACGAAAAATATAAAAAATATTCACATTATTAATTAGGTTACTCACTGTGACATTACTACTTAACATGGAGTAACTGGTTTATTTATAGAGAAAAAGACCTTCCAGACAAACACTTTTACAATAAGAGGTCTATTCACAAGTAACGGAGTGTTCAAGTCAGGGATTTTGAAACATGGTTCCAAGTTAATGGAACCATGTTTCAAAATAATGTTGTTTTATGTCCAGTCATAAAGCTATTTGACTAAATGAATGACTAGTAGCAAAATTTAAATGACATGTTCCAAACATTAATAGCCACAGACTATAATGCTAAAACAGTGGCCATTTACATCAGTGGTCAGGGAACAGGGGTAAATTACCCCAAATGGGGTAAAGGTGAAATTCCTGGGGGTAATACTGCCGATTCACATGCTGTCAGTTGAATTGTAGATCCCTTTTTTAAATGTGAAACTGCTGTTGTACCAGAAGAGCCTCAAGGGTTGGCAGAGGCACTTCTTGAGCTTCGATGCAATAATGAAGCACGTATTACATTTGAAAACAAAGCAGATCTGTCATATTTTTGGATGTCAACAGCTGCAAAGGCATTCAAAATTGCACATGAGGAGGCAGTCAAAAAGTTGCTGCCTTTTGCAACAACCTACCTTTGGGAACAAGGATTTTACACTCTAACGAACATAAAAAAATAAGCAGAGAAATCGATTGGACGCTGAAGACTGTATCCAAATTGCTCTGACATCAAAATGCCCCAATATTGATGCTCTCGTATCAAAAATGAAGCAACATCATTTCTCCAAAACCTAAAGTTTTGAAGTTGAAGCTTTCAGAGAAATTTTGAATTCCAATAATTAATAATATATGATTTCCTTCCTTTCAAATCAAGGTGGTAACATTGGCGTATCTAAATATATTTGGGGGTAAAAGGTAAAAAAGTTCCCTGACCCCTGATTTAAATAGAGATGCAGTAGAATTCAACTATAATATTGCTTTCATTTCAAATTCCTTATGCCAAGACTGTCCAACTAATGGCCAATAGGCCAGATGTAGTCTCTAATGGCTTTGTTGTGGATCATTCTTGGGAATGTATTACTATTACTGGGATAAAGATAATGAACATAGAAGTCTATGGTAAACTTTTACATCATTGCCATATATCTTCTAACAGTCCCAGTTTTCATGGTTTGTAGTCACTTCTAGCCAATCGGGAGTGTTACCAGGTGTTTTGCCTTAAAATAAGGACATAAGAAGAGCAAAGTTCTTTAAATAAGTAATTTGTTCATATATGTAGCACAATCCTTTTAATTTTCTAAGTTCAATTCTCATAACCACCTTTATAGATGTTGTATAGGGTATCCTCCCTCGAGGATAAACATGTTGTAGTTACACGAAAATCTTTTTGTTTAATTGTCACTGTCATTAACCCCCAAGTGGGCCTCAAACCTCAAGTGTATGAACCTTAATGTTAAGGGTCTAAATATTCTGGAAAAGAGATCCCGGTTCGTTAGAGACTTAATAGCCACAACGATAGATGTGGCCTTTATACAAGAGACGCATTTTAAGCTAGGGGCCGAACCCCGGTTACGCAACCACCATTACCCACATATATTTACATGCTGGTGATTTACAACATTTCTCTACTTACTACGATGCTATCATGTTGAATAGGATTCTCGAATGGACGAGAGAGAGGGATCAGATAAACAATGGGTGTGGATTGAGGACATGCACTATGAACACAGATTAAATTCACTCCTTGGCAATCATCATTCCCCACCACCAAGCAGCCAACTATTGCTCCTATTCTGACAAAATGGTCTAAGCTACAAAATATCCCAAACATCTCAACAAAATACTCACCCTTGACCCCACTCTTGGACAACCCAGACTTCCTTCCCGGTCTCACAAAACAGGCCTTTCACCGATGGATACAGGCGGTGGTCACTCGCACCGGCCAGCTGGTGGATGCCTTAGGGGTCATACCTTTTGCTGATTTGCAGTCGAAATGGGATTTATCCAATATAGACATATGGGGATATTTACAGATGAAACACTTTATAGGCTCCCCAGGGATTCATGAGATGGCAGGGCGAACACTCACACAATCTGAGTCCCTCTGTACATATCCCCAACACCCAAAACATACTCTATCTCCCATTTATAGCATATTAATTGAACATTCCTTCCACAAATTACAGAGATTCATCAACAAATGGGAACAGGAGTTGGGAATTGTTATATCTGAACAAGATTGGAGCTACAACTTCCAATGCCCTCGAGTCAATTCTGTATGTGTGCGAGTGGTTGAACGCAACATAAAGTGTTATCTCGGTGATAGCGGTGTCCCAGCACCTAGCTAAAATGTTCACGGAAACGCCAGATCTTTGCTGGAGATGCCAATTAGAACAGGGCACCGCGCAGCATATTTCGTGGGCATGTTCATCTCTCAGACCCTTGTGAGATACAGCTGTACTTCTTTCAAATGCAATCGTGGGTACCACTTTACCAAACTGTCCGACTTATTGGCTGCTAAATGGTTGGTTGCAAAGAATGGTTTGAATGGTTAGACTTTTACATGTCCATGGACGACTTGATTTACTCCTCAGGTGATAAACATAGGGTATTCTATCTATTATGGTTTGATTGGATGGAGTTCAAGAAAACCGCATTATACACCTAATGGAATAAATAAAGACCTACCCCCCTAACTTACCACCTTTTCCCTCCCTGTCTTCCCCCTTCTTCTATCCCCTCTACAAAAAAGTGGTTAGGCAACTGTGCATCTTTTGATAAGTTAATCCGCATAGAGTATAGCTATGTCCGAGAAGCCTGTTGTTAAATATCTAAACGCATTTTAAAGAATCATATTACAGGCGCTGTTTGATATCTATATGTTGTTAATTGACAGATGGCTAAAGATAATAGTTGATTGTATGTATAAGATTGTTCAAATTTGTATAAGCTGCACCATTTTCAATAAAAAATAGAATTTAAAAAAATTAAATAAAAATAAGGACCTAATGGGCCCAATTCATTAACGCACACAAAATGTGTATTGTGCGTTTTTTTTAAAAAAACGCAGGCACACGCACATCCGTATTCAACTAGAAGTGGATCTGAAGAAACATCTCTTGTTGAACTACAGGTCTAGGTGTGCTCTGCAATACAGCACTTGCTGTATTGAGACAGACACAATATACTGCAGGATACATACAATACATATGTGCAATTTAAAGTCATAGCAGAACGCACAGAAAAATAAAATATTCGATTATTGTCACCTGTTAATAATATAGGGCCTAATTCATTAAATATCTTAACTTGAGAAACTTCTCATTTCAGTCTCCTGGACAAAAAAAACCATGTTACAATGCAAGGGGTGCAAATTAGTTTTCTGTTTTGCACATAAGTTAAATACTGACTGTTTTTTCATGTAGCACACAAATATCAACTTTAAATTTCAGTGTACAAATAAGCTATCAAGTATTTGTGTGCTACATGAAAAAACAGTCAGTATTTAACTTATGTGCAAAACAGAATACTAATTTGCACCCCTTGCATTGTAACATGGTTTTGTCCAGGAGACTGAAATAAGAACTTTCTCAAGTTAAGATCCTTAATGAATCAGGCCCATAGTCATTAATGAGAAAACATTAATGAATTTTTTTTTGCAAGCAATACATCCATCTAGCAGAATGTTCTACTGTACATACAATACATTTTTACAGTTGCTCTTTATTGCAAACACAATTTCTAGCGTGCATATCAATATCACTCGGCACTTGATACGGCTGAAAATCACATACCTTAGAGATGCCCCAGCTTGCTCGAGCTTGGCATGCCCTTACTGTAAATTGCCTACATGAATACGCCCCTTTCCATCCCCATTCCACCCATGAAACCGTAGGCAGTTGAAAGTGTCATTTACATTTGAAGATGAATTGCCTACACCTGCGTTCCCTGGCCTATAGTTACTTTCAGGACATGCGCAGTGCCATTTAAAGCAAAATACGGCACCTATTGGCATTTACGTTCCTTAATGAATCAGGCCCAATGTTAATATCCTTGCAATCCTTCAGCAAAGAGGTACAATAAAATAATCTGAACAGTGAATCTTGAATATGGGCCTGTTCAGTGTATGAGAAGAGAAAATGTCACTGATTTTATTGGATGACTGAATTCTTAAAAAATAAACATCTTAAATAAATATGGAGGGGGTTTGAGTCTCATTCATCTCAGGAACTGTTCTGTACTCAAGTTAGTATACATGCTCCATTGAGCAAGCAGTACAGTTCCCAATTCAACACTTATCCTTGGGAAACGTTTAGTATTGTTTGAGAAAGGTGAATATATGATTGATAAGACACTGTATACTGAAAGACAGCATTGGCTCAGATGTGGGGGACTGCTATGGCCCTATCTATCTTATGTACACTGTAACCGGTATTAGCTATAGCTGCTGTTTAGTTTTTTTCTATAAGTAGCATCCGAACAATGGTTAATTTTTCCATACTGTGGATGGAGCCAAAATGATATCCACAGTAGAGTGTTATCTGGGTCTACTGCCAAAGTACAGGATCCTATCAACTGCAGTTTTGGGCTTTCCTCAGATGTCATCCTTGCCCAATTGTCCAAAGTCGGATACTCAACACAATTGACCTAAGGGTGCACATTGGAGGTATGGTTTAAGCTTCTTGGGTTGTAAAACTGTGTTATATCAAATAAAGCATGATGGAAGTACAGCTGCCAGTAAAGTGTGATCCCACCTCTAACACCAATGTGCCCAGGCCTCAATCCTCTAAGAAGTGTGGTACAAGGTCTGTGAGGAGGTTAACAGGACCCTGGGAGCACCGGAGCTACTCAAGAAAACTCACAATGAATAACTTTTATCCAGACCAGTACAATTTTAGCTAAGGAGTTTAAAAACCTTGTTTTACGTAGTAGTAAAAACACAGAGAGATATGATCCCAATAGAGAAAAGCTTTTACATAACATATGACAAGTAATATAGAGACCAAAATCCCACTCCTGCCACCAGATAATTTGTTATACACCATAAAACCTGTAAGTGCAGGCGGGAATAGATGTGGAAGGAGCTCATAAATACCAAACTAATATATGACCTAAAACTAAACTCTGCTATAGAAAGACAAGGACCCTAATCTGGTTCTAACTAAAAGTGAAACGCTATTAAGTTAAACCAAGCTGAGTGATGTCACAAATAATTGATTACGACAGTGGCTGTTTTATTACCAAGACTTTTCTGGGCAAAGAAAACTAAAGGACTGTCCCAAATATCAGATTTTTATTTCATGCCTTTTATTTGCTGGATATTTGTATTTCAGACATTGATATATTTTTTTTTAAACATAATTAGTTGTTTCTCTTTCCTGTGGTGGAAAATAAAAAAAATGGTTTATACTATAAAGCTGATACTGCCAGTTAGACGTACACTGATACACTGAAATTATTTTCCTCTAGTATAAAAATAAAACTCTCCAGTTCCTATTTGCTGGTAAAATGTTGCATGTGTCCTTAACGGCTTCACTTGTCAATGTCAAAGCTCATTTGAGTCAGTATTTTAGAATGCTGGCTGAACATCTCCTTATTTAAGCAATATACACATGACAACAATCAGGTGTGTTTTTTTTAAAACATAAATAACTGTGGCAGGCTATGAGAAGGATGTTGGTGTTTACCATATTCCCTTATGTTTCTGGACTACCAGTGAGCAGGGAGGTTTGGAAAGCCACTCTGAGCTCTGTTTGCACTGCTTCAACCTCATTCTTTCTGCCCACTGTCACATGACATACTGAGAGCTGTGAGTCTGTGTCTGTGTTGCAGACTGACTGCGCCTGATTCTGGCAGCTATTTTTTGATTGCTAACCAGAAAGCTTCTGAAAGGGAGATAATGATTTATAGGAGGACTGCTAAGAAAAATGAATAACATATACATTCTCAAAAGATACTTAAATTGTTATTTAAAGAAAACAAATACATATCTCTTTTATGGAAGTGCTACTTTACACGATCCTTGCTCTACAAGTAGTAAGAAACAGCAGAACTGGATTGGTATCAGGTATTAAAGTTCATCCGTCCATACAAAAAGCAACATTTTTGGGCCACACAGGCTCTTTTGAAACCTTTTTTTATGGGTGAATAAACTTTGCTTACCCATGTGCTACTATTGTTCCTGCTACTACTATAGTGTGACAGAATGACACAATTGCGTTTTATGTTGAACATGCCATTATGGAAATGAACACAAGTAACGTAGACTTACATTATACAATGAAAGCAGAAAGATGACATTTACAGCCTGCAAGAAGCACCATCATTCCACAGGAATGCATTGACTTCCCTTTGTAATTCCAATAAAGGGCTTTACTAAACATTGCTGTCTGTATTGCCATGTGTTGCTTCATCACTAACTAACACCACAACATCTATGTTCTACAAACTCCTACAAAAAATTGTGGTACAGCTATTTCCAGCAGAATCAATAGTATATTGCAGTGGAGCATTCATTGCTAGAGTAAGTATGAAGCACAACTGATCCACTATCCAGTACAGCAAAAACAGTAGCAAAACCTGTAGCTGGTTATAAACACACATACATAACATAATTATTCCAGACCAATGATGCAGTTCTGTTGTAGGATATCAAAAAAGGAAAATGGGAACACCCCTATACCTGTATCTAGGGGAATTATTGGGCGCTTTAACGGGTAATATAAATATTAATAATCATAAAAAGAGGATATTATAAATGACCTATTACAATTTTTCTATAGGCCAAGGGGTGAATACCAAAACTTTTATTATATACAATAAGGATAATGGAAGCAATGAAATGGCAAAATAGACAGAAAAATAGTTGCCCTGTTTCAGATTAGTGTTTTTCTGTTTCAATGTTTTAAAGTTTTCTTTTAAACTGTTGTAGAATATCACTGGGTCAGTTATGTACTGGTACAGCTGTGTTACACATGAGCAAAGCCATGACTCATATCACTTCCATAAGTCCCATTTGTCTACCGCCTTTGTTAAATAACCATTAGTACTGTTTAGTAGAGCCGTTCCCAAACTGTGCGCAGCCACTGTGATCTCACAGGGATGCAGGGCCGGATTAACCATAGGGCTAACTGGGCTAGAGCCCAGGGGCCTATGGCATCCAGGGGGCCCTTGAAAGTGCTCAGCAGCAGTATTGATTGGTCGGGGGCGGTGGCGCCCCCGGCGCGATCAGTGCTGCTAAGCACTTTCACTGCGGTCCTTGCCCGACGTGCTGTAGTCTCCTTACTGAGGAGATCTCGTGAGTCTCACTCTCACGAGACCTTCTCAGTAAAGAGCAGGGAAGGAGGTAAGTGCCGGGGGGAACGGGAGCTCGGATCACGGGGGGAGGGGGCCCTCACGGGGGAATGGAGGCCCCCTTAGCCTAGGGGCCTCCATTCCCTTAATCCGGCCCTGCAGGGATGCCATGGCCAGGGATGGTAGTAAGCTGGGTAAGCAAGGAGGGGGACTAGTTGGTAATTATTTTGGCTTAGGGGTGCCTAAGGGTTCCTCGTATTGAGAAATTTTGGGATCTACTGGTATAGAAGCTACACTAATTGTTTCTTGTGGACACGAGGCAGTAAAGATGACCTATGTTGTCCATGTTTAAGACATGTGCATCTAAGTAAAGTGCGATTACTTTTTTGTTGCTTAGATTTAGGTGCATCATGTATTGTGAGACAATGAGCAAAGCAATGGTCTCCCAAGATGACAACCTCAACACCAAGTGATAAAAACAACCCAATGTGCAAGATTTTGCCTTGTCACACTCCTCGGTCATTGAAATGCAAGGTGTGTATGTCAAGTGCATTAGTGCAAACTTTAAGTTAGTAACAGATGAAGCAGCATTTATTGCAGTGGATGGCAGGTCATGGCCCAGAATGATATCTGTGACATTATTTTGGTACCACAAGGAAGCACAGATTCTCCACTTTATTCTCAGTCATGGTGCACCATGTACTGCAATAAACACTGCTCCATATGTACAACTAGTCAGCCTGCCAAAATGTGATTTTAAGCCATCTGCAACTATATCAGTCATGCCAATCTCACATTGCAAATTACACTAAGGGGTATATTTACTAAACTGCG
Organism: Mixophyes fleayi; assembly: GCF_038048845.1. Lineage (NCBI taxonomy): Eukaryota > Metazoa > Chordata > Amphibia > Anura > Limnodynastidae > Mixophyes > Mixophyes fleayi. Next base: position 34,086,976 of record NC_134406.1, read on the forward strand.
GGTTTTAAAAAGTGGAGATGTTGCCTATAGCAACCAATCAGATTCTAGCTATCATTTATTTAGAGCAATCTACAAAACGACAGCTAGAATCTGATTGGTTGCTATAGGCCACATCTCCACTTTTTCAAACCCACATTTTAGCAAATATACCTCTAAGTATCTCTTGTTGTATTTATACAATTCTGTTTGAGGGAGGCAGCCATCCTCTGCATTATTTTAACAAATATTTTCTTATCCGCAGATGTAGATTTTACCTTAAGATCAAGTAAAAATAATAAATGATGGCAAAGATGACTCTTCTTTCCAGAAAAATACTATGCTTATAGCTATTTTATGCATTAATATACAAAGTGTCAAATGTGTCACCTTTTTTGTAAAAGTTTATTTCCAACACTACATTCGTTACTTTCTTTCTATGTGATTAAACCTGGTTTCAACAGGTCGTAAAGCCGCGCTTGCAAAGCCGGGAAGAGGCAAAAGGTGTAAATTTCCGCTGGGCGATAATAATCTTAGAAATTAGGACTGCAATAACGCAGAACAGTTTGCAAATCAAAAGTGTTTCTAAATGTAATAGTTTATTTTGTACATCATTCCTGTGATCTCACTGTCCAGACTCCAGACCTTAGTAATAAGTCCCTAATGGATTCATTTATACTAGAACTTATTGCTGGACTCACTCTGCGATTTAGGAACCACACCTAGGTAGTAATATGTGTAAGCGCAGAAACAGCAGCAATAAAGATTTAATGATTCAATCCTGACTGGCATCTTCCCCAGCAGATCCAGGCATTGTCTGAGAAATGGTATTCTATGCGTGGATCTGCAATTCATAGTGCTTATGGTATAAGTGTGTAGGGCTCCCATGTGTCCTGGTATTTCCAGACAGTTCCTGTTTTTATCATGCAAAATCATTCACTGACAATGCCTATTTTCCTATAACTAGGAAACATTATGGACTGAAATTATACAGAAAAGTTTCTATAAATGTTCTTACATGGGAAGATGGGGTGGATGTTATCCCATAAGCATACATTTAACATCGTTGTCCTGTTTTTTATTTCAAAATATGGAGGTCCTAGTGCCCCAGTGAGTCTATTATATTACACGGACTTATAATATTGTATTACCTTTCAATATAAAGGCAAATGGTTTACTACTTTCATTCTGCTGTACAGGAAAAGCAGACATGGACATTTTCTCTTCTTAGAGCATGTTGAAAAGTGTCTAAAAATGCAGCTGTTGTAAAGATTACCGCTCTTATGTTCAGTGTATTGAACTTTAAGGTGCATTAGGATGTGAACAGGAAGAAGTGGAGGCTTGTGGGTAATACGTTACAAGCAACACTCAGGTACAGAGCTAGATACAAACTTCAGGAATATATAGGACATCCACTAAGTCAGTGTGATGTTTTATCATGACAGAAACATCAACTGTCATTGAACAGAAAACATCTATTGTTAACAGCATACTTGCCAACTCTCCCGCAATGTCCGGGAGACACCCGAAATCCGGGTAGGTCTCCCGGACTTCCGGGAGAGCAGGCAAGTATCCCGTATACCGGAATTTACCTGCCAAAATGACGCAATTTGTGGTGAATCGCATCATTTTGGCCCCGCCCCCGCGACAAAATGACGTTTTCGTTGCGGGGGTGGAGCCAAAATGACGCAATTGACCGCGCCGCGCCGCCTCCTGCCCTCAAACCATGTCCCCTGCCTGGGATCTCCCGGAATTCACCTGTCAAAGATTGGCAAGTATGGGTAACAGTAAATGAGAATTATGTGGAAATATGTATATGATCATTAGTTCAAGCAGTGGCAACTGACAGAAGCTTCCTCTATACCATATATGTACAGGCTATTAGTACGAAATGCTCCTCATTATGTGAAAAATAGCCTAAATTAGGCACATTAAAGCTCAATCCAGAGGATATAATAATTGAGTTGCGCTGTTAGATTATGATGGCTTGAAACAAGTCTATGATGACCATTAAATATTCAGTCTTAGTATAAAATGACTCTCTTAGGGGTCTATGTATTAAACTGCGATCACCTATTAAAACAGAGAAAACATTAGTTTTCTCCGTATAATGGCGATTGCAAAATATATGAAGGGTTTTTGGCAAGAAAATCTCCTGCCATAACCCAGGTAACATTTCTTACCTCAGCCCCCATAGATTAATATGAGGACTGTGAAGTTTTGCAATGCATCAAGTTGAAAAGCTTTGCATTGTGCAGCAAGGTAGCGTCATCTCAGGTTGACGCTTCCTGTCATTTTCTATGGGATTCAGCTGAAGCCTCTCCGGTATTGCTGGATCCCTCGCTGTGGAAGCGCTATGCGGATGCTAGGCTGCCATAAAATAGGAAGAACAGATCGCACCAGAGGCGGGGACTTCACCAGGGCTCCCAGAGTAGTTCCGGCATGGAACACTTCAGCAGTGCTTAAATATGCATCGCTGCGATATCAGCCATGCATATTGACTGGCTCTGCATATTGTTAATGCATAGACTCCTTAATATGAAATAAATTCCGATTGAGAAAGGTGAATGGGTATTGCAGGTACAATTGGAATCATTGTCATACAATGATTTCACTACCGCTTATGACTAGTAGATGGCGCTGCAGGGCTCCTTTCTGCACAACACTGCACTTTCTAGGTTATTTAATAGTATGATTAATATACATATATAACATATTTTTCAATGTGCCTCTCTCCAGCCAGTACACAATTGACTGCTTTTTGTTTCCCCCAGTTATTTTCCACTTGCTTTAATTTGTAAAGTTATATTGCACCTGTTGACTACACATAATGGGGACAGCTATTTTGTCAGCTGAACTAACATTCATGAGAATGCTGCCTATTGTTCTACTAATAACCACTGACATCACTAAACGACTAAGCGGTATATTTACTAAACTGTGGGTTTGAAAAAGTGTAGATGTTGCCTATAGCAACCAGATTCTAGCTGTCATTTTGTAGAATGCACTAAATAAATGATAACTAGAATCTGATTGGTTGCTATAGGCATTTTTACCGTCACTTATTTAATTGGCAGTTACCTGATAATGATAAAATAAATTGAAAAAACATGAGCATTGCTCAAACTGTTCCTAGAAAAGTATATATGAATCATCACTACCTCAATGAAGGTAGAACAAAAAAGTCCTTGGAAAAAAATGTCTATGCACCTCCCGCAAAGTGTGGAACATCCCTCTAAATCTTGTGTTTGCATTTATGTAATCTGCACTCAACAGGGAACTCTCGATTCAATCAAATCCAATCACAGGGTGCAAACTTTGGCACCCCAGCAGACGCTGCCATCTTAGCCTGTAATTTAATGAAGTAGTAACATAGAATTTGACGGCAGATAAGAACCGCTTGGCCCATCTAGTCTGTCCAATTTTTAACCTTAAACCCTATTTGATCCATTATTCTTTCTAAGGATATCCTTATGTCTATCACAAGCATCTTTATATTGCACTACTGTATTAGCCTTTACCACTTCCAATGGGAGGCTATTCCACTTATCCACTACCCTTTCTGTGAATTTTTCCTCATATTTTCTCTGAACCTACTTCCCCCCAGTGTCAGTGCATGTCCTCATGTTCTAGTACTTCTCTTCCCCCCAGTGTCAGTGCATGTCCTCATGTTCTAGTACTTCTCTTCCCCCCAGTGTCAGTGCATGTCCTCGTGTTCTAGTACTTTTCTTCCCCCCAGTGTCAGTGCATGTCCTCGTGTTCTAGTACTTCTCTTCCCCCCAGTGTCAGTGCATGTCCTCGTTTTCTAGTACTTCTCTTCCCCCCAGTGTCAGTGCATGTCCTCGTGTTCTAGTACTTCTCTTCCCCCCAGTGTCAGGGCATGTCCTCATGTTCTAGTACTTCTCTTCCCCCCAGTGTCAGTGCATGTCCTCGTTTTCTAGTACTTCTCTTCCCCCCAGTGTCAGTGCATGTCCTCGTGTTCTAGTACTTCTCTTCCCCCCAGTGTCAGTGCATGTCCTCGTGTTCTAGTACTTGTCTTTTTTTGAAGAATGTTTCCCTCCTGTACCTTAATAAAACTCTTGATATATTTGAAAGTTTCTATCATATCCCCCTTTCCCTTCTCTGCTCCAAACTATACATATTAAGATCTGTTTGTCTTTTCGCGTAGGTTTTGTACTGCAGACCATGCACCAAGGAGTAACTCCGGTAAAAATGGATGTTCATGTGGAAAAGCAGCACGTAGGTCAGAAAACAACCTCCGCGATTTTACACATTTACACATTCAGAAAGAAGCATTTTCATAGTTTTTGTAGTTTAATTTTTTTTTTTTTTTAAATGACTACAAAATAAAGACAGTTGTAGCAAACATGGAACCACCAATATATTAGTAAACACTGGTAACGCATCAAATCTATGGGGGACAACAGAACTAACATTCTGACTTTCATAGTAGAATAATACATTGCTTCCATGTATTTAGCATCCACAATCAGGGCGTCTTTCCTATAGGGCACAATGGGCAGGTGCCCGGGGGCCCTGCAGCCCAAGGGGGCCCGTCGGAGGAAGCCAAAAAAAAAAAAACCTGGAAAAAGAAAAGAAGAAAATACTTACCGTGCTGTCAGCTGGAGATCCCTGGTCTCCTCCTCCGTCGCGCTCGCAGTGCATGTCGGGCGTGACGTCATCACGCCCGCCCGACATCCATTGCGAAGTGCGACGGAGGAGTCCATGGAGGGAGCCGGATCCCCAGCTGACAGCACGGTAAGTATTTTCTTCTTTTCTTTTTCCAGGTTTTTTTTTTTTGGCTTCCTCCGACGGGCCCATATATATAATCATTTTTTTCTTATTTGTATATATAGGGGCCCCGGTGCACTGCTGTGCCCGGGGGCCCAAGATGGTCTTAAGAGGGCCCTTTCCACAATGACCTGCACTGAATGAATTGACATATGTACAACTGCTCATCATCCCTTCTCCTGTTCTGTATTCCTGGGGTGCAGTAATACTAAGCATCTGTTCTTATTTGGTATGATCTCTGATTTTAGATTTATTGAATGCTTGTATTTATGAGTATTGAATGAAGAATGGGTGCTGTCAAGTGGAGCTAGTGGATCATGTGCAGTTTACTAATAAGTCTCCCTTACAGTACCTGTAATTATCTGCATGGCGCAAGACGGAGAGCTACATATAAACACACTCTTACCTGAACGGTAGACGAAATTGCCTTCAGTTTCCGAAGATGAAGGGGACACAAGCTCTTCTTCAAACTCATTAGAGCTAAATGACCCTGAGTGGTTCCTCTGCCTTGTCTTTTCCCTCATAACCGCGTTAGTGGCCATGACATGTCGTAAGGAGTCATTGAGATAACGGTGCAATAAACTGCTTTTGTATTTCGGAGGGGACACGTAATCTTCATTGGTACTAGCTTCTGCTCTCATCCCTGACTTGATGACTGAGCTCTGGTTATTAATCACAGTATGATGGATGGGCTTGTCGTATCCTTCCTCATTAGCGTGACTCCTGGGATCGTTCTCTCCATCTGAAAAATGAGGAAGAGGCGTAAGGATTATAGTGTCCTTTACACCAGAACTTTATGCCACACATACATGCAGTGCAATAACCTAGATAAACCTACCAACAAGACACTTACTTTCATTGGTTAACTTAATTGTTTATCAATCAAATCGAACTGCTGAATGGTTGCTATGGGTAACGGCACATTTGTAATTTGTTAGTAAATAGCTTCCACTAAGCTTGCGACTCTCAACCTCTTGTAAGTGAATCCACTAGGGACTAGAGATATTCGAACTGGCTGCAAATAATTTCTTGAACTCACTGCAAACTGTTTTTCAAACTGGTTTGTTGAACCGGTAAAAACGTTTTCTTGAACTTCTTGAAATTTAGACCAATTTTTTTTTTTAAAAAATCAAACTATGTTTGATTGTGCTCAATCATATTTGAGCAGGTTGACCAATGTTTGAATGGGTTCGCACATGATGCGATTTGCAAATTTCAAACTTTAACTGCAGTAGTGTTCACTGTTCAAATGAAAAAAACATTCAATTCCTTTTCTATTATTTAGATATATTCAAAAAGTATTTACAAAATAAAAAGATTTAAAAATACAAATTTTAATATGGACGGCGAACAAGGTACCTCGAATTGTGAATGAAATCTGCAAATTCCAAACTGAAAAATGCTTCAGGCTTTTAAATATAATTTAATTTAACGATTTACTTTATCAGAAATGAATAACAAATACACACAAAATCATGCGGAGTACTTACAAATCATAAATAAACCTAAGAAGCTATGAACGAGTGAGTGGACCTTGGTAGACATTTACCAATACTTGGTAAGAAACGGTTGAAAAATTTAAATTAGCAAAAGGGAAATATATATATATATATATATATATATATATATATATATATATATATATATATATATATATATATATTATATTATATTCCCTGCTTTTAATATAGAACAGTACTTGGTATAGCATTAATTACGTGTTTGGAGAGTGCAGAGTATCCCTGTTTTCTATGTCTGTTTTTGTTTATACAATGTAAGTCCCATGACTCTTGCACCCCATTCTTTACATTAATTAATTTCAACTTGTGTCAGGTGAGTCCCAGATCTCCCATGGCTGCTAGTGCTTGGGAAAGACTTGCCTTTAAAAGCCGTGTGCAGAGAAGCCTTAAGCCCAGATAAAATAGCATAGCATTTGATCATGTTAGGACTGACCAGAATGGGAAGAATTTGGCGTCAGCTGGTCAGCTCAACATAAATTGCAATATGTGGAACTAGCATTCCCTGTTTTTAATATAGAACAGTACTTGGTATAGCATTAATTATGTGCTTGGAGAGTGCAGAGTACCCCTGTTTTCTTATATATATATATATAAATAAATAAAAAAAAAAATATATATATATATATATATATATATATATATATATATATATACTGTTTTATATAGTAGTGTTATAGTAGTTTTATAGTATATATATTTATTCATTGAGACTGATGGCTATCTTTATGTTTTTGTATACATCTATAATAGGAATTGTTTTATGTTGCAATATTATTGTCAGCATTATACTTTTTTCTTTTTCCTTGAGCTCAAGTGATACTGTGTAATCTGTGTTATTTTTTTAATTCATGGCATTTTTTTTATATACTGATGTCACGGGTCTCGATACAAAGTGCCTTTTATAGATTAGCTATAAGCGCTGTTCTTCGCTATTCACTGCACAACAATGTGACTGATATTGAAGTCTGAATGTGATGAGCCCAAAAGGAGGAGAAAAGCCTCAGCAGCAGAGGGTTTAAGGAAGGATGATTGAGTCTAACTAGATGTATATTTCTGAGGTTGATGTAAGAGAGAAGACCAGGGTGACAGAAGCACAGACTAGGTAGTAAACATGTGGCTCAATCCCAGGTACGGTCGTGTCCTTCACGGTCTGTATTCTTGTGTTACAACCTTTACTAAGACGCTCCATTTCTGTACCAATAAATATTCCCTGCTGGCTCCCAGTAATTGTGTTTTTTAGACTTATTTGTAACGTGTCCTTCACAGAAATTGTCCTCATTTTCTTAGAAAGTCTGGCTAGCCTCCAGTATAAACATAAATACTGTCTATAGGCTACCTCTGCGTAACCCGCATGCAAGGAATCAAATATCACTGCTTGTATTTTTCATGTATGACATTTCGAGCTCCTCTCAAATATACTACTGCTGCTCTGTTGCAAACCTTTAAGTAAAGTTAAGTGTTCACAGATTACAGAAATGAGAAATGGGCGTTATATGCAGGACCCAGAAGTGTACAAACACGGATGGAAGAGCAGCACATTCACATTCATATTTACCCTATATTTGCCATGGGAGGGCAGCTTTGCATAGCTATCCATTGGCAGGAGGAAGATTTGGACGAAGTGAGGGTTCGCATATATGATATGGATTACCATTCAGCCATTGCATCTATGTATTAGTACATAGCGCCCTAATGTTTAAGTGGAATACCTTCAAAACACTGGTTAATTACGGCACCAATTATCAACAGTTATTGGCCAATGATAATAGGAGATTTAAATCATCAGCTACTCAAATGATAATAGTATCTTGCCTATTGCTGGAAACCTCGGTAAGAAAACCACAGACCTCCTGTTAACTGGTTTCACTTTCAGGCACGGTTCTTTTACCTATGTGTTAGGAACATGGACCACCATGAAAAATCACCACGATTCTGTCTTTGCAATAGTGTCAACTAATAAATAAATAAGAAGTCCCCAAATAGAAGTTTCAGACATAATCTGGGCCAGAACCCTCATATTGCACATATTGAAACAGACAGGTCTGCAGAGCTGTGAACAGGCGAGGGCTGGGAGAGGGATGGCCGGGGGGCACACAGGCGGCCGCATCATATGACAGGGGATGCAGCCGCATCCCCTGTCATGTGATGCGGCCGCCTGTGCGCTGACACGGCCGCATCTGATGTCATCAGATGCGGCCGCGGGGGGTAACCTATGTTTTTTGCATCCGGGGGGCGGCCGGCTGGCCTACCCCCCGGACCTAATAGCCGTCTGACCCAGCGGCCCGGGGGCCATTGCCCCCCTGACCCCTGGGCCAGCCCGCCCCTGGCTGTGAAGCTCCAGCAATACAATTCCACTGAACGCCCCTCCATTCAGTAACTGAAAGAGTTTGCGACTGAATGTTGCAAAATTGTGCGGCCAAACACTGAAATAGTGTTAAAGATTTTGCTCATCCTCACTTAGTAACTTATATGTTCTACGGCACCCGGCTCCGCTTATAAGGTTCTATTTTGTAGTTGCCCAATTTCTTCAACACTACCCTTGGCGTCGAAGAACAGAGACATGGGGGAGTGTGGAGAATTTTCTAAATGTTTATTTTACTTTTGTGCTACTGCAAACATCTTATTATACACCAACAGCAGCCATCCCATGACCATAACAATAAGCCAACAAAAAATCATAACATGTACACAGGGCCGGATTAACCCGAGGTCTAACTGGGCTATAGCCCAGGGGCCTCGGGCATCCAGGGGGCCCTTGACAGAATTCAGCAGAATTATTGATCGGGACAGGGGCGGGGGCGCCCCCCGGCCCGATCAATGCTGAGCTCTGTCACTGCAGTCCTCCTTCTCCGGCGCTCAGTAATCTCCTTACTGAGGAGATCTCGCGAGAGTGTCACGAGATCTCCTCAGTAAGCAGCTTACAGCGCGCCGCGGAAGGAGGACTGCAGTGACAGGAGAAGGTAAGCGCTTGGGGGGGGGTTGGGGGCGGCCAGCTAACATGGGTCCATTCTGCTAACGGGGGGGCCTCACTGGGGAATGGGGGCCCCCTTAGCCCAGGGGCCTCCATTCCGTTAATCCGGCCCTGCATGTACACTATTCAATATTACAGTAACACTGCACTGTAATCAGTGGTCGAAGTGGAAATTTACAAGTGTCGGTATGGAAATTTAGAAGAGACGGAATGGAAATTTAGAAGTGGCGGTATGGAATGTGATGGGAATGTAAGTGATTGGAATGTTATAGTTTTCCAATGAAGTCAGTAGGAGTAGTGTAGGCACCGCATACCACCGTATACACCCCCACTTTGAATACTGACTGTGATGACAATTGAACAAAGCATCCCAAGCAATGATGGTGATCTTGTTTTATCCAGTAGAGAAATCCTTAAATTTTCATGCTTTAAAAACTACAACAATTTTATCCCTTTTTTATAAACGAAATGGGCATTTTACCAGAACATAGTTAACACGAATGTAAACAAACCAACCTTCTGAACAGGAGTCATCGCTGCTGACACTTAACCGCTCGGCATTTCCTTGTACATATTTATTATATAACTTTATCCGCAAAGCCCAGCTCAGATCCGGTTGTCTCACAGTATTTTTGAGTCGACGTCTTGCATTTGCAAACCAATTTGAAACCTGAAAATAAACCATGTGTTCATTGAGGTTATTCACAACTTGGCTACATCCGTAAATAGCGAGCTAATGTACAAATACATTATAAAAAAGGAATTGTGAGTAAAGACGTCCAAATCCTTATTACTAATAATTTGAGATTTGACATTAGTACATTAGAAGGTACACATTTAGATAAATAAGACACTTTTACAAAAATACAGAGGCATCAGACATTGAAGACCCTGTTGTTAAGGCAATGACAGATTACCCATAAGGAGGGGAGTAGCCTTGGCGGAGCAAGTGCTCTGGGTGCCTACAGCGAAAAGGGGCGCAGACCGGGGTGATTTGGCCCGGCGCCACCTGCAATATTTTTTCAACTGTTAGTAATAGAGCACCGAGGTAGAGCAGAAATAACACTGCAGTAAGACTCGCCAGCTAGAGCCAGCAAAGGCTTCCCCATGCAAATGGCATAAGTAGTATGGAAGTACTTATACAGCCACAATACCTATTCTGTTATCAGATAAAAGAGAAGCATTTTATAATGTATAAAGGTTTTTAAATATTTTCTATTTATTTTTAAAATATATTTTACCTATTTTATTTACATTTTCTTTCCACTTTAGTGGAAATTAACGGCCAAATCTGTCATGTCAGCTTAAAGACTGACCTGGCTAAGCAGTAAGTTCATCCATACCACATCAGGCCAGTATCGGGGCAGCTGGATATCGCTGAACGGCCCAGCTATATTTCTTTGATAAATTATGGTAATAAGGGATTTTTTATCGCTGTGATAAGCGCTAATAAATAAAATCTTGCACATTACCACAAAGGTGGTGTAAATGATAAATAGGTCCCTATATCTTTGAACTTGAGCTCTTGCTTTTAACAGACATAAAAATTCATAATGCATGCTACTTTAAACTACCGGCAACAAAACTGCATTGCTATAAAAACACAAATAATCGATAAATAATTTTTAAATGTAGTTCTATTCTGAGAGACCTTAAAATATCTTGTGATTATATAGCATATTTACTTTGTATAAAGGTTCTTACATGGATGGATTCTGTTCCCCTGCTCTGTTCCAGAGAAGCTGCAGAGAAGAAGCAGACAGGGCAGAATACAAGCTGAAAGGCGCTGGTAGTCACCATTCCGAGTGAGATTATTCCGACACTATAGCGACATAAATATTCCAAAGACTATGAGGCGGACATTTAAAAAATATAGATTTACCAACAAACAGACACAGAACATTTTCCGACACGGGTCCTATCAATTGCGACTACACAAAATGCCGGCAGTTGAAATTTACGCAATATAAAATGGCTAATGCAAGCTAAAGGTTAGGTTTAGGGTTAGGATTAGGGTTAGGATTACGGTTAGTGTTAACATTAGGTAAGGCGCCGGGTCCTGCCATTGCCACTTTAAAACCGGAAAACTCAGTGTCGCCACTTTATGTTATGTGAATTTCAACTGCCGGGATTTTTCTGTAGTCTCAATTGATAGGACCCGTGTCGGAAATGTTCGGTGTCTATATTTTGTTAATGTCGCCCTCATAGTTTTCAGAATATTAATATTAATGTTACTATAGTCATTGTCAGATAATCTTAATCAAAAAAACATAGCGAACCCCTTGCAAGGTGTGTGGTCCTACAGTCCAGTGAGAGTTGAACAAACAGTTTATTAGTAGAAAAATGTAATAAATAAAATGAATAAATGTGATAGCAGTCATTGCTTCAACCTGACTGTCCTGCATTTGCAAGTCATGTACTTAATTGTGTCTACTCTACTGGGAATCCCCACAAAGGACCAAAACTATGACAGAGAGCAGATAAAGGTCTAGCAGTCATAAAACTATGTTTAAAATATATATTCACCTATGGTAGGAACAAGCAGACACATGTTTTGAGGTTACAGTCCCTTTAAAAAAACATCTGTACAAAGGAGAAAACGCAATAAACGTGTAATGAGTTTTACACTAATGAATCAGAACAGCCTAATCCGTGGTTACATGTGCACCTAATAAGACCTCATAAACGTGAAAATGACACAAGCAAACCCAGCAGATAGTCTCTTTAAATCGTCTCCAGATTCCAAAAAATGATCAGCTAAAGAGAAAAACTAAATTACTCAGCATTGCTCAAGAATATTGTTTCCATACATTCCGCTCTCTTACATCTGTATCTGGTACTGGAATTTTACACCATATTGGTCACATTATATTTCACTTTTCCAAGCTAGTAAATAGTGTCTTGAAAAGATCACTTAGTAGTAATAACATCTCAGATCTGTGTCATATTATGTCAGGTGATCCACATACTGTCTACAACCTCACATTGAAGCCTGTGACTTTAAAGCTGACTAGCAGGACACAACAGTTGGACAAATGAAAAATAAGGAAAAAAATTTCAGCATTAGAAAGTTCTCAATACTAGTGTTGGCTTACGGTTGTATTGCGCTGGTAAACTTTCATTTGAGTCTCTAACCATACAAAGCAAAGATTCAGGTCTTGCATTAGACGACGGGTGATATCAGACCCACAGAAGAAACATATCTACAGCAAGTAGTGTAGGTAACTGTGACATGCACGGGGTGAAAACATTTTTGTCATTCTCAAGTCTGCCTTTTAAGTTAACTGATATTGCCTACATGTGCTGGAAATTTTAAAAAAAATCCTCTACACTCTTTATATGGTGATCATTACACTGGTAAATAGCCTGGAAAATAACGTGTACACTACACAATGGGGATTATTTCATAGGCCAAAGCTGCAATATCCCATAGCAATCAACCACCAATTAACATTTAATGATCTAGGGCCTGATTCATTAAGGATCTTAACTTGAGAAACTTCTTATTTCAGTCTCCTGGACAAAACCATGTTACAGTGCAAGGGGTGCAAATTAGTATTCTGTTTTGCACATAAGTTAAATACTGACTGATTTTTCATGTAGCACACAAATATCAACTTTACAATTCAGTGTACAAATAAGCTATCAAGTATTTGTGTGCTACATGAAAAAACAGTCACTATTTAACTTATGTGCAAAACAGAATACTAATTTGCACCCTTAGGCATTCTAACATGGTTTTGTCCAGGAGACTGAAATAAGAAGTTTCTCAAGTTAAGATCCTTAATGAATCAGGCCCCTAGTGCACAAACGGAGGTGCAGTATTTCCTGCAACTAAGGTTACAAAATCACAAGGTTTCTAAGCATTCCAACCATTGCTGGTTGGAATGGGGATAGACCTAGGCATTCCTTACTTGCAAGGTGCAAGTTATGCTTTCACATATAGGAAACCAAAAAAAATGAGGATTTGCTTTATCAAAGAAAATATTGTAATGATCTGGTAGGAGCAGAAATTCTGTATATTTAAAGTTGCGTCTGAGTTCCTGGGAGGCCTCAAATGGGCCTTAAACATCCACCAAGATAAGGCTGTGAAGGTCCTGGTTATTATAAAAAAGACCATCTGCCCGAAACAATTTTTCTTCTTCTGGGACACGGTAGTTAACAAGACCCATTCCCATTATATTAAGAGAGTGAAAAAAAAATATTTTTTTAAAAATGTGATTTAATAAAAGATTCCCCAGAAAAACGCCTAGTTAAATGAAAATAAAATACACAAATCACTAGATCTTGTATTTAAGACACCTTGGGGTACATTTACTAAACTGCAGATTTGAGAAAGTGGAGATGCTGTCTATAGCAACCAATCAGATTCTAGTTATCATTTATTTAGTACATTCTACAAAATGACAGCTAAAATCTGATTGGTTGCTATAGGCAACATCTCCGCAGATTGTCTGAAAATGTGTTTTCAAAGCCACCCTGCAGTATAGTGTTCTGTGTACTATGCAATAAAGTTTGTGAACTTTACAGGCAACGTTGAAATTGATGCCACGCAAACACTTGTCGGAAGTGCATGTATACTGGTCCATTTGCTTATATTATATTTTGGACTGTCAGTGTTAAAGCAAATTTCCAGACTTCAAGAACACACGTTTGATGCCTGATCGTCACCCCGGTGTGTTATTAAATTATTGAATTTTGATTACTTTCCTGATAGAAACTGTATGAAATGTCAATGAAAATCAGTACATTTGTACTAGTATTAATTTGTAAGAATATCACAAAAAGTATGTAATGTTTACAGTTGTTAAGTAGTAGGTTGTCTATAGGCTGTTATATAAATAGTATAATAGTATATAAGAGTATAATTATAACTACTCAGAGAAACTGTTAAGGGAAGCAGGAGATAACTACATATCATGTAACAATATACACAATTATATCCACAATGGTAAGGAAGAATATTAGAATTACACAGAAAGTGACCAGCAAAATATTTATAAACCCAGTATGCTGAAGTCCACAAATTAATTTCTCTCTGGGCTTAAAAACTCATTATTTTAATAGGAAACAATTTTGTTAACAGCCATGTTCTGCTTCCGTACATATTACACCAACAGATCTTAAAAAGTAATTAGCATAATCCAGGGTTCTGAAAGTGAAACAGGATTCTCATTTTCTTCACATTAATGATGTAATTACAAGACACAGGAAATACATCTACAGGAAATTGGGGGTGAGAGAATCTAGACAGTAATGTACAAAACAGGAGGATACAGCACCTGTAATAATGTATCTGTCACTGGCAACATTCCAGGAACACTTCACTTGTCTGATAGTCAATATACGTCATTCTGAAAGGACATAAAGCCAAATTCTCTCCAAACTTGACCTGACAAGAGGACGTGGTCATCATTCATTAATTTGTGTTTTAAAATGGGTGTCCTCTTTGGGACAACTCTCCCTCGTTATGACCTGTGCCCTCTATGCAGCAAATAAAGTTGCTCAGTGCACCATCCCACAGAGCCTTACCCAAGCTTACCTCTACCACCAAAACAGCCCCCAGCAGGCCCGGCGCTCCCATTAGGCAAGGTTAGGCACTTGCCTAGGGCGCCGGGCTCTGGAGGGCGCCACAGAATGAAAATTACTTTAAAACTGTGCGGCGACCGCCGACCATACCTGTCACGTCCGCCGCACAGCTTTCAGATACATCCACGGGGAGGGGGGGAAGAGGCTATTGCTCACCACCGCCGCCTCTCTGCTCCGTCTCCTCCCCTCCACTCACTGACTGTCGGGCCGTGACATCATCATCATGGCCCGACAGTGTCAGTGAGTGGAGGGGAGGAGACGGAGCAGAGAGGCGGCGGTGGTGAGGCAAGGTAAGGAAAGACGGGGGGAGGAGGGCGCCAATTTTTGCGGGCGGGGGGCGCCGATTTTGACAAAATGCCTAGGGCGCCATGGTCCCTAGCACCGGCCCTGGCCCCCAGTAACAGTAACCACCCCATCTGCCTGAATCCGAGAGCTGGCAAGAGCCCATTAATGACATCCATCCAGTCATCTTCAACGGAGCTAAGTAGCTTCCATATTCAGTGCTGGAAGAAGACTGGATTCTGCCCTCCTGTACTGTGGGTTCATAGCATAGATAGGCTTACAATTTAGGTAATAAGGCAGTGGAGGGATCCTCATAACAATTTTTTATTTGCTGCATTGGGGGAGAGGTGATAATTGGTTCAGGGGGGTTTCCAAAACTGGATTACCCCTTTAAGAGATGAAATATGAAACTAAGTTTCCGCTCATATATCTGTCCTTTAGATGTCTAATTATGTAATATGTTCTACTGTTTTCATGCCAATTAATGTGACAGAAGCCCTGAAAACAACACTCAGTGACACATTACAACCATGAGCACTAAAAAATGTTAAAGCTATAGACCCAACTCATAGTTGTCAGTTTCTCGACCACGGTATAAGGGACGAGTGCGGGGATCATTACAATGCGATTTGCATTATCAGAGCCCCAAACACGCTGCGCAGCAAATTTAATCACGTCATCAAGGCTCCTCCCACTTTCCTGAGAGTCTGGGATAACTCCCTTAGGAGTCTACCAGGAATGTAGGCAAGTATGTCCCCACTCCAGTGGTCGAAGTGGGCTGGCATACAGTGGTATGCTGTACCAGAACTACTCCTACTGCCTTCATTGTAAAAATATCAAATTCAATTAATTTACATTTTCCTTAACGCCACTGCTAAATTTACATTTTGGCCACTGCCCCACTTCACATACTTTCTGTAACAAATCACCCACTGAAACAGTCATAATTCTTTAAATTACATCCTGGATCACTTTTCTGATCCAATTTTGATCATACAACAAACCCTGCTATTCACAGGAAACCACATAATCCAATCGTTTTGCAATATACTGCAAGAACATTTTACCAAATTCATTAGAATATACAGTAAATCCTAGAGTTACTTTTTGTATGAAATGTGATAGGGTCTCTTCACAAAAAATGACCTATAGAACTAAACTTTGAATGAACTATTTTGCATTTACAGAACTTGGAGTATAATCATTCATTTGTGTAATCACTTCACCCCAACCTTATTTGATTTCTTCTTAAGTGCAAACTTGCACTACTGAGTTTGAATGGGGAAAGACTGGTGCTCCTACCATCCCTTGGCCCCAGGTAACTGTCTGTTTATAAGAAAGTGAAGGTCACGGAGGTTGGATGTGTATCAACAACTGCTCAGCTTGTTTCAAACGGGCAATAGTGACCATGGTATATCCAGTAAACGGCACATACCCATAAGCAGTGGTTGAAGTGGAATTTTGGAAGTTGCGGTATAGAAATTTAGAAGTGGTGGTACAGAAAATGTAATAAATGGAATCTGATAGTTCCACAATGATGGCATGAATTAATGTATCACTGCCCATAAGTATAACTTCACTACTATTTTTTTGTTTATGTCTTTGAATATCTTTGAAGAGTGCATGTAGTACACATGTGCTATTACCCAAAACAAGCAATCAAATTTTAGCTATCACCAGCCTAATTAGAATACACTGGCACAATCTGATAACCGATTGGCTGCTATATTTTAAGCGCCCACACATTCTAGTCCTTGGAACGCAGAGCTTACATTCTTGCACATAGCAGACAGGGGAAATAATAGTTCATGACACACTATCTTTGATAATCTCTATGAATGATGCAGGCTTATCAGTCCAAAGGGGAAATTCAACTAGCTGCGATGTTCCTGTAAACAGAATATATTTTAATGCTGTACAATGCACTGAGAAAATGATGATGATGACGAGCAACCGAACTAGCGCTCTGCTTATAATTAGAGATTTGAGAATGATTCACAGAGGCTTTTTGATACTTTAGTAGTCATCTGGCCATACATTATGATTTGCCGTGCATGTTGTAGCAAGGATAAAAAATAGTAATGTGCACGCTATCCGGGAAGTTCCTGCTTATTTCAAGCTTAAATGATGCTTCATAGTAATTGCATTTGCAACATATAAAATAAAAGGATTTTGTACATGTTAGCAAGTTAGACATTAGTGTGTGATGGGGGTTTCTGATGTCAAGCGGACAAATCTGCTACTCATTCAGACCTGGAAGCATCTTCAACTCTGATACAACATAGATACGCACACACGTGCGCACATCTTTTTTAATCACAAGTTACGCTTATGCTTATGGGCAGCACAGTGGCGTAGTGGTTAGCACTCCTACCTCACAGAACTGGGGCCATGAGTTCAATTCCTGACCATGGCCTTATCTGTGTGGAGTTTGTTTGTTCTCCCCGTGTTTGCATGGGTTTCCTCTGGGTGCTCCGGTTTCCTCCCACACTCCAAAAACATACTGGTAGGTTAATTGGCTGCTATTAAATTGCCCTTAGTCTCTCTTTGTTTGTGTGTATGTTAGGGGATTTAGATTGTAGGCTCCAATTGGGCAGGGACTGATGCGAATGAGTTCTCTGTACAGCGCTGCGGAATCAGTGGCGCTATATAAATAAATGATGATGATGATGAATGCTTGCGTTCCACTCTGAGTTAGGACCAATGTGAGTATTTTGTTTGTGTAGCTAAGTCCTCACATTGCCAAGAGAGTCTACCTGTCTCTAAGCTATGGTTTACGACACATAATTGCCCATTTATTTAAAATGATTAAAAAATGTTCCACTGTTGTGCTATAGCATATTTTTTCAAATGTCATTTAAACATGGCATTTCCTTTAAATACAACATGCAAGTGAATCTCTACTTATACAACATACAAAAAGTAGTTGCTGAGAATTGCATCCAGAGAACTACAGTATATGAGAGTAAAATGAGAGTAAAATGCTTGCTGCAATTAGTCCATTGTAAACAAGACGATAGGGGAAATCAGTACCTATCTTATATAATTGAGTAATGAATGAACATAGCTCTAGATCAAACTTGTCAACTCTCCCAAAATGTCCGGGAGACTCCCAAACTCCAGGTAGGTCTCCCAAACTCCCAGAAGAGTAGTACATTCTCCCAAATCTGCCCACTTCCTAGTGAAGTGGGCAGATCGCAACATTTTACCCATGGGGGGGCAAAATGACATGATTTGCCAAGCCCCACCCCTGCATGGCCACCTCCCCAAGGGCCCCCCCGGAGTGCATTAATAAAAGGTTGACAAGTATGCTCTAGATGCCATATTTAAACAGGGTTCAAAGTGCCAAGAGTTGGAAAAAGCAAAATAAATGCAAATCCAGTATTTTTATTTTTACTTATTTTTTTCAGAATATTAACAGACACAGCAATAAATACATAATGAAAAATATTGCACTGTTCAAACTATTAGTTCCTCAGACCAGCGAAGCACCAGGTGTGTACTACAGACATTATATTGAAGATTTAGAAAAGAGGTCATGTACTAACAGTGTGCAAACTGTAAGGTAGTACAACTAGATGTAGGTTATTAATACACAATAACCAATGCAATATTTGCATGGAGCCTATTGTTTGCATAATGTTAATACATCACTCCTATATTAATAGACATGTTTTCAATACAACATGGATTGCAACATGTAGAATACTTGCAATTTGTGTGTGTAACATATTAGAACG
The DNA here is from genome assembly GCF_038048845.1 of Mixophyes fleayi. NCBI lineage: Eukaryota > Metazoa > Chordata > Amphibia > Anura > Limnodynastidae > Mixophyes > Mixophyes fleayi. The sequence goes on from NC_134406.1 coordinate 34,105,845, forward strand.
TGTTATTTCATGCTGTTTTCCCTCATATGTTGTAGGTTGCAAAACCATTTGCTGGAAAGGTCACGTATTTGGAATTAGTTATGTGACAGCTCTGGGAATAAATATGTCCACATGCATTGAAAAAAATAAAATGTTTTGCCAATGACTTGAATTATAAGCATCTTGCAATGAAATGCTGTTAGGTAACACAATACACATAATCCATAAAACCATCGTTCATTTTCCACTGCAAAATAATTTCCTCAAACACAGAGGTCTAAATTATACAACTTACTTGATCCACGGAGACTGCAGTTAATCTATTATTTAAGTGCCAAAGAACCGAGTAACTGCAGAGAACACTTACAGTTTATTAATTAGGGCCACCAATGAGGGCCACATGTTAAAATGCTGACAAGCAGAGCAGATTGTTGGAATGTCCAGTGATTCAGTGTCTTAAATGCCCCAGATATCTATATTATACAGTAGATTTAACTTTTTTAAACTACAACTTCCAAAATCTTAAAGGACCACTAAAATGTATCAATTGTGCTATCTAAAAAAAGCTATGGATAATATTCACAAATATACAAGTTTCGAAAGCTGTGGTTTACAAGCAATCATATGCTGCCTTCTACAACACTTAATGCCCAGTGTTCTTTTAAAGTTCTATAAAACCAGGAATCAGCATTTACTAAAACATAGAGCACACCCCCTTTAAGGATGGGTAGATCCCTTAGTTAACAAATTCATAAAATCTGAAGACATGAAAAGGCCTGCTACTTCTCCATCAAAACCTAGTGATGGATTTGCTAAATCTTCTATAAAGGAACGTTGGAGGTGTTGCCCATAGCAACCAATCAGATTCTAGCTATCATTTACTAGAATGTACTAAATAAATGATAGCTAGAGTCTGATTGGTTGCTATGGGCAACATCTCCACTATTCCATTTTAGAAGGTTTACTAAATCTACCTCTAAGAGTTTTTCAAAGATTTTAAACAAGTTCTGATGTAATCATTAACACAACATTAACAGCCCAAGATTCATCAATGAAATAATTGTAAATGTTTTCAGGACTGCTTATTATTATTATTATTATTATTATTATTATTATTATTATTATTATTATTTTTTATTTTTTTTTATACATTTGGCATTTATTTGTAAAGCGCCATGGTCATGTACAGCGCTGGACACCAGGGGGAATACCATGCATATAAAGTGCAGTGACATGAGATGAGTGTGGATCACTTGGTGATAGCTAATAAGACCAGGGGGCAGCATTAAACACTGCTGCACAGTGAGCTGACCTTCCGCCGGGAGTCAGACGTAATATGGTTTCTCAGGACACAGTAAATGAATCCATGTGTGTGCATCTAATGTCATGATTTTATATACACGTTTTCAGAAGCTAACCATTACACTTCATCAGGTCTACAGCCAAGAAGGTAAAAAAAAACCTCTGAAGTTAAAGATGATTTTTACCAAATGTACAGGATTACACAACGTTGGGTGTAGTCTGCCGTTTGTCCTTCAGTGTCTTACAGAGCACCTAGCACTCTCATAGACATATCAATACTTTGTAAAACAGCATATGGGAACATTTTAGGTGAAGCTTTTGTGATGGATTTTTCTTTAGGAAGAAAAAAAGCAAGTATATTATGGCAGAAGGCCATGCTAATTTACTATAGGAAGGTCATAGTTAAAGGCCCCATAATAAAATGTTGGCTCTTCTATAGCACCCTGCTTCCGTACTTGTGCCAACAGATCTAATCTGCGCTAAATCTTGACGTACTGTATGTCTTTTGGCTGGGCGCTCACAATGTGGTTCTCAAATTTCCAAAACACTAGAACAGAGGTGTGCTGTCTGTGGATCAGGAGTCTGAGTGTCCCAGAATCATTTTATTCCCCATTGTCAGATTTGAAAAGCATTCTATTGGGAAACAAATTTAAAGATCCAAAAACAATGGTGCTGTGACACATGTCTCCAACTCAGTCACTTATCTTGCAGATATATGTTCTCTCTCTAGACCATTTGATCTTTCTAAGCCTATACAGCGAAGGAAAGTTATACAAAAAATATCAGGCAAAAGCATCAGAGAACAAATTTAAAACCCGCTAGACATTACAGGCAACATATTTATATTTAATGATTAAATATTTTTTCAGCTTAGTACTTAAGTTACTTATGCAGAACAATATTACATTGATGTTGTGGCACCACATTCTTTATGCATCTTACAGTGATGTCTTATTAGATGCTCTGACAAATAACAATCATGCTATATTTACCTGTACCAGAGTCATCTGGGACCCGAGTGCTAAGAGAATTTTCTCTGTCTTGGTTGGGTACGGGTTGTCCCGATGCTTGTACAGCCACTGCTTTAATGGCCGCGCCATATCTTGCAGCGCTTGCCGTTTATGCCTCACTTTACCGCTGGTCCCTCTTGAGCCGCTACAAAATAAAAGCAACAATCTTATTAAAGACTTGCTATCCACACATGAAACACATAAAATGGGTAGTAGCTGACCTGTCATGGTTTAATTTCTTCTACGATTTACGACTAGTTGCAAACATTCATGAAAAGGTATATCCCCCAAGAGTTTTAAGATTGACCACATAAGTTGATAAATTGGGAACATACAAAAAATACTACTGACCTGATTACATTAAATTTGCACTGATTCTCATGCTGTACAGTTGTCTGTATTTTAACAAGTCAGATAACCACTCACAATACAGGTCCCATGTGCTGGTGAGAATCTAATTTGCATACTCCAGCCATAGGCAAAAGACCAGAGAACACTTTGAAATATCAGACAAGTATCTGTCCAGGTGTTAAAGACATAAAGTGGATGTTGTAATTATATTGTCATATCTCACCCCAGTGGCAGAGTTATTTTTCTTTCTAGACTATTTACTTTTAAAACTTTAGTTATAACTTTTTAAAATTGCTAAATCTGAGCCCTGTTTCACTGCATGTCTCCTGTATGTCTTGATTCGCATTGATCAGTGCTCCCGTTGTATTGCCCCACTGCTAGAACACCTTTGTAACTCTACTGAGGACACGTGGACTATTTGTTGGCGGATACGTGGACTATTTGTTGGCGGATACATGAACTATTTGTAGGAGGATATGAGGACTATTTGTTGGAGTATATGTGGACTATTTGTTGAAGGATACATGGACTATTTGTTAGAGGATATGTGGACTATTTGTTGAAGGATACATGGACTATTTGTTAGAGGATATGTGGACTATTTGTTGAAGGATACATGGACTATTTCTTGGAAGATACATGGACTATTTGTTGGAAGATATGTGGACTATTTCTTTAAGGATACGTGGATTATTTGTTGGAGGATAAGTGGACTATTTGTTGGAAGATATGTGGACTATTTGTTGGAGGATACGTGGTCTATTTGTTGGAGGCTATGTAGACTATTTGTTGAAGCATACATGGACTATTTGTTGGATGCCTTTTATGAATTGATTGATACCATTGGAGCCCTCCTCTCTGATGAGTTATCTTAGATGTCATGTTGTGTATGGGCGGTGGTGAGGAGCATAGTCCCAAACCGTCTCTAAAGGGTGTCTTATGCCTTCTTAATGTGAGAAGTATAGGTATTAAATCAACTCTGAGTACATGATTTCCAGTCATCTTAGTAAACAAGTGTTTTACTTAATGGATGAGATGTGGGTAACAGGACCTGATGATGTATCTGGACAGACTTAGGGGCCAATTCAATTCTCAGCCGCAGAATGCCTCTAGAACAGTCGCTGCCATCCCATAGAGGTGCACAGGAAAATCTGCAATGTTGGGTACCGTAGGACCATGAAATACGTGCCCCCGCACCTCACCGAGAATTGAATTGGTCCTTTAGCTTCTAATGGAGCATAAGGATTTTAGTGATCACCAACTTACACAATGTCTTTAAGAGCGCTCTGGACCTGCCTCAGCTCTTAATGATGACCAACGCAAAAACTTCTAATGTCAAATATAATAAAGACTCTAAGTCTTTTCCCTAATTGATTGCAACGAAAAAGACACATTAATTGATTACATATGTATTCATTCTTTTTGCTAAGGTAGACAAAAAAAACACCCTGGTGCGATCAGTTGTCTGAGGAAATCACATGATAAATTCATTACAGACTATCAGTGTAGAATTAAAGTGTTTCAGCTTATTTCAAAATAAAGACCACTGTCAGGGGATTCATGCATTTCCAAAAGTGCTTAATCATCAAACATTCAAAGTAAATCGGAGAAAGGCTAGTGAAAAGCACTCATCAAATCAGGGGAAGGATATAAGATTTCAATGTTTTTAATATTCCCTGGAGAACTATGAAGTCCATCATCAAGAAATTGAGAGAATACAGCACAAGTGTGAATCTGTTTATAACAAGTCGTCCTCCAAAAATCCATTGTTCAAAATCCACATGAAATCTTTCGTACTATTTGCCAGTAAGAATGTTAGAGACCCGCATACCAAATAAAGACCAAATTCTATGGACTAAAGAAACCAAGATTGCATTTTTTGGCCTCAACGCACAACACTGCTCCATCCCTACCACTGAGCATAGGGGTGGGAGCATTACAGAAAAAACTGGATAACTTGTCAAATAGAGGGCAAAATGGATGGGGTATGACGTAGAAAAATCTTGCCGGAAAACCCGTTGTGGTCTGCAAGAGACGTAGGAGAGAAGATTTATTTTTCAGCAACAGAATGTAAGTATACAGCAAAAGCCACATTGGAGTGACTTAGATGCAAGAAATAAGTAATGTCCTGGAGTGGCACAGCCAAAGTCCAGACCTCAATACCAGTGAGAATCTGTTACATGATTAGAAAATTGCAGTTCACCATCAGTCCAACCTGATGACACTCAAGGAATGTGCCAAGCTGGCAGAGACTTACCCAAACAGACACCCAGCTGTAACTGGTGCTTCTACCATGTAAATACAAGAGGGGTGAATACTTATGAAATCAATTGTCTGCTTTTTATTTGAAATTAAATAATTGAACATTTTGCATTGAACATTGGTAATCATTTCCCAATAAATAAATTTTGATTCCGTCAGAAAATAAACTGTGAAAAATTCCAAGGTACAAGGTAACTTATCAGGTTATATGTGCCTTTGTGCAACTTTTACTAAATATACTGCTTCTTTCTGTGCTTTCAATAAAGTTTTTTAAACCATCTACACAGAGAGGTTTATAGTGATTATCCTAGCCTACAACACTGTTTGCACTGTGCTCTGTTCATTATACTGTATACAATTATATCCACAAAGCAAATATGTGTTGTGCCCCAGAGCATCTGAAATAAACACAACCTGATGATATGCAGTAAATGTGTGGATGAAAAGCACAAAAGGGAGAAATATAAAACCGACAGTGAAAGTTTCTACAAACCGATAACTTCATTACTGGTTGACTGGTGTGTTGTGTTATTTGGCTTTTAAGTCATCCGTGCTCATAGGGGTCTAATTTTACATTTTACAGCCCTCTTCTTGGAAAGATTTGTCATATAAAAAGAAGAGAAAGAAAAAGCAGAAAACATTTTTGTCTATAAAATATAAACAGCAGAGAACTCAATGAAACCTCTTCTCTTTCAGCTCGGGCATTTGGATTTGATGATCTATGGTATTTTCACTCTAACAGATGTGTTACAAATCACAATTTCAACAGTCCGACTGGCCCAATTTAATGCATTAAGGTTTTGGCTGATGCTTGATAATTTATGTAGATATGACAGCCTGTCACACACCTCATTTAGCTATAATTGGACCTAGTTAAAGCAGTCATTATTTAAACCGCTTACACAGTGAACCGCACAAAGTACAGGGGGAAGGTGCCTAAAGTTCCAAGATAAAAGTAGAAAATGTTGCTTTTGCATCAATTTCTGTTTATAAAGGCTTTGCTGGCCCTGGTAAATCAAGGGTTAAATGCTAGATGGTAGAATTCCTTTCTATCAGAGTTTTGCCGTGCGAACTTAAGCTCAGTCGCCCCTTCTGTGCCACTGTTAACACTGTTCTATCATCAATGTACCAATAGAAGAGCCATGTAAAATGCGTTAGCTTAAACAGGAATCAGTTTTTAAAGAAAATTAGCCTAAAATTGGCAATTACTTTGATAGAAAATGACAGGAGATATTCTACAATGTTACATGACTAAAGCGTTAAATATAAATAAGCAGTATATTTTTTTTACAACACTTCATAAATAATTACTCTTATATGTTATACTATATAACATTGTTATAGTAAAGAGGCTTTTAAAGATAACCTTTGCTTTCAATACTGTCATACTACATAACAGAGGCAGGCAACCTATACCTCTAAAGCTGCTGGGAACTACAGATTCCATCATGCCCACCAAGCCCAACATTAATAGGAAGGTTATTGCTTATATAAAAGTTGGACACAAACTGTGTTTTCTGTGTATAATTATTTCTGCACATGCCCACAAAGCACTAGTTACGTTTGCAGCCCTATGTCACGTCTGGGGCCATTTACGGACCCAGATGATTGAAGAGGCGGAACAAGGAAAGGAGTGAGCGTATAAGGACGTGTTGGAGCAAATGCGACTTATCTTAGGGGTAAATTTACCAAGCAGCGGGTTTGAAAAAGCGGAGATGTTGCCTGTAACGACCAATCAGATTCAAGTTATCATTTTGTGGAATGTACTAAATAAATGATAACTAGAATCTAATTGGCTGCTATAGGCAACATCTCCACTTTTTCAAACCTGCTGCTTGATAAATTTACACCTTAGACTCAGACCCTGATACGAGATGGAAAATTTGCGGGTGCTCGATCACTAGTGTAAGTTACGAACTGAAAGAAGGCGTCTTGTCCAACATACCCGTGTAACGTGTCTTTTTTTGGGATGCAATTTTTGTCTGCATTTTAGACGGAAATTGTATCTAACTTTACATGAGACCCATAATTTAAATTTTTATTTGTCTTCAAGATCACTTTAACACTATTTGAAATTTTAATTTTAATATGGAAAGCGAAGTCTAAAAACTATGCACTTATTCGAAGATGTTAAATGAAAGTGTCAAAACGCAGGGTCATTAGTATTACAGAAAACACACTTTCCATTATTCCTGTAGAAGAAATCCTGGCACCTTGTCTTCTGCATTGTGTTACTTGACAAAGTGTTGTCTCTTGTAGTTTTTTCTCTTCAAATAAAAGACTCTTTAAACCACTTTCACTACCTGGAATTTGTTACTGACATAAACTTTTCCTTGGCAGCTGACATTCGAAAGCATCTTTTGAAATTCTGGCTGAGAACCAACTACACATTCGGATGCCCAGACGTGAGTAATAAAATTCAACAGACTACAAATGGGAATTCCAGTAGGTGTCACTACAAGTCAACTTGAGCCACGCTAAGTGTGTTCAAGACCAACATCATTAAACATCATCATAAATTTTTAGAATTTCTGAAAACATCTGAAGAGAAGCTCTGGATAAATCAGCCGCTAATGAAAGCTGATCAACCAGCAATTACAGTGGTTATTTATCAAGTCTTGTGTCTGCTAAACACATTAAGTTGAAAGTATGAATATAATTTTATCTATTCTCTATGAGAGCTTTAAATGGCCATTTATGTTACATTGTTTTTCTCATTCCCTTACTCCAATTTTTGTTTGGCGTCACCACCCAAGGTGTTCTTGTCCAGGCAAATGATGTCACGTTTATAACTGGATATGTTGTTTTAAATGCAGGGTGAACAGACAGCAATTAATACAAATAACTCCAGCATCAAAACAGAGGACTGCAAACATGTCTGTACATCTAACAAAACATGCAATCTGTTATATAAGAATACATTAGATCAGGGTTTCCCAAACCCAGTCCTCAGGGCTCCCTAACAGTGCAGGTTTTCAATATCTCCTTGCTGGAGCACAGGTGTATTCATTACTGACTGACACATTGTAACAGATCCACAGGTGGTCCTAATTATGTCACATGTGATCCGGAAAACCTGCACTGTTAGGGAGCCCTGAGGACTGGGTTTCGGAAACCCTGCATTAGATATATTTTTCACTTTGGTAGATCAAATAATGATTAAAATTGAATATTTATCTTTTAAAGTGCACACAACGCATTTAGAATCCTTTTTTGGTAGTTTACATAAGAAATAAGAAAGGCATCATAGTATTTGCAGAATATCTATGCCCATCACTGACAATAAGTGCAATACTATGTCATTGCATAGGGCTAGTGGATAGGACAGGAAAGCAGCCTTGCACGTGGTATTTACTATGTTTACTATGATCATCATCATCATCATCATGACTTATTTATATAGCGCCAGCAGATTCCGTAGCGCTATACAATTGGGAACAAACAGTAATAAAACAATACTGAGCAATACATAGAGGTAAGGTGTCTCAATTTATAAGGAGACCTACTTAGGTTGAAGTGTGCCATTTTTCACAAGGTGTACCTCTCGCACGTCAAGTCTTAAACTAGTAAATTGGTGACTCAGGTTTTATTTCCTATTTTATTTCTAAAACTTATTTGTGCAACTTATTTTGAATTTCATGTTATTAACTGTTTTGTACTTAAGCCTTTTAAACATTTTTCGGATTAAATATATTTAATCTAGCATATTCTCTGTGATTCTTTGTGAATTTACGAAGCCAAGTGAGGCTCATGCTACATGTGTATGTGCTTTAAGTGTGAATCATTAATAAGTGCTTTTGGTGCACACAAGGACTCCATAGTAAATCCTTTGTGGTAGCAGAAAAGGTGTATTCATTGGTAAGTGACCAAGGTAACTCCAGTCACGGTCAGCTGTTTCAGATTGCTGTATCTGAGGCAAACTAGGACAAACTAGGATTTAAGTAAGTGCTAAAAATAAAATTGTTCTTCTCATTATGTGATAACCATTCTATCAATTCTTTTTATACTTTGATTAAACTAGTTTCTTCATATATAAGGGATATGCTGGTCTATTTTATAGTTTGGATGGACAGATACACATCCCCTTTTCTATTTCATGCTCTCTAAATTAAAGTTTTTGATGTACAAAATACCTTCTGTCTTGTGGCTGGTAAGTCTACAGCATAGAATGTATCCATATATTATACCCAAACATTAACAGACTCCTTCCACTGAGCACTGGCTGGAAATTCCAGTTGATGAGCAGACACTAAAAAATGCTTTGTATTATTTGATATATTTCTTCCATCGACAGCAATTTCAACCCCACAAACACAGCTTTTCAGCAAAGATATATAGATTACCCAGATTTTACGACTGATTCGTATTTCTCCACAGTGCAGTTTTAGTTCAGTAGTTAATCAAAATGATTGTGACCCCATCATACTTGAAGCTACTATCAACATTTACTGCTCCCTTGGACTAACGTATAGCTCAACATTATACAGAATATGACATGACATCAAATCAAAATGTAAAATACTCGTCTGTAAACGTAGGATTGCTGGTTCATCCCATATTTTATCCTCCTATGGTTGCCCGCCAGCCACCGGGGGGTCCCGTATTCTGTCTCAATCACCTCCTTCCCTAATCCACACCCCTCTCCCTTCTTCCCTCTCCTCCCCTTCAATACTACAAAAATTGTCACACCCCTGTATCTTCTGCTTTTGTTTAGCTCCATCTGTTAGATGCCAGGCCAGATGCTTGAATGTATCTCTTTACGTTATATACAGTGGGTGGAATAAGTATTGAACACATCAACATTTTTCTCAGTAAAAATATATTTAATGTGGCTATTGTAATGAAATTTACACCAAAAGTCAGCAACAACCCTTGCAATCCACAAACGCAAAGAAATCAAACCATAGATGTCCATAATTTAAGTTTTGTGTAATAATGTGAAAAAGTATTGAACACGCTTCCTGAAATTTATGTAATACTTTGAAGAAAAGTCTTTGTTGAAAACGACAGCTTCAAGACGCCTCCTGTATGGAGAAACTAGTTGCATGCATTGTTCAGGTGAGATTTTGCCCCATTCTTCAATGCAAATAGTCTTCAAATCTTGAAGGTTCCGTGGACTTCGTCTATGAACTCTGATCTTTAGTTCTTTCCATAGATTTTCAATTGGATTCAAGTCAGGTGATTGGCTTGGCCATTCTAGAAGCTTGATTTTCTTTCTCTGAAACCAATTGAGAGTGTCCTTGTCTGTGCGTTTGGGATCATTTGGGATCATTGTCATGCTGAAGTGTCCACCCTCATTTCATCTTTAGCATCCTGGTAGATGGCTGCAGATTTTTATCAAGAATGTCTCGGTACATTTTTCCATTCATTCTTCCTTCAATCAAATGCAGTATGCCAGTGCCGTGTGCAGAAAAACAGCTCCACACCATGATGTTCCCACCTCCAAACTTCACTGTTGGTATGGTGTTTTTGGGGTGGTATGCAGTGACATTTTTCCTCCAAACATGGCATCCAAAGAGTTCCATTTTGCGCTCATCTGACCACATTATATTCTCGCAGTATTTCACAGGATTGTCCAAATGTTGTGCAGCAAACTTTAAACGAGCTTCAATTGTTTTTTTCTTCAGCAAAGGAATCTTGCATGGTGAGTGTGCATACAGGCCATGACGGTTGAGTGCATTACTTATTGTTTTCTTTGAAACAATTGTACCTGCTAATTCCAGGTCTTTCTGAAGCTCTCCACAAGTGGTCCTTGGTTCTTGGACAACTCTTCTAATTTTTTTCACTCCTCTGTCAGAAATCTTGCAAGGTGCACCTGGTCATGGCCGGTTTATGGTGAAATGATTTTCTTTCCACTTCCGGATTATGGCCCCAACAGTGCTCACTGGAACATTCAGCAGTTTAGAGATCCTTCTGTAACCAGTGCCATCAGTATGTTTTGAAACAATAAGGTAGCGAAGGTCTGGAGAGAGCTCTTTGCTTTTATCCATCATCAGATGTTTCTTGTGTGACACCTTTGTAATGAGACACCTTTTTATAGGCCATCAGTTGTGGCTGAACGAGCTGGCAGGATTGCTTTCTAATTACTGATAGATTTCAGCTTGTGTCTTGGCTTTCCATACCTTTTTGCACCTTCCTTTCTTCATGTGTTCGATACTTTTTCCCTGTGTCATTTCACATTATTACACAAAACTTAAATTATGGACATCTATGATTTGATTTCTTTGCATGTGAGGATTGAAAGGGTTGTTGCTGACAATTGGTGTAAATTTCATTACAATAGCCACATTAAATATGTATTTACTGAGAAAAATGTTGATGTGTTCAATGCTTATTTCACCCGCTGTATATATGTCCTATACATTGTTGTTGCACCCTTTTTGCTTGTATTATAAACTGTCAATTTATTTTGCCTCCACTGTTCATATTTGGCCTTTGTATTACGAATTCTCCTGAACAATCAAAATTCTAATTCATAGTTCAAAAGTTGTAACAGTTAAAAAATTGAGACATTTTTACTATAGTCGCTCCCAGAAAATGTGTATCTCATGTTAGTGTGTGCTGCTAACTCTATAGGAAAATATAAACAAAAAAATAACGGTACATGTCCCCCATTTTTCAAAAAGTTTTGGATCAGCTACAACGTTTAAATGTTTGGTGTTTTGTGTCACTAACCTCTCTTGGTCCTACGCCAAGGCATGACTACTGTATTTGGACATGTGGAGCCTGATTCATTAAGGAAAGTAAGCAACAAAAGGAGTACATTTTATCCTGGACAAACCATGTTACAATACAAGGGGTGCAAATTAGTTTATTATTTTGCAGGTAAGGAAAATACTGGCTGCTGTTTCATGTAGCACATAAATACTTAAAAGCTTTATTTTTACATTGAAATTAAAGTTGATCTAGGATATGCCCAACCCCAACTATAAATCTGTCACACATTATAAATTTACCTCCCCCTGCAATGAACCATGGTTTTGCCAAGGTGCAAAGTTACTTCTTTTTTTGCTTTACTTTCCTTAATGACTCAGGTCTGTGGTATGTAATTGTAGCTCTGACACTGTTGTGGGACTACAAGTCATTTGACTGGCAGAGTATGCTGAAACTTGTAGTTCCATAGTAGCAACTCAACCAAGCCTTGATACCTTCACACAGCTCAATCACAGCCAATTATTTTCTCTGTAAGACGCCCTACTGCTTACTCATTGACAATCATTGTCTATTAACACATTTCTGTGCTCTCACCCTCGTTAAGGCCTTCCTCCCAATCCACAATGTCCATCTCATCTGTATACTCCATACCCCCTGCATAGCTTTACTATAAAGACACATCCGAAACCAGACAATTTTTCCGTCACCGTAAAAACACTGGTGATATACTACTAAGAGCCAAGATGTATTTTGTAAGTCTTTAAGTGCATTTCAATGATTATGCATTCACCAATCATACAACATTGTTGACTTGTACTCTATAAAGACTTTCAGAACTTTCACTGCACAGATTTATCAGATTCCAAATATAATTTACCAACCACTATGCAGTTTCCAGTCATGTAACTTTTCTATGTGCCTCATATCAGTTTCAAGTCCTCGGCTATCAACTAAACTGCTTTATTTCAAATCTGTGCTTAAAACCTAACTTTATTAGAAAGGTAGCCAATAAAAAATTTATTAAAGCAATGCAAATAAATATGAAGTAAATAATAGCACAGCAATGTTAAGGCTACAGGTGCATATTAAATCACCTATGTAAGGAAATGCACATTCATTTGCTAGGACTTATAAAAACATCAATAAGGTGGCTCTCCCACTAGCCGGACCCCACGGCGCTGCTACATGCAGCCATTTTTCCAGGAGCTCCAGCTTTTCTGTCAGCCACAGAAGAAAACTATGATGGAGTAAGAGATACGACCAATCACAAGCCACAGTCAAGAGACTACAGCTAGTGATTGGTCCTGTTACTCACCTTCGCTGCCATTTATCGTTGGTTAACAAACTGAATTTGCCGGGTACTGCTAAGGGGAGGGGCTACCTTAGGAGAATATTTTCCTCAGTGGTTGTTAAAGATTTATACACATGGGTGCCCATCAAACATCATACTTGCCAACTTTGGCAGTATAATCTCCAGGAGGGGCCTCCATCATGGGGGTGTGGCCACGCAGGCAGCGATGTTAGATCTGCTCCCTGTCAAACTTACTCAATATTGGCCTATCACAACAGGGGGCGAGGCCAGGATATTGCATTTAGCTCTGTTCCCACCCACTTCACCAATGCGGGGGGGTTTCCCTGTTCTCTTGGGAGTCTGGGAGTCTCCCAGACATTCTGGGAGAGTAGGCAGCTAGGTCATACATCACTCCTCTGCCTGTGCTGCTTTCCATTCAACTACACAGACACTACTTGTACTATTATAATATTCTATCTATGCTCCACTGAGCATTAACTTTACATTGCCGTGAGTATCTCTATGACCAGCCCTCACAATAATCAGATCCATCAATTATCCCTTTTTAAAGTTGTTAAGTGGCAGCAAAGAAAAATAATATTAGAAACAAATATGTATTTAAAGTGAATTTTGTCTTCTGCGACATTTCTATACTATTTCTGAATTATACATTTTTGCTACTGATTTAAACAGCGGAGGACAAATAATATGATATTAAGCTCAATTTAAACAACTTTCCTCTACTTACAGTAAAACACACACCTTCTATTTCTATTTGAACTTGTGGGATACAGTAGAGCTATATGATTATGCAGTTCTAAAAAAAATACAAGTATCTGGAAACTATCCTATAGTAAAAAAATAATATTGACATTAAGAAACAAAACTAGCAGCTGTAGCAGTAGCATTCATTACTAACAGGTAAAGAGGTTTCCTTAAGACTTTCTACTGAATGTCATGATTGGCTAATTCTGCAGTCCCCTGATTGTACGATATGTGTCAGGTTTAGTTATAGAAAGCAGTCATCCTGAACAAACCAACTTGCAGTGAGTGGTGCCGTGAATATCCCAGCATGTCTAAACAATCATCTTGGGCCCATCCAGGGGGTCATGTTCAAATGGATACATATTGCCTTTTGGCCTATAATAGACATTTCTACTTCTGTGCAAGGGCACAAAGCACTAGTTTTGAAAATAGTGCTTTGTGCAAGTAAGCAAAAGAAACGTAATATACACCCAAAATGCAATCTGCATCCAACTCAACATAATCCCCCAAGGTAATACCAAGCCACCTTATGTAAATTGTCTAAACTGATTTTTCCATGTGGGGCCATCATTGGACCACTGAACATTCACCACCAGGGTTTGTACATGCATATATATATATATATAGATAGATAGATAGATAGATAGATAGATAGATAGATAGATAGATATAGATATATATAGATAGCGAGAGAGAGAGATTATATATTTTTTGCATCCATATTTTTTTTGTTTTTTATTAATTCAAGACTTAAGTTAACATGAATAGGTCAACGCTCAGTCTGATGTAACCATATGTGAAAGCTCTTACCCAGGACGCCGATGTCTGGCATTGTCCTTCATTGAGACACTGTCTTGAAGACCTATGTCAGGATTGGGGCTTTCCATTCCCACTACGTATGGCCGAACTCCCCGTTCACGATCACTTGTGGCTTCCTCAAACAGGACTTGACCACTGATCTTATTGAACATAATGGTGTTCATGGTAGAGAGTCTTTGTTCGTGATTCCTGAAGAAAATGTGAAGTTCTGCAGTGGTGAAGAATCAGTTCCTATTGGAAAGAAGAACATTTAAGTTCACTGCTCAGATGCATTACTCATTAGTAAATATACAGTACACATAATCTAACACAATTATTTACACAGCAGTAGCAGAACGGGTTTTACAGTCATTTAAATTCATTGGATTTTCAGTACTATGATATGAGTGATATAACAGTTACCAAAGACTTCAATTAGAGATAGGAGCTAATCCAGCTACAGGGTGCACATTTGACCTGGAAAGACCACATTGTGATGTAAGGGGTGCATAGGCAGGTTTGTTTGTTGTTTTGCATATAGGGAGAGTGCTCTCTGCGTCTGCATGTAGCGTACAAATAAAGCTTTATTTTAACACTGCACTTTAGAGCTCTGCTAGCTCTGCTAGATTCTCCCAAATCAAAATCTGTCCTCTCATTTTAAATGTCCACCCACTCCAAACCTGCAGCTCTACATGGTTTAGCCAAGGTGCAAAATTGTACCTAGTTGGGCTTACTCATAACACAAAATAAGGCACAAAAAGAAAATGACCGACACAAATTAATCTAAGCCAAAGGTTCATATTATACAGCCCCCTTTTCCTCCATATTACTGAAGCATGCATTTGTACCAAAGTTCCCTCTAAGACGGTGAATTAGAAATTATTATTATTAATATAATTATTATTATTATTATTATTATTATTATTACTAACTAAGTAAGAAAAAAGCATCAACATTTCAGAGAAATAAAAGAGTTAAAACATTACTCCCCTAAACCCTCAGCATACCGCTTTTTCTAGAGAGTGCTTAACCAAGTCCAGATTTAACTCTACCAAGTCCAGATTGTTAATTTTAGAGAACAGCGAATGGTCCAAGTGTTAAGTACAATAGTATTACTTAGTAGTACAATGGTATTACTGGATACTGTAATGCTACTACAAAGGTATCACTGTAAAGTGAATTGGTTTTCTTGGAGATTGCTACCGTATTAGTACAGTGCTATTACTAGAGTGCACTGTCACTATGGTGCTACTAGACAGAATAGTGATTTTAATTTTCTCCAGGTTTGCATGGCCTATAGCAATCCCTTGCTTTGGAGCTACAACTCGTAGCCTGCTCTATTACCCAACAACCACAAGTTGCCTGCTTAAACTATAAATCAAGGTCGTCTGTGTGCTAAAGGTCTGTGTTGCAAACAAGTGGCATGGGGGTAATACGCAGCCCGCAACAAGCTCACCTACAACCCTCTTGAGCAATTTCACTTTTCCCTTTAACATGAGAGTGCCAGTCTGGGTCATTCACACAACCTGTTCTGTAATGAGATGGTTCTATCTTCTTATTTATTTGCCAGTAACAATGCTCATTCCTACATTAAATTGCTGAACATGTTGCTTTGCAACTGTGGCGACAACTATAACAGGAGTTATAATTGCAACATGTTGAGTGATCAAAGGGTCACATGTAAGGTCCTTAAATCTATCACTTCATAGACAGCACTATAATTACCTGAAAAGCAGGATGCTTATTACTAGAGCTTACATTATTACTACTGGAAATCCAATTGGTGGAATGGTACTGTTTGCAAATAGCATAATGTAGAGCCCATTGCCTTGATATTATTGGGGAATGCTGATGAAGGGTGACAGACTGTACAACAGTCTCACGGAATCTCTTCTTACCCTGCCTACATCCCGTGTCTAAGGTTTCCACCACCATTACTCAAAAGCCTTATGTTGACTGAGGGCCGAGATTCTTTTTAATGTAATAAATCAAAACTGAAGAGAGTACAAGTGAATTATAAAAAAAAAAAAGGAATGATAAGTCGTGAAAAGAAAAAGAAGGCAGTTCAGCTCGCCTGGTGTAATTTGGGATTTGAAGAGATTTGTCTGGTTATTTTATAAATTGGGTCCATGCGTAAATGGAAGGAGTTGCTATGGAAAAACTAGTAAAATGCAACCATCCATGGTTAGGAATGCCCTATTTATATCACAGCCTGTCTTCCAATTACTGTAATGTGCGAGAGAGAGGACACACAGTACCACAGAGTAAAAGAATGAAGTGGACAGTGTACAACCAAGATAAATGCCGAAACAATGCCACGATTTGTTCCGCTCAATTTACCTCCACCCCAGCCCCTTCTTCCTCGCTGCGTTTACAAATGTGCCAGAAACTGAAATGGTGGAATTTATTTTTTAATGAAATTAAAAAGTTGTGCAGAGTTAATGCCTTGTTTTTGTGTCTCAAATATCAAATTCCCTGTAATTAACCACAGACATGTTCGATCAGTTCTAAAGAGAATTATTGCAATTACGGACAGACAGAAACTAATATCTTTCCAGAGCACAAATAAATGTTGTCCTTCATACAAAAAGACTGGCGTCCAGTAAGCCCCAAATTGTCCAAAAAAGCAGGTGGGACTATTGTTAACAAATGAAAATGGGCATATATATATATATATATATATATATATATATATATACACACACACACACACACACACACATAATCTATTCACAAATATTATACAATAAGGCATAGTAATAATGATGAACAGTAGCTCCTAGAGAGTGATAAATTCAACCCTTGCTCATTTAGATTAATTGGACAAATAATCTACTACTAACCTGTAACATAGTGTTAGATTGCGAGCTTTGCAGAGCAGTAAACTAAAATGAGTTATACATTATTCGCAAGATATAACACTTATTCTGGTATCACACATTTAACTGGAATGCGTACATAGAAAACTGCTGTACAGTTCACTGTGCAATGAGTGTAACTGACACATATGGCAAAATAATTGATCATTTGAACAAGCAGATAGAAAGATGATGTATGTGACAGTTTTAAAAAAAATACTGAAATATATTTATTTAATTTTATTCCATTGTATTTATATTAAATCTATAGGGTTTCTAAAAATTATAAAATTAACATTTCAATGAAAGATTAATTATCATGTTAGGGGGAAGAACAAAAGGATTCTTTATTTAAAGACAGCTGCAACTAATAATTACAGTAGTATATGAGATATTTACAAAACAAACATTTTTATTAGCAATGCAAGTAAATGATTTGCTACCATAATACAATTATTTATGTTGATGTATAATATTTATATCTGAATGCAAAGACATATGCAAAATAACCTTATACATTTGACATAAATATCAGGTATTTGTAGTATGGGATTTGCTCTGGGTCTGGAAATCTCAATAGGGGCAAACGTGGAGTGACTGGTAAGATATGATGCAAGTTTACATGTTTCTAAGCAGATATTTGTACCTACAGTAAAGGACTTTCAGGACAGACAGAACAAGCTATATATATATATATATATATATATATATATATATATATATATATAGTTGTGTTCTTATTGTGAATGGTGGATTGAATATCCCAACTTCCTCACTAATGTGCATTGATCTCCGTGCCCACTACAATAATATAGTTCATATTTTTCACCCAATTATATCTGAGAAAGTTCGTAAAACTGATTTGACCTATATGTCTAAATATTAAATGTTACTTTAGTGCATATGTATCAATGAATAATTATATATCTTAGGTATGCAACAAAATACCTCAATTTTCAATTAAAATAACTAATTAATTACTACTAAATACTAATTACTAAATAGCTATATTCGATCACAAATATATTAAAAGGGGGAAATTTTGTGTAGACAGAAAAGCTAAAAAAAATAGACCTCGTCTGTCCTCAATACCATTTCATACAAATTATTATTATTATTATTATTATTATTATTATTATTATTATTATTAATAATAATAATAATAATTTAAAATAAATTTCTACAATGGTATGTTTTTTACACCATAAAAATGTGACTATATCACTGCCTAATTTTTAGTATCTGCACTTGTCTGACTTGTGGGGGTGCATTTACCTTTCAGAATCTACATAATCTAGACTCTTACTGTTAAACATAAAGACTGCTTGTCATTTTAATGTGTTACCTGATCTCGTGTTTTACAGTAAAGGTAACCATGCTGATACTTTATAAATATGTACATTTATGAAGGGCTTTGTAGTGTTCACAATTCCAGAGCAGGTGGGCTCTATTCTTGTTAATCAATTACAAGGGAGAGAGACATAAAATGAGTATCTGTGGAATTAACAGTATGTAACTAGAACTAGGACAACCACAGTTTCAATTTATTTTTGACCAGGCGTAAACAAAAATGATTGGGGAAAATCAGGACGAATTAAAATAATAACAGTAATTTGGGATTCTACTCGGAACACTTAAGTCCAAATTCCATTGAAGAAACAAGCAAAATTCAGCACCAAGTATATATTCCACAGAACAGTTTTGAAACTTTTTCCCAGTTCTAGCTTGTGTATATGCATGTATATAAATATATATATATATATATATATATATATATATATATATATATATATATATATATATATATATCAGGTGAGTAGATTTCACAAAACTTCACAGTTCACAAAATGCTGCAAAGATGTCACAGGAAGTTAAAATAAGAGTCCATCAAATAAAAAAAAAATTGTATTTGTTATAACTGATAATATAGGTGATAAAAAACGAATAAAGGGAGAGAGGGGCAATTAGTGAAAAAGAGAGACAGATAGAGACAGAGAGGGATACAGATAGCTGCAGAGAGAGAGACAGAGAGAGGCAGAGAGACTTTTATATGAGTGTATATGGAGATTTATAAAATAATAATTAGCTGGATGAGACTTTGCATTCTTGTATCACTGTTCTGTACATACTATTACCATAAGAAGATAAGTATTTTCTGCACTTCCCTGTGCTGCTGTGCCTTAAACCCTAATTGCTACTACTGTTATGAAGTGAATAAACAATGTACTGTCCTACAAGTCACCCCATCAGGCAGCCCATGCCCCTAGGTGTAGTGTGCAAGCCTCTAGCCGCTGCAGATCTCTCTGCATGTAGCTATGGCTTCCTTCACTCCAGATGAGCCTGCGATGCCTTTGATCATTCCACCGCCTGGGAAGAGCATAACAGTATTTCCAGTGTAACAAGAATTGATATATTACAGTGACCTTCCTTCATACACTACCATCAACAACCTGCTGCAACGTCAACTCCCGGATCTCAGTGTGGTTTTACTGTGTTTAGATTGAAGTGGAGCAACATTAAAGGGTGGCCACTATAAATATTTGCAGGGATGTAATTCAGACGTTATTTGTCTGTTCTACATAAAATATGAGCAGCTGTCTGAATTCCCCAGTCTGTTCTACCGTATACTACAATAACATCAACATGACTTTATCTGTGTACCCTTCCTACTCTGCAGCAATGTGTGACTTCTATTTATAGGATCCAACTCGCTACTTCTAATGCTGCTGTAACTTCACATATGTGCAGGACATTGAGACAGTATCCAAGCCTACGATGCAGGACTTGGGCATACCTCAGTCATTGCAGTCTCCTCTCCTATATTAAATGTACCGTGCACCAATAGCAATATAGAAGTATATCATACATTCTAAACAGATTATAGTTCGTTGCCTCTGCCAAATATGTCTCATCAAATGATTTACTGCATGTTCCTTAATACAAGTATCAAGTTACCTCTACAGATGACAAGTATATATACTATAGCGAAAATAAGGCATAGGCACATGGGGAATTATCAGCTGGTGAGAACTAGGTGTCAGGATGTCCTACAAGCCAAAGGCTGCCAACGCTTGCTGGGACTTTTAGTTCTATAAGAGCAGGAGAACCATAGGTTGACTAGTTCTTGGCTAGATTGTTATCAGATGGCATGTGTTTAAGGTTTATAGCAAAAAGTACTTTATTTTGGAGAGGAGAGTCTGTCTCTTGTACCTTCTAATAGAGATATTCGAGCTTACCCTGGAGAAACAGACCCCAGCATGCTATCCAAGCAAAGCACGTTTTAGACAAACAGCAGATTCATTCAGAAATAAGCGTCCAAGCTATAATCCATGTTTGTATATATCTCAGCGCATATCACGCTTGTATAAATCCCAGTGCAGATCGTGTCTGTATAAATCCCAGTGCAGATCGTGTTTGTATATATCCCTGTACAGAGATCCCTCATACCTGTCAGTCTGAGATCTATAGGGATCACGCTCCTGCAGATTTATTGACATTTTTTTTAACTAATGTTAATATAAAGATAACTTTCATCATTAGAGTGCGGATTTCATTTTTCCATTAAAGTATTTGTATGGCAGAGGGTAAAATAAATAAACGTGGTTCATAAAAAAAATGATGTTATTAATTGTGAAACTAATCTAGCTATCCGATTATATAATCGGTACTCTGTAGCATCAATTAGCAGCTGCCATTAAGTGATTATTACATGCATGTTAAAATAGTGCAATTTATGAATTAATTAATCAATCATGCGCTAAATATTACAAGACAAACCTGGTATTAGTTGCTGTCCACTTGGTTAGGTTCAGGAACTGTCGGTGACCGGTGGTCTAAGTTTTAGCTGTGAGGGTCTCCGGCCAGCCTTGGTCCAGAGGGTCTCTCTCCAGCCAGGTTCAGCCCAAGGACTGGGGAAGCAGCACAATGGGACAGGCGGGTGTGAAATAATCCAGTTTGTCTTCCTATTCCCATCCCCAGTGTCAGCAGCACATGTTTCCTCCACTGTCTATCCCCCAGCTCTAACCACACGAACCGCGGCAGCCTCTCCTCTGTTCTATTTACCAAGCCAGGGGCTGGCGAGCCCCGCAATGCGCATACACCAAGCGGCTCATGTTATCCAGCTGTGAAGCGCAGCCTGCGAACATCGTGTGCTCCCCATATACAGGTTCCGGGGCAGACAGAAGGGAGGCGTGTGGGCTGTTGTAAGGAGGGCTGTGTTATGTTACTCGCTCTATTCACTGCATACCTCGTTGGTTTTGGGCACAGAACACAGGTACAACCCCTACCCTGAGAGCAACAAACTCAGAAGACTACAATAGTGACGGAAAGTATGTTTCTTGTTCTGCAAGATATTTACTGAATGTAACCTATACAGGGGGATTGGGTGCCCTAATTTCAAAAGGAAAGCAGCATATTAATTCAGTTCAGACTGAAAAGCAACGCAGTGATTTATCACACATCTCTCCTGCTACAGCACAGTATGTAGATTAGAGGGAGAGTGTACCTAATGCCACTGATAGGGTTTACTATATGAGAATGCATTATTCAATAATAAAAGAAACAGAAACAGGAGTAATACACATATTCAATATATTCCGCTGCATTTCATTGCATTACACTTTTAGAGGATGTATTTATTTACATAGGCACGAAAAGCACAAATGGAAAATCCCATTGCACCCAATTACAAATTGGCTTTGATGAATCAAGTGCAATTTGGAGTTATGCAATAAAATGTCAAATTGGTTGTTAAGTGTACTGCTCTTATTTATTTTGCCCTTATGATAGTGTATAATCCCAGCAGTTAGGAGACTACTGTAACACACTCAACTGTCCTCTCCTTGCACTCCTTGTGATAATAAACATGTGCATTACACATCATCCTCTTATGGCACTACCTGTCAGACACTCACAGTCATTTTACTGCACTACCTGTCACACACTTACAGTACTTTTACTGCTCTACCTGTTACACACTCATGGTTCTCTTACTGCACTACCTATCATACACTCATGGTTCTCTTACTGCACTACCTGTCACACACACACACACACAGTACTTTTACTGCACTACCTATCATACACTCATGGTTCTCTTACTGCACTACCTGTCACACACACACACACACAGTACTTTTACTGCTCTACCTGTTACACACTCATGGTTCTCTTACTGCACTACCTGTCATACACTTACAGTACTTTTACTGCTCTACCTGTTACACACTCATGGTTCTCTTACTGCACTACCTGTCATACACTCATGGTTCTCTTACTGCACTACCTGTCACACACTTACAGTACTTTTACTGCTCTACCTGTTACACACTCATGGTTCTCTTACTGCACTACCTGTCAGACACTCACAGTCATTTTACTGCACTACCTGTCACACACTTACAGTACTTTTACTGCTCTACCTGTTACACACTCATGGTTCTCTTACTGCACTACCTGTCATACACTCATGGTTCTCTTACTGCATTACCTGTCGCACATTCACAGTCATTTTACTGCATTACCTGTCACACACTCACTGTTCTCTTACTAGAACTTGTCACACCCTCCTCTTACTACATTAGTTGTCACTCTCTCATTGTCCTCCTACTGCAACATCTGTCACATACTCATCGTCCTCTTACTGAACTAACTGCACCCAGGGCCGGATTAAGGGAATGGAGGCCCCTGGGCTAAGGGGGCCTCCATTCCCCCGTGAGGGCCCCCCCCCCCTGTGATCCGAGCCGCCCCCAAGGCACTTACCTCCTTCTCCTGGCATTGCAGTCCTCCCCCAGCGTGCTGTACGCTCTTTACTGAGGAGATCTTGTGAGAGTGAGACTCACGAGATCTCCTCAGTAAGGAGACTACAGCGCGCCGGGGAAGGACCGCAGTGAAAGTGCTCAGCAGCACTGGCCCCCGCCCCTGGCCGATCAATAATGCTGCTGAGCCCTTTTAAAGGGCCCCCTGGATGCCCGAGACCCCTGGGCTGTAGCCCAGTTAGCCCTATGGTTAATCCAGCCCTGACTGCACTATATACCACACAATCACTGTCCTCTTAAAACAACTGGTTTCACCCTCCTCTTACTGCACTACCTGTCACACACTCACTTTCCTTTTCCTATACTATCTGCCAACACTGTCCTACTGCATTACCGTTCACTCACTCCACATCCTTTAACTGTTCTATCTGTTACACTCACTTTCTGCAACTGCACTAACTGTACACATTCACTGTACTACATTTCTTGTCGCACTGTTCTATTACAGCATACTCTGTCACACATCCACTGGCCTTTTACTATAATCCATCTTTCATGCCTACTAATACAACTATTGACACCTCAACTCTCCTCTTATTTCACTGTCTGCCACACTTTCACTGTTGATTTAATTCAGTACCTGTCACACACTCAGTTTCCTCTTATTATAATCTGTTACATTCATCTCATACTACTCACAGTCATACACTCTGTCCTCTTATTGCATCTGTAACACAGTCGCCATCCTCTAATTATCCCTCACACTCATCATCTTCTTACTGCACTACCTGTCACACACTCATCATCTTCTTACTGCACTACCTGTCACACACTTACCATCTTCTTACTGCACTACCTGTCACACACTCAGCATCTTCTTACTGCACTACCTGTCACACACTTACCATCTTCTTACTGCACTACCTGTCACACACTCAGCGTCTTCTTACTGCACTACCTGTCACACACTAAGCATCTTCTTACTGCACTACTTGTCACACACTCAGCATCTTCTTACTGCACTACCTGTCACACGCTCACCATCTTCTTTCTGCACTACCTGTCACACACTCACCATCTTCTTTCTGCACTACCTGTCACAATCTCACAGTCACCTAACTGCACTGTCACACACTCAGCATCTTCTTACTGCACTACCTGTCACACACTTACCATCTTCTTACTGCACTACCTGTCACACACTTACCATCTTCTTACTGCACTACCTGTCACACACTCAGCATCTTCTTACTGCACTACCTGTCACACACTACCATCTTCTTACTGCACTACCTGTCACACACTTACCATCTTCTTACTGCACTACCTGTCACACACTTACCATCTTCTTACTGCACTACCTGTCACACACTCAGCGTCTTCTTACTGCACTACCTGTCACACACTAAGCATCTTCTTACTGCACTACTTGTCACACACTCAGCATCTTCTTACTGCACTACCTGTCACACACTCACCATCTTCTTTCTGCACTACCTGTCACACACTCACCATCTTCTTTCTGCACTACCTGTCACAATCTCACAGTCACCTAACTGCACTGTCACACACTCACCATTTTGTTACTGCACTACCTGTCACACACTCACCATCTTCTTTCTGCACTACCTGTCACACACTCACCATCTTCTTTCTGCACTACCTGTCACAATCTCACAGTCATATAACTGCACTGTCACACACTCACCATTTTGTTACTGCACTACCTGTCACACACTCAGCGTCTTCTTACTGCACTACTTGTCACACACTCAGCATCTTCTTACTGCACTACCTGTCACACACTCACCATCTTCTTACTGCACTACCTGTCACAATCTCACAGTCACCTAACTGCACTGTCACACACTCACCATTTTGTTACTGCACTACCTGTCATGCACTCAGCATCTTCTTACTGCACTCCCTGTCACACACTCACCATCTTCTTTCTGCACTACCTGTCACAATCTCACAGTCATCTAACTGCACTGTCACACACTCACCATTTTGTTACTGCACTACCTGTCATGCACTCGCCATCTTCTTAGTAGACTACACTGTCACACACTCACTGTCCGCTTCCTATAGTGAATGCTACATGCTCATTACTGCATTACCTGCCACACAATCACTGCCCTGCTACTGCACTACCTGCCACACAATCACTGACCTGTTACATTATTTAATTGTAAATATTACTTGTAAAATATGTGGGTGCGCATTAACACTTCTACTGAAATATTCCTATTTGTCTGCCTCGTGCATAGTAGAGAGCAGTGCAACTGTACACATTTATTCCAGATTTTGCATCTGCACCCATGAAAGCACTTTGCTTGACCCTTTGAAGGTTTGCAGGCTCAGCTGAAAATGCACATGGTAGAAGTAGTAAAAATGTAATTTCAAATTCCACTCTACTGACAATTTAGAAACACCCCCTTCATTCATTTAAACGTTTACATTTTTCTCTAGCATGGTAGCGCAGTGGTTAGCATTGCGGACTCATAGCACTTGAGACTCTAGGGGATATATTTGCTAAACTGCAGGTCTAAAAAAGTGGACGTGTTGACTATATCAGATTCTAGCTTTCATGTATTTAGTGCATTCTACAAAATGACAGCTAGAATCTGATTGGTTGCTATAAGCAATAGCTCCACTTTTTCAAACCCGCAGTTTAGTAAATATATCCCTAGGTTCGATTCTGACCAGGGCCTTATCTGTGTGTTGCTTATGTGGATTTAATCTGGGTGCTTCAGTTTCCTCCCAAGCATACTGGTTGGTTAATTGGCTTCTGACAAAATGGACCCGAGTATGTGTGTATAGGGAATTTGACTGTAAGCTCCAATGGAGCAGGGACTATGAATTATTACAAATTCCCTGTACAGAGCTGTTTTATGATTGTCGCTAGATAAGTAAACAATAATAAATAATAATAACATATTATGTCTTAAATGAATTATGATATTAAGGGCTTATGTGGACTATCTACATACCCATATGCAATAACAAAATTATGTTTTGTGGGAGAGGATTGAAGAGACACAATCAGGGGACATTACCTGTTTAATGAGGGGTACAGAGTGTTTTCTCCCCACAAAATGATTTGTCTTTTCCATGTTCTTGAAAGGTGCAAATGACATTCCTTTAAAATTATTGGCTAATGGCTGGTTTCAATTACTTCAGTCTTTTTGCAGGGGCAAAAATGCTCTGCAGCCAATACTAAACCAGGATCACCACCTCCCTACACGGACTCTTCATCACAAGAATTTCAATAAAAAGTTAAATTCTAGCAAAGTGAAATTTGTGGCACATAAAAAGGAAGATTTATGCTTTGTATTTGTATTCACACACTCATTGTTCTCTTACTGCTCTGCTTGTCACATGATCACTGTCTTGTTGCTGTACTGCTAATAACACACTCACTGCATTGCCTTTCATACTCACATTCCTCTTACTGCATTACCTCTCACTCACTGCCCTTACTGCATTCTCTCACACTCACTGCCCTTACTGCATTCTCTCACACTCACTGTCAACTTATTACTGTACTACTTATAACACACTCACTGTCCTTACTGCCCTACCTCTCTCACACACTCACTGGCATCCTATTACTGTACTACTTATAACACACTCACTGTCCTTACTGCCCTACCTCTCTCACGCACTCACTGGCATCCTATTACTGTACTATTTATAACACACTCACTGTTCTTACTGCACTACCTCTCTCACACTCACTGTCATCCTATTACTGTACTACTTATAACACACTCACTGTTCTTACTGCACTACCTCTCTCACACTCACTGTCATCCTATTACTGTACTACTTATAACACACTCACTGTTCTTACTGTACTACCTCTCACACACTCACTGGCATCCTATTACTGTACTACTTATAACACACTCACTGTCCTTACTGCACTACCTCTCTCACACTCACTGTCATCCTATTACTGTACTACTTATAACACACTCACTGTTCTTACTGTACTACCTCTCACACACTCACTGGCATCCTATTACTGTACTACTTATAACACACTCACTGTTCTTACTGCATTACCTCTCACACACTCACACTGTCATCCTATTACTGCACTACTAATAACACACTCACTGCACTGCCTTTCATACTCACATTCCTCTTACTGCATTACCTCTCACTCATTCAATGCCCTTACTGCATTGTCTCACACTCACTGTCATCCTATTACTGCACTACTTATGACACACACTCTACACTATCTCTCTCACAAACTCACTATTCTCCTACTGCATTACCTCTCTCACACTCACTCTCATCCTAATACTGTACTACGTATAACACACTCATTGCCCTTACTTCACTAGTTCTCTAACACACTCACTATCCTCTTACTGCACTACCTCTCTCACGCTCACTGTTATCATATTACAGTATTAGTAGTACACACTCACTGCCCTTACTGCACTACCTCTCTCACACTCACTGTCATCATATTACAGTACTAGTATTACACACTCACTGTCCTTACTGCACTATCTCACAAACTCACTATCCTCTTACTGCATTACCTCTCACTGTTATCTTACTGCTGTACTACTTATAACACACTCTCTGCACCATATTTCTCACAAACTCACTATCCTCTTACTGCATTACCTCTTTCACACTCACTGTCCTCCTAATACTGTACTGCTTCTAATACACTCACTGTCCTTGTTACTTCTCACACACACACTGCCATCCTATTACTGTACTACCTATAACACACTCACTGCACTACCTCTCTCACACACTCACTGCCATCCTATTACTGTACTACCTACTATAACACACTTACTGCTCTTTTATTAATCTACCTAGCACATACTTTTATCCTTTTGCTACACAATCAAACACCCACATCTTGTTGTTTCAGTGATTGTCCTCTAATTATACTGTCACTCACCCGGGGGGTCATGTAAATTAGGAAGCAAAGTGCGGTTTTCTGACTTAATACGCGTTTTATTTCTACACATGCCCAAGTACGGTTGCGGTCATCTTGCCTTACGACCACTGACAATAGAAGAGGCAGATTAATATGTAACTACCGCTTTTCGTTCATTCGTTTCGTGAAACCAAATACGATTCAACCGGGTATCTATGTCTAGAATGCTCGGGGCAGTGTATAATCATACAATTAGAATAAAACGAATATTACAATTGGATTTTCAAAATCTATTGATGTGGATCTGAGCGGCGCTGAAGAGTATTCGTTGGCTTGAATTTCATTAATGTAACGATATATCGATTTATCAAGAAAAATATAAAATCTGACAATTACATGTCAGATTCGTTAAAGGATTAATCAGAAAAACTGATAATCGTCTGTGTCAAGTTCAAATTAATCATTTCTCCTAGAACCATAATTACATTTCGATTCGTTTTATCAGAACGGTGTCACTCTCACCAAAAGTTTCCCCTCGCTCTCCAGAAACTTGTTTATTGGTTTAAACAGCAACAATCTAATGTTAAAATTATCATTCAGCTTTCTATACTCCGACAACCGTGAAACAAACTGTATATATATAATTTATTCTATAAAATATTAACTCATACGGCATCCCCATATTATATCCATGATCTATAGCATAGTCACTGGCTAAATAATGCAGTGATGACCTGTCCCGACATTTTTCCAGTGGTAATCATTCAGCAAACAGGCGGTTATGGTATAAATGATGATATAATTAGGGTTAATACCATATTAACGCTTTCTGTTTGATCTATATCAATGTACAAGTTGCATTATAAGCGTATAAAGACAGAAAAATGACTAAATCTCCCCCCAATCTGGACTTTCTCTCAAGGATCATATACTTTGTGTTTTTGTAGAGATTGAGAAAAAAATTATAAAATATGTTATTTATAAAGAAATAAGACCTACCCGGAATTAGACGGGAGCTGTAGACATCGGGATAGTTCTGAAAGAGCCGTGAGCTCCACTACACTGCAAGTCTTTCCAAACCTCCCCTTCACTCCAGCCCTGCTCTAAAATCCTATTTTCTCTAATTAGAGCCAGGCTGAAATGAAAAAGAATCCTGTTTCTGCAGTTCTCCTATAAGATAATACATTACGGAGGGGGGACTGACGGTTACTTTTATGGTTTATGTTAAAGAAAAATTGTGGAAAAAGTTAGATAAACATAGACAGATAATAATGTATCTAATTTTGCAGAACAATTAATGGAGAGTAAGGCTGCATTGTGCAGTATGTCAGTAAGGATTAATTTGTTCAGTCATGATATATGATTGGTTTTTGGTTAATTACTGTGGAATGTGACCTGAAATCCATCAGTAGTTAATTTTTATAGAACTATTTTCAGGCCGATAAAGAACATAACTCTACACAGTTTATATTAATATTTATTGTACCTATTGTTAATCGGTATTTGATTCCAATAGGAGCAGCTCATTTAGTTTATTGTATGTGCAGCTGTAGCAGATACGTTGTATGATATGGACTTTACAGGATTTTTATATATGTCCATATTAAAGGTTGCATATGTCGGATACACCTGTTGCTCCCACAAGTTAGCTATAATCGGAGGTATGTATGTAGTACTAGAATCTAAGTAACTCTGAAGAGGATATCATCTTGCTAAATAACCAGTTCTTAAGAGGAGATGAAACATTAGCTCTCTGGGTGGGTGGTTGAAAGGTTATTTTTTTTTGGAAACGTTTTGATATTGCTATGGTGACTAATGACAATGGTTTTTAAAAAAATAAAATAAAGTAATGGTGAGGTGTTAATGGAATAAACGGCCCTTTCCATATCATTAACAGGTCTTGTTTTTTTTATAATTACACTAACATACTGAAAAGTACAAACGTTCAATTTAAAGGGAAGGTGATCTATTTCGGGGATCCTGTTTTAGGTAATGATTTGTACGCTATAATACATCTGCATTAATACAGTACAGAGTGTCAGGTTTTTTTTCCTTCCCACTGGAAATTCTATAATTATAAATTTAGTCATTTACACCCACTAAGTTACCCTCACGGATACTGTTCACCACTAGACAGCACTGGTTTGATGGTTGGCTGAGATCCTAGACCTCAATGCTCAGACACAGCACTTTAAACGGAGCAGCCAGTTCTTACTGTGTCACCTCGCCTATTCCTTCATACTAATCTTCTATCTGTATAATGAATTCCTATTTATGAAGCCTAAAGTAGACCTAAGGGCATGATGAGGTATTGTGTATTTCTTAAAGGAACTAGAAACGAAATATCACTATATACATTAAAGGGTTAATTAGCACAATATCACAGCAATCCATAACTACCAGTCAGATATTAGCTTAAATTGTTCTGATCAGACTAATAAAATTTGATTGGTTTCTATGGTTACGCACATCAATCTCTTTCCACCATGTTGTTAAATAAGCTCTTTTATGTTCTGAACTGTCCCATGTCTTCAATAAACAAGGGTTCTACAGTATTTGAGAGACACTTTGCAATCCCACAACAAGTGTTGCTTAATTATCAAAACTTAATTGTCAACATGAGTTATTGTTTATTCATGATCTGTGGAGGATGTTCCATTTGCGTATGAAGACAAAATTATAGTATTACCCACAGATTAATAATGGCCTAAACAGAAAACAAAAGTGAAAATAAATAGGATACAGATTATGTTTAATTTTAAATATGACTTGTTTAAGCAATTTAAAATTGTTTCATTTAACTGAAATTTAAAAATGACAGTTTGGTACTTTGATATTAATGTTAGTTATTAGCTGTTTGTTTTTATAGAACACCATTCTCCCAGTATGTTGTTCCAAAATTCGTCCTCCACCTCACCTTTCCCTCACAGCCCTGTTAATCTATTGTCCAGGTCACTGCTCTTAGAGAATTTTGAAGAATACTGCACCTCATCCAATCATCAGAGACTTGGCAACTTGCTCATCTGCATATTTGTCACTAGGGAGTCATCTGTAACTAATCTTTTACATTTTTTGTTGGGTTTCTTATTGGTATCCTCTTCCAGCTCTGGCCTTGGTGGTGATCTCAATAGACATGTGAATAAAACCATGAATCATATAAATAACATATCCAAATGTCAGCGCTCTGCAAATGACAACTATTATTTAGATACTTGTTACTGCAGAGTTGATTAAAGCTCTTCTTAATCTTTTTTCACTGTGCAGAGTTGCACTGAACAACATATTCTCAAAGCAGACCTTCAAAGTCAAGTGCTTAGATAGAACGGTTAATTATTTAATTTACAGGTCAATACTGCCACTTTTTTTGTGCCATTGATACAATGTAACTTGAAGTGTGACATCACAGCAGCTTAGTGGTTAGTACTTCTGCCTCACAGCACTGGGGTCATGAGTTCAATTCCCGACCATGGCCTTATCTGTGTGGAGTTTGTATATTCTCCCTGTGTTTGCGTGGGTTTCCTCCGGGTGCTCCAGTTTCCTCCCACACTCCAAAAACATACTGGTCGGTTAATTGGCTGCAATCAAAATTGACCCTAGTCTCTGTGTCTGTGTGTGAGTGTGTGTCTATATTAGGGAATTTAGACTGTAAGCTCCAATGGGGCAGGGACTGATGTGAGTGCGTTCTCTGTACAGCGCTGAGGAATTAGTGGCGCTATATAAATAAATGATGATGATGATGAAGTGAATAGTTATATATAATCCAGGCTATAATAAGAGCATGTCAGCACATTACACATAATTATTATAATAACTTTAGAGAGTAAACGTGGTGCAAACTTTGTGAAGCTATAGGTGGAACATAGATGGGTAATATATATATATATATATATATATACATATATATATATATATATATATATATATATATATATATATATATATATATATTGTAGAGCCACGGTGCTCCTCTGCAGGGAAAGTGGCAAGGGGTAGCACAGCAAAAACAGCCTTATGGGTGGCAAAATGTGAATCCTTTCCCTATTCCATTCAGTTTCGCTTGGATCATTGAGTACTGGCTGCTGCTCCTTGGCCTGATTTCACACATGGAATGTGAAGGGATTTTCTTTTGCTGTGTGCAGAAATTGGGACCACTGGAACTGAACAGAACAGTTTTTATTCCGCAACATTGGATCCCCAGGCTGTAATTGTCAGCATACTTGCAGCAGCGGTGTGGTGAGCCTGTGGCCACCATTTTTATTGAATGTAGTTATATTTTAATAGTAAAATATTAATACCAGTTTATTTGCATGTGCATATACAGTATGTTCCGCTGCTCAAAAGGAATTAAAGAGATAGCTGCATAGACAACAAATAAGATTAATTTACATAGCATGTACAAAGAAGCCACAAAACTTATATGAGACAAGCAGGATATCATTTATAGGTCTAATCCCCCAAAAGTATAACAGTGAAGTCATGTTTCAAACTGCTTTTGGTCTTTTTCCCATTTGTGTGATGAAACATTGCTCTCTTTTTTAAATAAAATCCAGGGGCCTGATTCATTAAGGATCTTAACTTGAGAAAATTCTTATTTCAGTCTCCGGGACAAAACCATGTTACAATAGAAGGGGTGCAAATTAGTATTCTGTTTTGCACATAAGTTAAATACTGACTGTTTTTTCATGTAGCACACAATTATCAGCTTTAAATTTCAGTGTACAAATAAGCTATCAAGTATTTGTGTGCTACATGAAAAAACAGTCAGTATTTAACTTTTGTGCAAAGCAGAATGCTAATTTGCACCCCTTGCATTGTAACATGGTTTTGTCCTGGAGACTGAAATAAGAAGTTTCTCAAGTTAAGATCCTTAATGAATCAGGCCCCAGAGGAGGGGAACGATCAACTCCAGTCTCCAAAAACAGTGCAAAACTCAAAGTCAGAGGCTTCCTTTTAGGACACATTCTTCAGCTTTGCCATCAGGAGGAGTCTATGGAAACGTCAGTCAGGTACGAACCAAAACAGAACCAAAACACCACACCATACCACCTTCACTAGATTTTGGGTAAAAGGCCCATAAAAGACAACTGCACCTCCTCCATCTATCTATAGTTCCATTATAAAATGGTCCCAACATCAATGATACTTGCCCATCCATAAGACAAGAGTAAAAAGTGTCCAAAAGTGCCCATGACAAAGTACCACATGAAAGTACCATATGAATTGACGTGTTGTCCACGCTATCAGTGAGTGTACGTCATTCCCGGGTCGCCACTCCTGGTACATATGGTGCCTTGGGCTAACCTGACTATTACACTGGTGTAGGATGGGACCAATAAGGATTGTCCTTCTTGTCTCATATCAATGCTGTGGCCTCTTCTAACAATGCAATTGGATTGCGGGGCCAGCACCAAGCTGGATTTCTGTGCTGAGTACGGTAGTGATGTGTACTTTGTCCTTTTACTTTGATTGTTTGGGATTGAAACTGTTTGCAATTGTTTCTCTCAGGCTTTCTGTCAACATTTCACTAGAAGACCTGCTGAGGGTACCATCATAGGGTCAGATGTTGAGTTGGATGTTTGTTTTAGGGTAAATTACAAAAGTGTGCACTGTGCATGTCCACATAGAGTGTGCCTACATATGCACAATGCAGAATTGTCTTCATCTGACAGTCCCTTACAACTGGAGAGGTGGAACTGGGGAGGGAAGGGGGTGGGTCTAACTTAGGCTTAGTACAGTGAGGGCGTGTTCATGCAAATGCAGCTGAGAGAGACCAGCACAGAGATGTATATATGCTTGCCTGGAGCAGTATCTTTTCCACCTGCTCGAGAGCAAGTGCAAATGCACACTTATGATGATGGTGGTTGTCAGCACTAGCTAGCTGCTTCTGATTGGCTGATTGCAAATTCCCCTCTGAAGCTGAGATGTGCTTTGATTATAGGAATTTGTGAGCGTCATTTCTTTTCCTACTTTCAAAAGGAACAAACACAGAAACACGTAGAAATGGCAGCTCCCTTGCTTGTTATAGCAGTGTGTTGGGGGATTTTTCTCTGTATTTGTTCCTTTTAGGATAACCCCACCCTTTCAAGCACCTGCTATAGCCTATAAATTGATTGAGCAACTTTCACTTCTGTAATGTTTGTTTGAGAGGTATGTTGGTGTCAGTAGCTGAGGGGGGAGTGCTGCTGCTGTATTGCCATTTGGAGGCTTCTGGGGTATCTCTTGGTCAGTTAACTCTCAATTAAAAACATATATGTATGGCCCAAATATATGGGACTCACACTGTTCAGCATTAGGACCACCCTATTAGCAAAATCACCGTGGAGTGGTGGGTGGCTTTAACATACATTTGCAAATGTGTGCGACTGAGACTTTTGCATTTTTATGTACAAGTAGAAATGGCAGCTCCTTTGCTGGCTATAGCAGTGTGCTGGGGGATTTTTCTCTGTGTCTGTTCCTTTTAGGATAACCCCACCCTTTCAAGCACCTGCTATGAACCTATAAATTGATTGCGCAACTTCCACTTCTGTAAAGGAAGTTACAAATGCCTTACTTGCTTAAGAAAAAAATATTTTAAAATACATTGAAAACAAGTAATACTGGAGAATCCTTTTTGACCATTTTACAGCAGCAGTGGAAGAACTACAGGTAATTCTGCCCCTGAACTCCATTAAAATTAAATAGAAGCTTAGTGTGGTGCAAAGGGTATTCCTATAAGCAAGGGAGCCCCATGGAAAAATTTGGGTAGGGACCTGGCAATGCTGAACTAGTCTCCCAGGACCTCACTCTGCTTTTTTGAGCGTGCAACTCAGAAGAAGCCGCCATTCTGTTCTTTTTTTTAGGGGAAAGGCGGAACCTCAGAAGGGGGAGGGAGGTGTTTGAAGTTCCACCTTACAAGACTTCCTTGTGTGTTGTGTGTCTGCCAATTGCTACCCTTCGATACTAAGCACTTGCTGACAACCTGCCTCCTGAAGTTGCTGGCACCTCTCGTACTTTCTGAATTTAAATCAAGGCCACCAATAGAGCTACAGGGAGGGAGACATAGGAGCCCTGGGATATTGGCAGGGAAAGAAGGGCTGGGCATTTTGAAGGTTTATAGCGCCATTCTGCTGCTCTTCAAATTGCTCTTCATCAGGAGAAGAGCTGTACTGCGCTGTCACTGACTACAGCTTCCAGTGCTCTGATTTGTCAATAGTGTTAGACAGGAAACTGTACAAACTGTGGACTGCTTTACCACACCTCCTAAAAGTCCTTATTTTGGTGGGACTATCCCGATTTGAGGACCCCAAAAGGGGCATGGCCTTGTGATAATATGGTTGTGGTTTGATCAAATCTGGATGAGGTTTTGAAAGACTCTGCATGTGTTTAGGACGGACGTGATAGGAGCTTATTTATATCCAGATTCTGTTGTTTTGAAATGTTGGGAGGTATGTTATACAAATTACAAACCATATTGGAGTTTGGAACTTTTAACACTAGCCACCAGATTAAAGGTCTGTACATTAGCCACCAGACTAGTGCATTATTTTAGTCACTAGCTACCAGATTA
Organism: Mixophyes fleayi; assembly: GCF_038048845.1. Lineage (NCBI taxonomy): Eukaryota > Metazoa > Chordata > Amphibia > Anura > Limnodynastidae > Mixophyes > Mixophyes fleayi. The sequence continues at coordinate 34,141,335 of NC_134406.1, forward strand.
GATGTCTGATTTACACACTAGCTATCAGATTTAAAGTGTGCTTTATTCACTAATCACTAACAGTATAAGTCTTCCTTATACAAAAGTTACTAGATTGTAGTTCTTCTTCATATACTAGTGTTCAGATATGAGGTCTGCTTTACAAGCCTGCTACCAGACTGGATGTCACAAGACTAGATTCCTAATTAATTTTTTAGCCAGATTAGTTGTGTTATATACTACCACCACATTGTGGTCAGCTTTATATACTAATCTCATAATGGGCTTTGCACTGTACAAATGTTCCCCGAATGAAATTTGCTTTGTATGTTATTTCCCAAAATTCATTCTATATTATAGTCATGGGAATGAAGGATGAGCCAAATGCTGGTGGAAAGCGCCCCCAAATTTTTAATGGCAATGCTGGTTCTGATTATTGAGCACTCAGAGACCAAGTTATCTCAGCTTCACAGACTGGTAACATTGGATCCCAGAAGACATACTAGGGGGTTAAGGTCTCGGTCGGACCTCCAGTTAGTGTATGCTGGGCACCCCTGCGCCGTTTGGGATGAAACCAATGCAAGGTGGTCCAATTGGATCCTGGCCAGGTTTTAGGGGGTTAGGTTCCAGGAGCTTGTTCTGAGCCTTCCACTGGATAGATCTGGACAAAAACTTCACAGACTGGTAACATTGGATCTCAGAAGACATATTAGGGGATTGAGGTCCCAGTCGGACATCCCATTTGTGTACGCTGGCCAGAACTTTGACCCAGGGAGCCTGTTCTGGGCCTTCCACTAGATGGATTTGGTTTGTTTATCCGGTCATGCATTCAGACACCGCTGCACCAATCAGTATGAAACCAACATGAGTTGGTCCAGTTGGATACTAGCCTGGTTTTTGGGGGGTTATGGTCCCTGTTGGATCTCCCGTTGGTGTATGCTTGGCAGAACTTTAACCCAGGGAGCCTGTTTTGAGCATTCCATTGGCTGGATCCTGACAAAAACTTCACAGACTAGTAATAATGGATCCCAGAAGACATACTATGGGGTTGAGGTCCCAGTCGGACATGCCATTTGTGTACGCTGGTCAGATCTTTGACCCAGGGAGCCTGTTCTGGGCCTTTCACTAGATAGATTTGGTGTGTTTGTCCGGTCATGCATTAAGACACTCCTGCACCAATCAGTATGAAACCAACATGAGTTGGTCCAGTTGGATACTGACCTGGTTTTAGGGGGGTTATGGTCCCTGTCGAATATCACGTTGTTGTACGTTGGCCAGAACTTTGACCCGGAGAGTCTGTTCAGAGCCTTCCACTGGATGGATTTGGATGAAAACTTCACAGACTGGTAACCTTGGATCCCAGAAGACATACTAGGAGCTTGTTCTGGGGGTCCTGAGCCTGCATTCGGACACCTCTGCACTGATTGGGATGAAACCAAGGCAAGGTGGTCCAGTTGGATTCTGGACAGGTTTTAGGGTGTAAGGGTCCTGGTTGGACCTACCGTTAGTGTACGCTGGACAGAACTTTGACCCGGGGAGCCTGTTTTCAGCATTCCATTGGATGGATTTGGACGAAAACTTCACAGACTACTAATAATGGATCCCAGAAGACATACTAGGGGGTTGAGGTCCCAGTCGGACCTCTCGTCGGTGTATGCTGGTAAAAACTTGACATGGGGAGCCTGTACTGGGCCTTCCAATGGATAATTTTGGATGACATTTGACATAACGACAAAAAAGACACTGGGCAGCCACCTCATGGGTGTATTGGAAGAGCTGCTAAGCTGCTTATTATTTTTAGAAGGTTAACGGTTTCATCCAACTCATTGATAACTTAATCACTTGAAACCTGGGCAACGCTGGGTACTGCAGCTAGTATATATGTGTGTATATATCTATATCTATATATATATATATATATATATATATATATAAAATCACACAGTTGGTATGAGTACACACTATTGTACTACGTTACGAGCAACATTCTGGAACATTTACATATATATTTGCAGATTTCGTTAGTATCTTTATTATATGATCCAACATTCCAGCTTGTATAAGGGCTCAGTGGTCCATCTTTCAGTGTTGTCGATGGATTAAATTAAGCAAACATTCTTTCTTGAAAGATCATTTGACCACCGGGGGAGCTGTTCCACTGGATGCTCTCAGTTTAGCTTGGCCAGGCAGACAATGTAGCAGCTCCCACTCGTTATAGTAAATTCAAGTAGCTGAATAAATAAGGCTCTTTGTGCAGAATACTTTAAGCTGATATGTTTTACTGAATGTTTATAGAAAACTAAAGTGAAAATAACCCTATATAAATAGGACATGTTTCCCTGTATCAACAATTCCGACACAGTTCCTTGAAAAGTGGTTCACTGTGACTCATTTTGAGAAACTTACCAAAAATGTTACAAGTAAATAAACAAATTGATGTTGATTTTAAGCACCTTCTTTTTTTTTTTCAAGAAAATCCTTCCGACTCCTTCTTTTCTGGTGTTGTACATAGAAGCTACTCTTACTCTGCTTGGATTTGATCCATATTTTAATGTCTCTGATGCCTCTGATGCTGCTGGGTTATATGTGGCTCCTGGATTCTTCCTGCGCTAATCATACCTTGGGGCTTCTAAAAATACAGTGCTGAATGAATGTACACAGTGCATCCCCTGGACCCAGTTCCTGTCTGCTCTATATATGGGCATATTGAGCAGCACGTCTCAAACAGTTGTTTAGGTGTCGTACGTTGTGGTGTATGTATGTGCAGTTCAAGGTGAGAACTTCCAAACGTAAATTATAGGAGTATTTTATGAACCAGAAAACAACTAGATTCATTATTTTTATTTATATATATAGCACCAATCATATTACGCAGAGAGGTACAGAGAAGGCTATTGATTTACTTCAGTCCCCGCCCCATTGGAGAAAACACTCTATTTCTAAATTCCCACTGTCATTCCAAGGGGAATTTCATTTAGCTCTCCACTCACTCAAGATAGCTACCCCCCTTGAATGACAGGTGAGCAGAGTTTCACGTGGCTTTCACTTAATTTATCAAAATCTGTTTATATCAGTGTGTGTATGTTCATACTTGTATGTATTTATAAAGTATATATAAGTCATAGTTGCCTACTGTCCCGGAATGTCCGAGAGACTCACAAATTTCTGGGAGTCCTCTCTGACTCCCGGGAGAGCAGGGCAACCTCCCGGATCCCAAAGAGTTTGTAAAGCTAATGGGGGGGAGGAGCTTAGTGATACGATTCACGCATCATTGTGCCCCCCTCTTGCTGTTATAGAGCAAAATGGTGATACCGCTTAGGGGGTGGGGCTTAGTGACAGGATTCTCTGAGCTCCACCTCACACGCCCACCTGTCTCTGGACCTCCCGGAAGAGAAAAATGTAGGCAAGAATGATATAGGTGTATGTCAGTGACTTAAATATATATGTATGTCAATGATTTTGCGTTTATATGTCAGTGACTATGTGTATATGTGTTTATAATCCACCACCATTATTTGCAAAAATACTAATAGTTAAAACATTTTTTGGTTATAGTGTTATCAAAAAAAAAATAGTGTTGCCTGTACCTAGCCTCAGAAGCCACACCATGTGTAGTTGGGCAGTATTATTGTTACATGGGGGCTTGCGGGGGCTGTTAATTTTATAAGGGGGCTCTTAATTAAATGTGGGGTCTATCAATGTAAAGTTAAAAGATATTCTACTAATGCAACATGTGGTCTCTCTTAAATGTGGGGGCTAATAATTTAATATCAGGGTTCATTTGGAAATATTCTCATTAAATGTAAATGTGAAGATTTTAATTTTGGGTAATTTGGGGTTTGGTGTGAAGAAGGCCTATTTATTAAACATAAATGCTGTTAATTTAATTTTCAGGGCTGGGAGACAGGAGGAGTACTAATAATTTAGCCTCTCCTACAGCATGAGGCCACTTTCACAATATTCCTATGGCCACTTTACCTTCCCGGTCAGACTGTTTGAAATAAGCAGAGCAGTAATTGAAGATAAGAATACAATCTGTGTTCTTTAACTTAACGACTTAAACTTCATCAAAAACTAAGGCTAGGTACACACTGAAGGTTTTTCAGCCAATTATCGGGCCGATCACCTGATAAACGACCGTTTGGCCACATATCGCATTAGTGTTTATACTTACACAATGATCGAGAGTCGTTCCAAAGTACCGATCATCGTTTCATTTGATTGCTTGTTCTCTTTGAAAATATCATTCCAACCGCCTCCGATCCTGCAGTGTGTATGCACTCAGGATCTCCATACAGTTTACAGAGTCATGATCTTTGCAGCCGATGCCAGCAATGAACATGTCCTGGGGCTAGATTCATTAAGGATCTTAACTTGAGAAACTTCTTATTTCAGTCTCCTGGACAAAACCATGTTACAATGCAAGGGGTGCAAATTAGTATTTTGTTTTGCACATAAGTTAAATACTGACTGTTTTTTCATGTAGCACACAAATATCAACTGTAAATTTCAGTGTACAAATAAGCTATCAAGTATCTGTGTGTTACATGAAAAAACAGTCAGTATTTAACTTATGTGCAAAACAAAATACTAATTTGCACCCCTTGCATTGTAACATGGTTTTGTCCAGGAGACTGAAATAAGAAGTTTCTCAAGTTAAGATCCTTAATGAATCAGGCCCCTGATGACTAAATGTAGAGAGTGCTGTTGGTTGAATAATTCGTCCATACGTTCTGAGACTGAATATTTTGTTTCAGAGTCACAGTAGGTAACGAAATTTATAATATCATTGTGGAAAGGTCAAAGTTTATTTCGGCGGTTAATCAGTGTGACAGAAATGAGTAACTACTGTGCTGTCATTCTCTAAACGATTACAGGACCAGATGAAGAGCACAGATCTGAAGGTAAATCGTGTATAGTGTGTACACATGAATCGGCAGACTGATTGGAACTTCGGTTGTTTGTAAAATCGTTAGTGATAACAAATTGGTCACAAGTTTTTGTACTGTGTACTTAGCCTAAGAACTTAATTGTGGGTGGAGTTCTTTCAGAGAAGTTCCAGGAGTTTGTTTAACTAAATGAAGAGCTAATCACAAAACATAAAACACTTATTTAATAAATAAGTCTAAGGAGCAATGTAAGAGACAGTGTAAGAGGCATATATAACCAGATGTGAAAGAGGATGTTTTATATTATATTACATCCGTTACATACAATCCTAACTTGTACTGACTGGGGCTCACACATATCTCTGAGAGTGGGCGGTATTGGACTATTTATATTGAGAACAAAGATAACTCTATTACGGAAATGTTCTACTCTGCCTGTCTTTTTTTTAAAATGTGAACTGTTAACATGTAAAGGTCAACAAAGTCTGCAGTATTACACTACTGCTAGCAAGACAGTTATTTATGTATCCGAGTCAACGACCTGGGATGTAGACTGAATTATCACAGAAATATTGCAGTGTGTGTCCAATGGTCAACTTGATATTATGAGTGAACAGAGCTCTTCTGACATTCAAGGGAAGGAACATAATATTGTTTTTATTTATGAAGAAATATTTTTTTCCCAGTTTAGTAGAACTAAATAGCATTATTTGCCACTTTATTTTTCTTCACATTATATAGACTTTTAACTGATTTCAAATGGGGAAAAAGCGACGTCTACTTGCAGCCTGATTTACAGCCTATTCTGTAGAGATTTGGCAATTATGTTCTGCGAATGCATTTTGGTGAAGTGAGAATTGGTGTCCCCTTTATGACCTTAGAATAGGAAATAAGTTGTAAGAACTCTCTTCGTTTCCTTTTACCAGATGCTAAAAACAATATTTGTCCATCATTTGACTACAACTGAGTATTCGCCCCTGTGCATCATACTGTAGAGATGTATTTTAGAGGTACATTTAGGTAATGATGAGCACTGGTGTTTATCTCTATTCATGTTTGTGGCTACTTGGGAATATACTTGATAACAAGCCTCAGCTATTTAAGAGGTGCGGACAATCTCCCTCTTTGCTAAGTAACCTCTAAGAGTAATTTGGTTTGGTTCTCTGTGCCTCAGAAAACCTGGGTTACTGCCCGGGCCGAGGCTGAGTGTGAACGGGTCCACTGCATCTACCCGGTTCAGATGACCCGGAATTGAACCTGGGACTTTTGCAGGGTTATTCCCGGGTCCAACCTGGGGAGATGCCAATCTGAATGGTGAGACCCGGGTTTTTAAGCCTGGGTCTCACTGAAAACTATTGAATGGTAAAAAAAAATAAAAATCAACATCCCAAGAGGAGCCAATCAAAGCTTCTCTTGTGATGTTGCCAGGGAAACTCGGGCAGACTTGGGTGCAGTTTGAACCCGGTCGACCCAGGAATTTGCTAGGGTGGGAGGCTCTGTCATCCGGCTCTATCCCGGGTTCATATACCCGGGATATTGGCGGGGGCGGCAATGTAAACGCAGTATTAGTGTTGACGGAGAACGATTAACAGTGGCCTCATGGGGTTGAAGACTGAGACTGGGCACAAGGTTCAAACAGCATAGTATGGGAGGTGTGTACAGAAAAAAACACCTGATTGGACAGGTCTCACAGCCATCTGCCTAGATGCCACATTTATTCCACACCTCCTGTCCTAGCAAGTTAAAACTTTGAAAGAGAGAAAATCATCCAAAGCTGAAAAGTTTCAGCTCCTCGTCTGTCAGTCAACACTGAGATGAAGCTGCTATAAGGCAATGGTATGGCCATGGGGATGGAGTCTCACTGATGTGAACTGAACTGTACAAAACAAAGAGGTGGATGACCCAAGGTGGAGAGCCCTTTAATCAAGTCTAGGACTCTACCCATGAATGGCTGCTTGTAGCCTTGTTGACTGTATGTATGTACCTCACAAATAAAATATCTTGAGTAAATATAATTGCTTTGGCAAATAAGAGAAAGTTGATCTGCAAATAGGTGTCCTGATAAACCGAATTAGGTGTAACGATAGACTAAGAGACGCAATAGGTGACAAAGCGATATTAGAAGGTATGCTGTTAGTACATTGCTCTACTTTATCCCAGTATATTGTAAAAATATCCCTATGGGAATTTATGTCAAAGAAAAACTTTCATTCCCTTTTTATAAGAAAATGTAACTCAAATTTAGGATTTATTTTATTAAGAAAAATGGCACCAGAAGCTGTTTTATCATCTTTCGAATGATGTGTCTGTGAGCTGCACAACATCTACGTGTCTAACAGCAATTTCCCTTAAGCTCCAAACCCCTGTTTGTTTGTGGGATAAAGGATGAATGAATTTATGTTCGGTGGGGTTCCGATACTTTTATACTGTGTGTAACTATAGTCTGAGTTTTATAATGTGAATATTCCTCTCACACCTGTGTTTTAGTGTTCTCTTGGCAATAGAGGTTTTGTGTAAAGACAGGTCAGACTTACATAATATCCTATTCAGCTCACATTTGCATATTTCCTAACTGGGGGTGTAAAATACTTCCCTTTAAGTCATCGGTAACACGTGCGCTATAAAGATGTTCTGTAATTTGCCAGGATTTAGAAGACCTTGGAAATGTAGCCTGCTGTGGGGTCTACGTGACAGATTTGTGAGGCCTTCATGTAGTTCTGTAGCTGCTAAATGAAAGTTTTTCAATGGATGAAAACAATCTAGACCCAAGGTGCCTATAAACTTGCCAACTCCAGCATGAAAACAGGGTTTCACAATTAATGAGTTAGCAGACTACATACCTACAGCAGTTCAAGACACAAAACACATATTCATACTGTAAATTCATTATTCCAGATATTATGGTTTGTTGGATTGCAATATCTTCATGTGCTACTACTATATGTTGTTCTTCACATTAGCAGAGATGACCTAGTCATTTCCTATAGTATGTTTAAATGCTGAAGGGCCCAGACTGAGCCCAATGACACAACAGGACAGGATGGTCAGACGTTGTAATCTGGTTAGCCAATTTTGTCATTATTGACCAAGTTGGGCTGGCATCTCTGTATAAAGCCATAAGAAGACCGTCCTTTCTGAGCATAACAGGAACAATCAGAACTTTATTGGTCTGCATGGAAACTGTAGATAGCCAGATGGTCTGCATTATACGGTCATTGGTACTCCTTGGTCATGGGTCCTGTATAATTCAGTGATTCAGCTCAATGGGGATTATTTCTATAAAATGGAGCAAAAGGACTAATTTTATAGACATCATCATGGGGGGTATTCAATTGTTTCTTTTAACACGCTAAAACCCAAAAAAACGAGCGCTCTAAAAAAACTTCATATTATACGGTAATTTTGCGCGCGCAAACAGTTAATACGGTACTTACTCGCTGCCAGCGGGCTGAATTTCAGCTCGCTGCTCAGGGAGCTGCGAGATGAAATTTAGCGAGTAATTACCGTATTAACGGTAATATTTTTAGAGCGCTCGTTTTTTTTTGTTTTAGCGCGTTAAAAGAAACAATTGAATACCCCCCCCATGAGTATGATTCATTAAGGAAAGTAAGGCAAAAAAAGAGTAAGTTTTCTTCTGAACAAAACCATGTTACAATACAAGGGGTGCAAACTAGTTTGTTATTTTGCACATAAGATAAATACTGGCTGTTTTTTCATACTTGATAGCTTTATATTTACACTGAAATTTAAAGTTGATCTATCACATGCCTTACCCCAACTATAAATCTGCCATCACATATTTAATTTGCCTCCTCCTCCAATGCAACACAGTTTTGCCAATGTGCAAAGTTACTCATTTTTTTGCTTTCCTTTCCTTAATGAATCAGGCCCCGTATTTTATTAAAACTGGTTAAGATTAAGTTTATTTGTAAAAAAAAAAACCTATATAATGTATGTCAAATTCTATAAAATAACATTACCATTCGTGGCTCAGGAATTACCCCTAACAGCAGCTGTAATACTAACTTCTCCCTGGCTGAACAGGATGCAGTATGAAAGTAAACAGCATTCATGGGAGAGTCGTCAATGGTGCCGATTGGTGAATATGTTACCAAGATCTACTCTTAGGAGACAATGATTGAGTTTAGAGATTTAGGACCTCATTTAGAGTCGGACGCAAAGTCCGTTTTAGGCGCATCGAACAAAAAAAAGCACTACCACGCGTGTGCAGCAAGCACCATATCCATCTGCATCTTGGACGCAATTAACACTTGCGACAGCTTGCGGCTCACTACGAGAGAATGGGAGGAATGCAGAATTGTGAAGGTGTGACCATGTAAATACATCCTAGTAGCAGTGAGGCGCAGACCCAACACACGTCAAAACAGGGCTAAAGCTGTGCGGCAGGATTTAGGTTGCGCAAGCAGTTAGCTAGCTGCAGGAACTGCTCACAGCTCGGTAGTGTATTAAGAGTGGGATGCAATTGGGGTTGATTGCCACTCGTAATACCCTACCAAGCCTCGGCACCAGGGCCTGATTAAGGGTTCTGGCCGCCCTAGGCTAATACGGCCGCAGCGCCCCAGGCTGCAGCCTGGTCAGCCTAGTGGTTGATCAGGCCCTGCTCGGCACTCTCCCAGTCCTACACTTCTTAGACGGACTTTGCGTCTGACTCTAAATGAGGACCTTAATGTCCATGGTCAATAAAGAGATATAGGGTTTCAAGGACAGGAAATGTGTAGATGATTGCTGAACTGATATTTGGCTTATGACTGGCTTTATATCTGCCAATGTGTGTAGCTCTGCTCTCCACCGAATTAGACCATAAAGTAGCGGTCTGTTGATTACTATAAGGAGCGTGTTACCATTGCTCTCTGTATTATTTCCAGAGAGACATACCACAGTCAACTCTTTGTAAAGAGCAAAATGAGTGCTGATAATACATTTCCTATGGTGATCAGTAGATAGGTAGGCTGGACTTAGAAGTGACATTTTACCCACTACACGCATTCTCAGATATAACTATTTACCCATAAAGTTAGGTACACATTGTTTCCAGAGGCAGTCTAGGTACATGTACTAGAAGACAAGGAGACACACCTGCACACATCAGGCAGGCAAGCTGATCCTCAATTTTTGCAGTTTGTTAATGACCCTCAGAGAGAGTAAAAAAAAAAAGGCGTTTATGAAAGACAAGTATTACTCATACAAAACTGTTGAAAAGACAATGAAATATGTCATGCATTTACTGTAATTGATCTATCAACTGTGCTAATGGAAGACATCCCATTACAGGATGGATTTATTGGGCAGAAGGAGTCGGTTAGACATTTAAGGCACTGACCATATAACAATGAGAGTAAGAGACAAATTTAAGACCCTGTTTAATGACCAGTACCAGCTGCTTGGGACCTTGGACAAGTCACCTAGGTTCAATGTTCTAGGGCCTGAATTAATTTATGTGTACAGCGCAGGGTAAAATTGTATATGCTATTTAAAAAAATTAAACTAAAAACAATTTCTGTTAGAGGACCAGTGTACTACTCTAGTGGTCTCGTCTAGTAAGGGATTCTGTAGTTTACAAAGGTTGGAGCTAAGGAATCAGTCATTTTGTAGCTCAAAATAATCTTATTCTAATTTAAAACATACTTGTTCTTTCTTCTATAGGGGAAATAAATCTTTATAAGTCAACCAGAACCAGCCCACATCTACGTTTGCTATGTCATTGGTAGAGAAGAAGGAGGTCAGATTAGCTTGAATGTCTTGCGAAACAGATCTCTCAACCAACAATGATTCATTCAGATGTCAAAATGAATTTCTCTTAATAGGAATAAGGAAAGTCAAAATAGAGAATTGGATATCATAGACTGACCATGAACAGAGCTGGACGTCAGAGGGGATTAAATCATAGATAAGGAGAATATAGTCTATAGAATATAAAAGGGGTAGTTTCCATTCCCCGTGTTGTTCTTTAGAACGCAGGGCGCGCATCATTTCCATCAGTACGGTAATTGATGCACGTTATTACCATTAGTACGGTAACCTTAACACAGATTTCTGCTTGCGGCCCAGGGAAATGCGAGCAAAAATCAGCATTGAAAATACTGCACTCATGGTAATGTCTATCAATTACTGTAGTAACGGTAGTGATGCGCTCCCCACGTTGTTTTAAAGAACTACACGGGGAATTGAATCTCCCATTAAAAGTGTTCTATCAAAGGTTGATTTAGCCTAAAGGGCTAGATTTACTAAACTGTGGGTTTGAAAAAGTGAAGATGTTGCCTATAGCAACCAATCAGATTCTAGTTATCATTTAGTACATTCTACAAAATGACAGCTAGAATCTGATTGGTTGCTATAGGAAACATCCCCACTTTTTCAAACCCAGTTTAGTAAATATACTCCCAGGTCTCTAATTTTGTTGTGCTTTGCATGGTGGTTTGCAGTTCACCTAACCTACAAAAGGTAAATTGCCACGTAAAACTCCACTTTTTCAGACCTTCCACAAGAATTGCTATACCTCTCACAATCACAGAAATCTTAGAGGTTTGCATAGTGAGGTATAGAACAGGGGAAATCTATGAAAGAGTCATTTCTAAAAACTCCATGTTAACATACAATAAATATTTAACCAGTATATCAATCAGGGTATTTATGTCCATGTATTTTATCTTCTGTGAAATGTCATGGCAATATGGGGGTTCCTGACATATTTATAAATGTGTTGTTTCCTTTGGATTTCTTGAGAGAAGTCAGGGAATATTGTAATGTTATTTCCATGTTGCAGCTGAGGGGTGCACCAAGGATCTGAGCTGAGTGTGGACTCTGTGGTCCCGCTTCACGTCAAAGCAGGACGAGAATATCACCTCAGGAAAGAGTTCTCAAATGAGACACTCAAAAAAGGCTTCTAAAGCGGATATCTCCTCCTTTCTGACAAACCTATGCTCTTTAGCATCATCTGTGTCTTTACTAGCCTTCCAGTGTCATTATCATCATCATCACCATTTATTTATATAGCGCCACTAATTCCACAGCGCTGTAGAGAGAACTCACTTGCATCAGTCCCATTGGAACTTACAGTCTAGTTTCCCTAACATACACACAGACAGAGGGAGATTAGGGTCAATTTGATAGCAGCCAATTAACCTACTAGTATGTTTTTGGAGTGTGGGAGGAAACCCACGCAAACACCGGGAGAACATACAGACTCAACACAGATAAGGCCATGGTCGGGAATTTAACTCATGACCGCAGTGCTGTGAGGCAGAAGTGCTAACCACTAAGCCACCGTATTCCTGCCCTCCATCCTAAGCTGTGGTATTCTGTCTCCAATCTGGAGAGCATTTTATCAAAATCCTGCTGCACAGACCTGGTTAATTTTGGTGGTCACCGTTGTCTGATAGGTAGTAATTTTGGCCATTTATGCTGCTGTGCCAGATATCTGAAAATAGCAGGGCCCTCCTGCTTCACCTGCAGAATATGCAGAGGGCATACTGGTAAAATAGCATCTTGTTCTGATTGGCTGCTTGCTCTCTCTTCCTCCGTTTCTCATGTGATTGGGTCATAATCAGCACCAGGAGACCCTTGATGGACTCAACTAGGCCTAATAAGTATTTTAGGCTAATTGCCAAATATTTTAAGCAGACCGCTGCTTGTTCTGCGGAACTACTGCTAGACGTCCGCTCCAGTTTTAGGTTGTGAAACCATCCACCATCTATTACATTTCAATCTTTAACAAAGCTGCTATACAATGTCAGAGTAACACTTCATATTTCATTTACATTTGTGGGTCTAGTGGTCCCTCTTCTTGGCTAAACATACCTAAATGATGGAGCCACTTATAACCAGAAGCTTCCCAATTCTGTAAGCCAAATATTTAATTTAGCTAACTGAGCGGACATTCTTTTCACCTCTAAAGCAACAGCAAAACATTCCACAACTTAAATTCAGAGCAAAATTTGTATTATTATTATTACCGTACCAAACTGGATATATCATAATTTAGTCATTTACATGAAAAATGTGGTAGTTAATGTTAAGCATGTGACATGTCTTTGAATATATTGCCAAGTAAAACACGAATTGGAATATACGTATTTATACAACAATATGTGATAGATCACATAAGTGATGCTCTTTGAGGTATTGATCACGTAAAAATATTGTGCTTACATTTTGTATAAATAAAACAAACAGTAATGTAGAGGCTGTACTGATATTCAGATTTCAGCCCCCTTTGTAAAATGAAATAGTTTTTTATATGTCTTAAGCCAAATAAAGGGTTATTAAAGTTATGTATAATGCATTATGTTCTATAGCAGTTTTAGGGAACACTATGACTTACCAACTGTCGTGGAACTACAAGTCCCAAAACATTCTCACGCTCATAGCAAAGGTTGGCACACAGCAGGCCACAATGGGAGATCCACACACTGCTTAAACCTGGTATAGCACGTCATGCAATATTAAGGTGTGTTTGACTGGGTTCTGAGCCACCCTTATCAATCTTCTGATCATTCATGGGTCCCCAGTTTTGTAATAGGCAGATATCGAACAAGCTGTAGCCAATCAGATCATGGTCACAGCAGCAGAAGATGATGGTGCTAGTCTTTTGTAAGGTAGTGACTTCTCCACTCCTATGATGGTGTGAGAACAGAGCTACATGCCACAGGAGCAGCGTCAGGATGTAAGGAAGAATTTAAGCAAGCAGGAAGACACAAACTTAGGGATCGATTCACTTGACTATCCCATTGGAGCTTTGGACTCTGCACTGTCCCATGAGGCTCTGCAGGATGTACCTGAAACATCACTGATTTATTTTTGCATCTCATAGAGGTGCCAGCAAAACTCAGCAATGTTTTGAGTACTATAATACCTGAAGCACTGTCCGCCTGTGCACACTGCCGGCCAATGCGGTTAATTTTCCCCTCGCATCTCTATGGGGCATGAGGGAAAATTAGCGGAGATTTGAGTAAAAACATTGAGGCGATGGGCCTGAGTCATTAAGGAGAGCAAAGCATAAAAAGGGAGCAACTTTGCACCTGGGCAAAAACATGTTGCGTTGGAGGGGGAGGTAAATTTAAAATGTGATTGCAGATTTATAGTTAGGGTAGGGCATGTCCTAGATCAACTTTAAATTTCAGTGTAAAAATAAAGCTATCAAGTATTTGTGTGCTACATGAAAAAACAGCGAGCATTTAACTTATGTGCAAAATAATGAACTAATTTGCACCCCTTGCATTGTAACATGGTTTGTCCCAGAGAACATTTACTCCTTTTTTTTATCTTAATGACTCAGGCCTGATGTGACTCCACAGACTGTTCCTCGCACCTTATTAAATCTGCCCCTTATAGTTAGATAGTGGAATGAGCAAAGTACCACAACAGCAGATTAGTGACGTGAGACAGCAGTCAGTCTGATGTTGTAAGATTGCACTGTGAAACACCTCTACATGGCAGTTCTCACACCTACCTAGCATGTCATTTTGATGACCGTGGACATTCTGGAACTTGTAGTTCAGCTAAAAAACTGCAGGCTGCACACCTATATTGCATACTGTTTCATAATATTTACTTTAGGCAGCAAAAATATTGTACGGAGAACTGTTTTTCAACTATATCGGTATAATTATTCTGTTTTTACTCTCTTTCGCATGTGGTAGAACTTATGTTAAAGTAAATCAGCACTTTTTTGTGGTTAGAACTGCTTGGTTTGTGTAATGACCTCATAAACCTGCTCTTTTCAGGAATGGTCATAAAACATAGACTTTAGGAAAATAAAAACATGTGGGACTCCAGTGGGTCTATTCTGAGGGAATTCTGGTTTTCAAAGAGTAAGCATTTTTGTATATCATTTATTACAGCACTGCATATTTGTGTTTTACTTGGATTACTTTTTATGTGATATGGAAATTGTATTTATTCACAGCTAAATCAAGAATTGGATATTATAACCTATCTTTGGGGGCTATGCAATGGTGTATTGCAATATACGAATTAGCTCATTAGGGGGTCCAAAGATCATGTTCAATGTTATTTAATCTTGGAGATACAAGCCCCTCTTATCAATGGACACATAGGCAACCAATTGTTTAGCTGAATCAAAAGTCACAACAGAACAGCTTATCATTATCATCATCATCATCATCACCATTTATTTATATAGCGCCACTAATTCCGCAGTGCTGTACAGAGAACTCACTCACATCAGTCCCTGCCCCATTGAGCTTATAGTCTAAATTCCCTAACACACACACACACACACACAGACTACAGTCAATTTGTTAGCAGCCAATTAACCTACCAGTACGTTTTTGGAGTGTGGGAGGAAACCGGAGCACCCGGAAGAAACCCACGCAAACACAGGGAGACCATGCAAACTCCACACATATAAGGCCATGGTCGGAATTTGAACTCATGACCCCAGTGCTGTAAGGCAGAAGTGCTAACCACTTAGACACCGTGCTGCCAATTTCGGAAGGAAAATTAAAGCTCACAGTTGTGGGCTGCTATTATTAGTATTCAGGTGGAAAACAAATGAGATTGTTTTGATTAAATGTCATAGTTATCAAACATATGGCATGTGTTTCCTATTAATTCAGTAGTGTAGTAATGGAAAGCCATTGTAGTTTGTGGATTGAAGATGTGTATCCCTGCTATTTTATATTATATATCCTAATCACTCACAGAACATAATTTCAACTATAAATGCTGCCGTTCACATTACATATTTTGGCATAAAGGCAGAAATTGTTGATGATAAATTGTGTAATAAAATACCTAAAGTTTTATAATACTGAGTAAAACCAGTAACTTCAATTCCTCTAATATTAGTGTCACAGGCAGATTTACCATAAACATTCTTCATGTGGATCAATGCAATATTTACATTTGTGTTGGCTGCGTATAGACTTACTGCTATATTTGTACGGAGGGCACAGTAAGGTTTTGTTCCACTGCATATTTGCTGAAAGTAATGAACCAGTTGAAGTATATATATTGGCTGTTTGGGTATAATTAGATGTTATGCTGCTGCTTGAAGTTGGTAACATTGTAACACTGTAATAAATGACAGCATGCTATTGGAATTATATAGACATTCCAGCTGTTCTGTCTGTACAGTCAGACCTCACTTCTGATCTTTAGTTAACATACTTTTTTGCGGGTCTAAAAACATGACAACAAACACAATGACGGATTTATAAGATACAGTTCTGTAACAAACTGTGAAGTACACAACTGATGTTGACATATGCAGGACATATTACATATACTGTGTTTATGGCTTTTAATGGTGATATACACTAAGCAATATACACAATGAAGTCGGAATAACATCTTCAGCACAGTTAGCATTACTTAACAGTTTTCTCTATACTCATTTAAGGTGATCGTTTGCCTACGCACAGTGGGGCAGTTATTTTGTGGGCTGAAGCAAAAGCCATGGAAATGCAGCTTAACAAGTCACCAGAAATTAGTGCTTGATGCCTCAGTGATGACAGTAGCCCTTAGTGAATTGATGGCTGCAGTCTCATGAACTTTCAGCTCAAAGAATGGCCTCCATGGTGTGCATGCATCGGATACCCTACAACTAGAAATTCATTGTGAAGTCAGGTGGAGCAAAAAGTCTAAATCGTTTTTCTTCTTCATGTGTTAGCCATATCTTGCTTTCTCATTGGCCAGAGCGAGTCGACGTATGTTGGCTATGCAACCAGCAGCAGCCTCTTGAAGGACGTCATCGGTAGAGCCTACCAGGTCTATCAGCAGCTACAAGAAGAAACAAGTGCAATCTGTCAATCTAATACAAGACAGTGTGCGCAAAGCAATGTTGTATGGTTTGGTTAAATGTTAATACCTATAAATTGTGACTCCTATTCTCAGTCAATATGGTGTTCTATTGTCTGAGGAAGGGGAAGGTTAAAAAGCATAACAGGAATCCCAAGTGGCTGGTGACCAGGTATCTGATAGTGGGGCAGTCATGAATTGTCCACAAATCTTCTAACTGTAAGTGTATACACAGTATTTATTCACTTCAATAAATATTCCCTGCACTTGACCAGTTTCTGGCAATTCTGTTACTACCATAGGATCCTGTATATGGAGACAAATCAACTAGGTCTACCCTGATTTTACTGGAGTAACAGTGCACCTCTTGCTGGAGGATTATTACACAAAGTGACCAGTTATCCTGTTGTCAGTGGAAAAGTCGTAAGCTGTAATTGATCTATTGCCTGTAAGCAGGGGCTGGTTGGAGGGACATCTGCCCCCTGGGCCGGTTCCATAGTGAGCTACCATGGGCTGGCTCACTAGGTAACCTCCATTTTTGTCCTTTGAAATGTTCCTAATAGTTCTAAATGTTGGAGGGGCTGGCAGGAACCTGGATCGGTAATAGTGCGCGGGACGCGTTACTTTAGGCTGTAACGCCAACAATTGAATATGCCCTTTAGAGTATCATGTAGGGAAAATGAATTGAAATATAAAAAAGTATTTAAATGAGTGCGTATCTGGCTGAAGTGTGTATTGTGATGTTGTACCCACTGTTTGTTTTGACAAGGGGAATACTACAATATATCCATTTAGAATAGAAGCCAGCCTAAAGTATGTCTTAATAGTCTGTTTTAACTCACTGGTTATGTTATCATGTAACTATGCACCATGCATGCTTTTTTACCACAAAATTACTGAGCATAGCGATTGTAAAAACTCAACTAAAATGTAATGTAAAGCCAAAGTGGTCTAATGAGATTAAGTATATAAGGGCAGAGTTACTATTTAAATACTTCTTCTTACTCAGTATATGAAATGCATCTGATTACATTTAGTAATTTAAACAACTATGCTTTGCTTGTCCCTATGTACAGTGAGAATGCATTAAAATAATTATAATTAAAGAAAAGTATTTTACAATATATTCCAAGAGTGTCTAATAAAATATATAAACAACAAAAGTAATTCAGGCAGAGTACAACAAAACTTGTAATTTAGCAATGCCTGGAAAAGAAGCTTCCTATACTACCAGTATAATAACACATACAATTTGTATAAAAATACATAGGGGTTATATTTACTAAACTGCGGGTTTGAAAGTGGAGATGTTGCCTATAGCCAGAGCCGTAACTTAGAATTCTAGTGCCCTGGGCGAGAAAGACAAATGCCGCCCCCCTAGCCCTCAATTTTAACCAAACTAATCTAAAATATTCCTAAATTGCGCCCCCCTTCAGCGTTGCGCCCTGGGCGGTCGCCCCTGTCGCACAGCCCTAGTTACGGCCCTGCCTATAGCAACCAATCAGATTGTAAGCTGTCATTTATTTAGTACATTCTAAGTGACAGCTAGTATCTGATTGATTGCTATAGGCAACATCTCCACTTTTCAAACCCGCAGTTTAGTAAATATACCCCCTAGAGTCTGCAGAGATGAGTGAAATTTGTCTTCATTTCAACATTAGGCTTTTCTGATGAAATTTGGCTTTAAGAGTTGCTCACAGAATTCCGCCAATGAGTTTTGTTCTGCACAGAATTCTCCCTTTTAATATCTCAACTATACCATAAGGCAGAATGAATTGTCACCAGGGGGTAAATGTATCATACCCCAGTTTTTGCAACTCGGGAGAGTTTAAATTTAAAGCGGCGCTGCCTTGTAAAGAGAAACCTCCCTTTACAAGGCAGCGCCGCTTTAAATTTAAGCTGCGAAGACGCCGATCTCCCACGAGTTGCAAAAACCGGGGTATGATACATTTACCCCCAGGTCTATTGAAAGATATATATATATATATATATATATATATATATATATATATATATATATATATAAATAGGCCCCAGTTCTATTGAAAGATATATATAAATAGAATGCAGGAATTTTGCAAATCTGTATCACTTGCATAAAATTCTGCCACATAATGCAAAAGTCATCAGCACAGATCTTCACAGTGCTAAAATAAGAAAATAAATAAATGTAAAAAGAAAAAGAATGTTTGACCCCCATCAGAAGTAAAGTGAAGAACTAAGTAGCAGCTCTCATAGTCTGGGCTAGATACCTCTATTGCAGTGGATGAACAATGTGAGGTCTCCAGACAAAAGCATTCCCTAGCACCAGGCTATATGATGAGCTGCGCTGGTCACATTATAACAAGGAAACCCTGTCACAGCCTGTTCAGCATGGGGACGGAAAGACCAGACCTGAGCTGATAGCACTGGGGCTCATCCCACCCTTGGGCAGTGGGGTAATTACTGTAAAAAGTAAGAAAAAAATATTTTATACGTGGCGGGTACTGGCCCCAGCAAGGCCTGCAGCCATAAACTGGTTGGGTGTACTGGCCAGTGGTGGAACTACCATTGGTGCACCAAGTGCGGTGCATCAGGGCCCATGGAGGTTATGGGGCCAGCTGCACGGGGAACTAGTGAGCTGTGGGCCCAGGTTCCCTCCTCACCAATTGCCTGCACCAGGGCCCACAGCTCATTAGTTCCGTCTCTAGTACTGATCCTTGTAGAAATACAATCAGGGCAGATTTCTCATGCTCTAACAAATCAGAGAGAAGCAGCTCTTGCTGGGAGATTGTTCAATGATCCTAACACCCCTTTTAGGGTCAGTGGAAACAAGATTCAATCATAAAACAAAATGGAAACCGGTAAAACATGGCAGATTTGTAGGACACTAGCAGTACTCATAGGACAGCTGCTTCTCATATTCCAGTGTACTTCATGCCATAGAATAGTTGTTAAGACTTCTTACAAGGGTGGATCTATTTGATTAGCTCCCAGGTGGTGCACAGCACAGTAGGCAATCAAAAAGTGAAGCCAGAAGATAAAAACGTAATCCAGATCATTCTCTTTTGAGGGAACGTAATGGAATGTGCTGAAACTGTCCAAAAGGTAATACTTGGACAGTGTTTGACAATGACAGGTCTGTTCAATAGTGCAGCAAACATTCTTTCATGTTAAGTGCTCCAATGGAAGCCATCCTCTCTGATAAAATATAGCAGATCTTCTACTCATACTGACAATGTGGCTGATAACCACAGCGAAATCTGTTATCACTCATCCTAGCTGCATAGTTTCCTTATGGCTAAAACACAGCTCAGAATCCTGAATTGCTGAATATAGGCATAAATTGAATGCAGACATGGACTGTATCTGAGATCTTGTTACTGGCGGTACATAACTACATTTGCTGGTTTATTCTCACCAGTGAAAGTGATACAGATAAACAAAATGCATTTCTGTGTCGTGTGCTGCGTTGGAGCATAGGAAAACTTGTTTTATAACAATGCTGGCTCCCTAGTACCCAACCAGGTGCTTGCTTTCATTAGATCAATGTGCACTTCTCAAGGTTAATATCTGATTAATTGCTACGGCTTATGTTACATTTGTGCTATTAACACCATGTTATTTAATAACCCTACCTATGTTCTCACAATAATTGAAGGAACATTAAATTTTACACTTACATTTAGGTTATCATTAAATTATTAAATATTTTAGAGATGTATGTAAATGGATGTTATTAGTATGTAAAGGATACAGAGCTGTAACTAGAAATTCTAGCACCTGGGGCAGAAAAGGGAACTTGATGCCCCCTCAACTGTAACCAAATTAACCTAAAATATTAATTTCCCTGCGCCCCTCAGCTTTGTACCCTGGGGCCCTCTGGCACAGTCCTAGTAACGGATCTCTAGTTAAGAGTCATGATTATGTAGTCTTACCCAGCTGAAATATGATATTTGGTCACAAAGTTGCTATTTGATTCACTGCAGGACTTGTTTGATAACACACAGTTCAAGTACAGATGGTTTTCCAACTTTATTATTATTATTAAATATTAAAAATTATTTTTCACAAAGTCTGCTGCCTCAGTTTTTATTTTGGCAATTTGCATATACTCCAGAATGTCATGAAGAGTGATCAGATGAATTGAAATTAACTTCAAAGTCCATCTTGGCCATGAAAATGAACTTTGTCCCAAAAACAGCATTTCCTCTACAGTTCAACCTTGCCACAAAAGGACCAGCTGACATCAGATCAGTGATTCTCTCGTTAACACAGGTGAGAGTGTTGACAAGGACAAGGCTGGAGATCACTCTATCATGGTGATTGAGTTAGAATAACAGACTGGAAGCTTTAAATGGAGGGTGGTGCTTGAAATCATTCCTCTGTTAACCATGGTTATCTGCAAGGAAACACGTGCAGTCATCATTGCTTTTCACACAAATTTGCTTCACAGGCAAGAATATTGGTGATAGTAAGATTGCACCTAAATCAACCATTTATCGGATCATCAAGAACTTTAAGGAGAGAGGTTCAATAGTTGTGAAGAAGGCTTCAGGGCACCCAAGAATGTCCAGCAAGTGCCAGGAACATCTCCTAAAGTTGATTAAGTTGACTCAGCTGCGGGATCGGGGCACCACCAGTGCAGAGCTTGCTCAGGAATGGTAGTAGGCAGGTGTGAGAGCATCTGCATGCACTGTGAGGCAAAGAGTTTTGGAGGATGGCCTGGTGACAAGAAGGGCATCAAAGAAGCCACTTCTCTCCAGGAAAAACATCAGAGACAGACTGATATTCTGCAAAAAGTACAGGGATTGGACTGCTGAGGACTGGGGTAAAGTCATTTTCTCTTATGAATCCCCTTTCAGATTGTTTGAGGCATCTGAAAAAATGCTTGTCCGGAAAAGGAAATGTGAACGCTACCATCAGCCCTGTGTCATACCAACAGTAAAGCATCCTGAGACCATTCATGTGTGGGGTTGCTTCTCAGTCAAGGGAGTGGGCTCACTTACAATTTTGCCTAAGAACACAGCCATGAATAAAGAATGGTACCAAAACATCCTCCAAGAGCAACTTCTCCCAACCATCCAAAATGAACAATGCCTTTTCCAGCACAATGGAGCACCTTGCCATAAGGCAAAAGTGATAACTTAGTGTCTTGGGAACCAAAACATAAAAATTTTGGGTCCATGGCAAGGAAACTCCCAAAATCCCATTCTGACAAACTCCGAGCATTGATTAGGCAAGAATGGGCGGCCATCGGTCAGTATGTGGCCCAGAAGTTGATTGACAGCATGCCAGGGCGAATTGCAGAGGTCTTCAAAAAGAAGGGTGAACACTGCAAATATTGACTCTCTGCATAAACTTAATGCAATTATCAATAAAAAGTCGTTTACACTTATGAAGTGCTTGTAATTTTACTTCAGTATACCATAACAACATCTGACAAAAAGGTCTAAAAACACTGAAGCAGCAAACTTTGTGAAAACCAATACTTGTGTCATTATTAAAACTTTTGGTCATGACTGTACAACTGTACATATTAGAATAGATGAACACACTGAGAAAGGAGAGTCAGGGTATTGTTCGATGCTTGAATTTTATTTTACTATAGTTGGGTTTGTAGGTGAATAGTTTATATAGTTTGGGTATGATTAAGGTTGTTTCTCCCATGAGCCCATGAGAAGCTTGTCACTAGGTGCACCTCACTTCCTGGATCCTAACTTGGCTCCTCTCCTTTCTTACTCTTCTGTTGACCAAGTGAAACCAAAAGTACTGTTTAAAATTGGAAGATTGGGCTTTGTACTGCAATTTCCAGCATGAGTATGTATAGTACACATATAATATACATATAAAAAAGAATATTTTGATGAAAGGGGAAGACGTAATCTCCTTGTCAAAATCCAGTGCTGGCTCTCCTATTTAGCCAGTTATTTAGATACTGCAATGTTAAGGGCTATGATAATGTTTTTATTAACATAAGAAAAACTAAAAATGATCTGGCAATTTGCCTTAGAGTGAAGTCATCCAGAGTATGTCAACTTAAACCAACACAAAAAAAAAAGTACTTAAAATCAAAGGTCTACCGTGATTTTACGGTATACAAGAACAAGTCTTAAGTAGCACTTTATCTTTTATTTTATAGCTGTCAAATTAAATATACATTTGCTATTTAGCAGAGCCTCAGCCTTGTACTGTACATAAAGCTGAACAATTGCAAGACGTTTGCTTTGAGTATTTCTGTGGTTTATGAAAAGAGCCAAGTCGGAAGGAAAAGACATTCTCTGAATTTTCTTGAAGCAAGATAAATACAGAAGAGAAATACAGATGAAAGATGAAGTTGCTAACTGTGGACAGTGCCAGATTCCTTTTTTTCTGGCTCACTGTGTAACTGGCAGACATAGTCAGTAGCAATCTTTTCCATTAAATTGAGCTACATATATTTAGGTATATTTGTTTATACATTTTATTTTACCCCCCCTTTTAAAAGGGTTTTTTTTTTTCTTTTTTTTTAATTGACTTTTCAAATATCATAATGATTCACCCTCCATAAATACTGGCTAGCTCTAACATGAACTGGTTCATTTGCTCATGGAAGGGCATCAAGGAGCTGTCATTGTTGAGTAATTCTAGAAAACAGGCTTAGCAGTACAAGCTCCTTTTTATAAGGTTAAAAAGATGCTTGACATCTGCCAAGAGAAGCCCTCGTGCCAACCGCACAGTAAGGTATCCGAACGATACTAAATTAGATGTCTTTCTATGTACACAGTTAGGCAAAGATAAGCTAGCTCCCATGCTGAAGTCTTTTTCCCCAGATGAGATCAGACAGACTATAATGTAGCACTTGTTGTGTATTCCAAACGTCAAGTAATTTGATAGCCTTACTCTAGTTTTTGAAAAATTAACTCCAGTCAGAGGTTTAACTCACAAAGATTCTAAACCTTCCTGACCTCCCAAAAAAAAAAAATGACTTGAAAACACATTTTCCCACTTGGCAGTTTTATATAATAAACTGTTGTCGCATGTAGGCTCCTTTCAATCTAAATTGGACTACAAAAGTGTGTTTAGACCCATCAGTTCGCTATTTCCTACAGACCTGGGGAAAAATGTTAGCACCTGACATACCGTTAAACACAGTCTAAACGATGTATAAGAGTTTTCACCATACAGTAGCCCCTTCCTAGAATAAACAAAGTCTGGAAAGAGAGATGGCGTCTAATGTGTTCGCTTGTCTTTGTGAACTTTCTGCAGAGTGATATGATTGATGCTCTTGCAGTCTGGTGCAGAAAAAGTGGGATTAAGATTGTTTTTCTGGAGATGATGGATTAACTAGTGAGCTTGTTTCTGGCCGTAAAAAGAGCAACTAATTAATAGCAAGTGACAGGCGTCACCTTAATTTATACTCCTTTTGCCACTGCACTGCAAGCGCGTCATCAGCTCTAGGAATAATAAAAAAATAAACTGCAGCGAGTTAATAATTGGGTGTAATTGCTGGAAGACAAGACAAAAAAAATCTTTATGTTTTTTGGGTACTTTTCCTGAGGCTTCTTCGGCATCGGTGAAATGGTGTCTTGTAGATCAGCAGTTACCACTGAATAGGCCTTTTATGTTATGTAATGAAGCTATCCTTTCTTCATTAGAGTTTACCTCCAATAAAAACAAATATTAACATTAAAGAGCAGGCAAATAATATATGTATGACAAGGAAATAAGGGAGCACTGAATTAAAAGCATGAAGGGATCTTTGATGAGAAGAATGAGCTGGTTGTAGATGTGGATATATTTAAGCAGAGTGATACAAGCACTCTAAATGAAGGGGATATTAAGCTTTAAAATCCATTGAAGTTTGTTAAATCTATTGCATTGCCACTCAGGGTAGGCTTAAGATTTTCCCTTCAAAAAGTCCATCACGTACATGGCGCCTTTATGACATTGGGCCCAAGGTATAATTCCTATTAATTGGTCCCCATAGCTCTTTGGCAATGCACAATTAGATGTGTTAGGTTTACAGTTACCGGGATTAGTACTTGGATTAATCTGATACATCTAAGGTTAAAGCTTGGGGTAGATGCAGGACTTAGGTAACATTAGGGCTATGTAAGGGTCAGGGGTAAAACTATTAGGTTAAGGTTGTGGATTGATCAATCAACTCAACAGAATGAGGAACCGTGAAACAGGGGATTTCTTGTCTTTCTATGAGATAGAAGCTCTTTTATGGTCTCTTCTCCACTAGAAAGTCCATGGCTGGGATCATGGAAATCCCTCTTGTTCTCCTTTATTCCCTCCTTCAGTACTAATAATGACTGGGATCCATCCTGCACATATACCTCTAAAGTGCTAAGGACAAGTTCCAATCATCCTTAGCACTGAAGAGGTTCAAAGTAGCTAAAATCATACTTACTCGTCCCCCATTGGAATTTCCTTCCGGTGGGGCCAGGAAGAAAGGCACCTGTTGTGACAGTGCCCAATGGTATCAATGAGTGTGCTGGCCCTCAGCCGTATACTACAGAAAAATATCTGTAGTGTACTGGATGGAGGGATTGCACTAAAAGTGCCCAATCTTCCCACGTCCTGGCACCTACAGACCAAGAGGCACCCTCATTTGAGAGATGAAAGTCTCCTCTTTCAAATAATGTGGCCCCTTAGTAGTTATTGTTTGATGATTATGTGTGTTCTCCAGAGAATATCACCCTACACTAGAGAAAGCATTAAGATTTCCTGGGGATGGGGGTGTTTATAATGCCCAGATCTCCCCAATCCTGGCTAAAATAAACTTAGTGGTCCCTTGCTTTGATGCCATAGGTTGTCTAGTTTTCAAAATGGTATGTCTTTTTTAGATACCGGTATTATTCGTACACATTTTATGCATTTAATTCAAGACTGTGTAAACTAGCAAAAAACCCACACAGTTTATTATGATAACCTATGTGTAGAGGTTGATGCCAAAGCAAGGACCACAAAGTATTTCTTGGTGTTTAGAACAAAAAAACACACATTTGCTTTTAGTTCACTTTTGTGCTATTTCAATTAAAAAAACACTTATTTTGGCAATTTTAGATGGTCTTTGCTGTGTAAGGAGGTATAAGAAGACTAATGGTATTTAATGAAAATTTAAACACTTCTGAAACAAAACAACTCATATAATACAATAACTTGTGCGGATACTGCATAAACAAATTACTGATATTGATTTTGGATTGTGACCAGCACAAAAAGTGTTAGCTCAGGAGTGAGGAAAACCTCAGAGGCTAAGGGATTAAAATAGCCTGGAATACATTTGTTCTGAACTTTGACTTGGGTCCTTTATAGAAGAAAATAAACAACCCTATTTTAGCATTCACTTTTTAACGGAGAACATCATACAATTAAAAAATGTGTACTGCAGAGGAATACAGTGGTGCCCTTTACAGGCTGTCCACTATGACATCACAGTGAGTGCGCCCAGTAAAATAATCCCTTCCTACACTCAAGCAAGATACACCAGACAGCTGTAAAGTGGTTAACACTGCTATACCCAACCTAAAATCAGGGAGGATGAACTTGTAGATGAAGATTGATAACAAAAACCTGCTTTGACCCTTGTAAATTTTACCTTATAACAAGGTCCTATTTAAGAAATGTAATCTAATAAAACCAATAAGACATTTAATAATATGTTGCAAAAAGTGATACTAAAAAAAGTGTTCTATTGATTAATTGCAATCCAACAAAGACCTCTGGGAACCCAGCTTTCCTTTACAGTGTCTGATATATACCTATTGCTTACACATAGTGAAGACAGCCATTGTGGGATGGATCATTTTCATGAGAGTGCAACCTAACGTATCGTGATATTACTAGATCCTTGTGAACTGTACAAAGTGCCTCAGTGGTTTTACTAGTTCCTAGTGAATTTATACTTTGCATTCTAATGAATATTGGTTTAGCTCACAAAATGGTTACCTTAATGGCTTCACTTTAAAGATTTAAAACCAGCCACAGAATGTACAAAAAGTCAGTTTACTGGCTTTATATCTCACGATTTAACAAGAGGACTTTCTGGTCCTCTACATGGAGCCGCTTCTCAGGGTTAATGGGCAGCTCTCCATTGGCTGAAGTGACATCAAGCATGAAATGGGGAGTGGTCAGAAAGTACTTAAGCACTTAATAACTATAATAAGCTATGTTAGCAAGACCATGACATACTAATGTTCTCCCCTATCTGGATTCCAGCCACGCAGAGGACGGTATAAACATTAGAAACTGTATATTTTTAATTTGGCATCTCAATTCACCTACCCCTTCCCTGCCACTACCAGTCACCAATGTGCTCCTCACCATGATTCACAAGGAAACCTGCTGTGTTAGGTCAGCAAATGATTTTATCACTACTTGCTTTCTCCTGCATCGCTCTATGATAAGAGTGAATCTATTGACCTATCACTACACGTTTCCGCTGAGTTCGTGCAGTAGGAATGTGCTGACAGGTAGTATTCAGACAAGGATATGTGTGTCGAAATGCTGGCTAAACACTGGATATCATAATCATGACAATAAGATAAAGCTACTTGTTTATTTGTAATAAAAATTATGATTTGTGTCTCTGCCGCTCTACAGTCTGCCACCCAAGGCAAAGTGTCAACTTATCCTCAGGGCAGAAATGCCTTTGTTTAATCTGATAATTATAATTTAGGCTATGTACAAATCACAGGTTTTTCAGCCAAACACCCGATAAACGACCGTTTAGCCCGATATCACATCATCATCATCTATTTATACAGCGCCACTAATTCCGCAGCACTGTACAGAGAACTCACTCACATCAGTCCCTGCCCCACTGGAGCTTACAATCTAAATTTTCTAACATACACATACATAGACAGAGAGAGACTAAGGGCAATTTAATAGCAGCCAATTAACCTACCATTATGTTTTTGGAGTATGGTAGGAAACCCACGCAAATACGGGGAGAACATACAAACTCCTCACAGATAAGGCCATGGTTGGGAATTGAACTCATGACCCCAGTGCTGTGAGGCAGAAGTGCTAACCACTAAGCCACCGTGATGCATCACATTAGTGTGTATGCTTGCACGATGAACAACAGACGTTCCAAAGTATCAATCGTATTTAATTTGATCAGTAGGATTAAAATCTTGTTCCAACCGCCTTCTGATCCTGCAGTGTGTATGCGCTCACACGACTGTCTGCCCAGAGAGAGAGTAGGGCCCTGTCACTGTGTCTGTGTTGTTAAATGTAGAGAGTGCTGTAGGTGGAATAATTCATCCTTTCGTTCTGATTATTATTTCGTTTCAGAGTCACAGAAACTAACGAAATTTAAAATGACATTGTGGAAAAGTCAAAGTTTATTTTGTGTGTTATAATCAGTGTGACAGCAATGACCAACTACACTGTTCTTGGACCAGATGATGAGCACAGATCAGAAGGTAAATCGTGTATAGTGTATAGACATGAATCCACAGACTGATTGGAAATTGAGGCGTAGGTAAAATTAGTGTAGATACACATTGGTTGGAAAATTCTGTAGTGTGTACCTAGCTTCACTTTTTCCAGCTTCATTCTCAAGCATTGTTATACAGTTGTTTGCATCCTCTGAGAGCTGGAAAAAAGCTTGAGCTTCCTGTTGCCCTACATTCTACTGCCTGAGGCAAGGTGCACACCTATCCTCATGGCAGAACTGCCTTTATCAGGCAGCTGTCCGTTCTTGAATATATAACAACGTGAACAGCATTAATAACAATAACTACCATAAAAATTATGCTATGCAGGAAATCTGCAGAGTAAAACTTACTTTCACTGCTCCATTCTCATGCATTGTTATGCAGTTGTTCGCATCCTCTGAGAGCTGGAACAAAGCTTGAGCTGTAGCACGATGAACTGCCGGGTCACTTGATTTTAGGTATCGTACCAGAGGGGCCACAGCATTAGCTTCTCCAAAAGCCACCCTATTATTCCCCCACGTGCAACAACGGGAAATGGCTTCAGCCAAGTGGCGCCTTAATTTTTCATCTGTCTGTAGAAAGCAAAAAAGATAGTGTTGTTTTTCTTCCTAGGCATAGCTCGAAAACTTACAAGTCATTTTTAAAATTTTCCTTGTAAAGTTATAATTTTGTTAAGAGGTCTCTTGATGGTTGGGATAATGCTTAAAAAATATGGAGAAGTTTACAGACTGTGGTAAAGAAAGTATTTATGTTATTGGCTTTCCATGACCAAGAGAGAAATGTTGTCAAGACTTAGGTGCCATCAAAATCTTATGAGAGAAATGTTATCTTAGGTTTTATTGCTGTTTGCAGCATGTTGTCTTTCCACACAGGGAGGGAGACATTGACTTGTTAAAATATTTTTAGCAGCCAGGTGTCATGGGAGTGATAGGAACCAGAGACTGAGTTAGGAGCTTGCGGCCGCAGTCTTACAAGCATATTCTTTTTCAATTATAGACTCTCATATTAACTTTTGATATTACATAACAACCAATTAACAGGTGATTTAAACACATTAACATTTTAGGGATCGGCTTGTGTGATACTATTTGACAAATAAATGTAAAAAGCATAATTGTGCATTAATCAAGAAATGAGTGGTGAAAGAATAAGATAGTTAAATGACCAAAAGGCGTTGTGTGAAAAACAATATTTTCTAAATGCAATTTTAGCCAACAATTCTTAGGAAAAGTTATTGTTAACTAGTAAATGTCATACAAGTAACTATGGGGCCTATTTAACAAATTGAAAGCCCTAGATCTGGCAAAAACAGGAGTTTTGGATGGATTTAGGGTTTCTCGTGATTTAACAACGCCCCAGGCTGGTGAAGGCTATCTCTGAGTATCAACGACAATAGCCTTGGCCAGGGGCCTCCAGCGAAGCTTCCCCATGCAATCTACCAAGGACAGCAGTGGTACAAATACTACCGCTGTCCTCCTAATTGCTCTCGCCATCTCAGGATGGAGATAAGCAGATGTTGAAGACAAGAAAAATTACTTTATTATTTAATTAAAACAAGTTCAAGATATTAAAGTAATCTATTTTCTCTATTTTTTACATATATATTTATACTTAGTATTGTTTTGTCATGAAAGTGGAACTGGAGGCCCGTGCAGGATTCCAGTTCCACTGCAGTTAGGTGAACCCGCTGTGCTGAGTCACACATCTGCAGATGGACCATGCACTGGTTAGCGAAGCGATAAGAATACTCTTACTGCTGCCAGTCATCATCAACTTTTCCTCTTAAACTGGGCATAAGATTTTGTATTGCTGCGATAAGCAGAGATAGGAAATGTGTTGTCCATGCTTGTTATCAGGGACACTGTTGCACTAGCATTGGATATAAACAATTCTAAATGAAAACCTCTATAAAAATATCTATGAAATAACCTTATAGACTAAACATAGCAATATCCCTTTTAACCACAGTACAACAACAATTGTATGTGGATGTGGTTTTCACTCCCGGTAGGTATTGAAAGATCGATATTACTCAGAAAGGATGACTACTGTGTGGTATATTTACACAGCCCCCACATTTCCTTTACCAGCAAAACAGCAAGCGTCCCTCCACTGCAACCCCAACCGTTTCAAGTAAAAAACAAGGGGCCGATTCCAGTAGCTGCAAGGTTCCGTAGTAACCTCACGGCTATGTTACTGCGCAGTGTTGTAGGTTTCGATTTTCGCTAATTGTTGATTGCACCTAATGAAACGAGTTTTGATTTTTGCTTTCATAAAAGTGATAATAACTTTGAGCTCATCCAAGAATGAGAACAATTCTAAATACTTTACAGTATGTTAGATTATATATGATATATTTTAAGAGGGTGTCCTCCATTCAAAGCATTTGAGCTGCAGCTAACCAATCACATGTGCCAAACAGGTATGGGGGAGGTGCATAAATGTCTATTAATGAGTTTACATACTCTTTGATGTCAGGATTTTCCAGAATGGCAATCTTCACTTGTATATAACAGTTATTTATTTTAGTCAAACCAGATAAAGACTGATCCTTGTCTGACTGACAAGTGTGGTAGTGTTTTCACTATTGAGATGTTGTTTGCTACAAAATTGTCATTTGGTTGAGCAAATTGCTTCACTATGTCAGCTTCCATCTGACATGGTGTCATCTTTGCTTTTTGCTAAATATTATATACATCTTAGTTTAAATGTTGAGAGATTAAAATGTGGTTGAAATATATAATGCAGACATCAACAAATGTCTCTAATATATTCTTATTCAATTATTCGTACAGAGTTATGAAGCTTAGAGCAATATTCTATAACATAGATCAGAGAAACCATTGCTATATTTGTCATCCCTGTTATTATGTAATGTCTTATTTGAATGCCTCTGGGAATAAGCTGATTTGCCAAAACACTGCACCGCATTAATGGAAAATTATTTAGTCCATAGGATGAGATAATACACTTAGGATTAGTACAGTATCAGCAGTCTAGGAAGAGTTATACTGTTTGGAGCTATAGACTAGCAGTAGTCTGTCATTTCAAAAAACTGTCCACCATAATTATTTTTTAACATTAAGCCCCATTTCCAAAGTGTCAGAATGGCAGGGGTCTGATGTCAAAGACCACGCATGGTCCTGTTGGAGACACTCATCCCAATCTCATGTTTCCAGAACACATAATCAACACACAACAAACCCTTATGTGTAGGTATCACTGAATTTCAAAATCTCCTCCAATCTATGGCAGAAAATTAGCTGGTGCCAAGATGGTGATTATCTCCCCAATGTCAGGAAACCAAGATCGATACATTTCCTTGCATTGGAATTTGTATATAAAGTACTAGAGAAAGGGGTAATATCATTGGCACTGCTGGGTATTTGTCCCATAGTTTGTAAGCTTGCGAGCAGGGCTTTCTCACCTCTTTGTCTGTTTTACCCAGTTTGTTTACTGTGTTTGTCCCCAATTGTAAAGTGCTATGGAATATGTTGGCGCTATATAAATAAATGATGACGATGATGATGATGATATAAGGGTATTTAGAAGGCTGAAAGAGTATTCTCTGACACTCTCTCTTCATTTGATCCCACAAATGCAGAGGAAATTTCTACTCTCTTCTCATCTTCCTACTCTACCTCCTGTCCTCTTGATCCCATACCCCCACAAATTGGTAGGTCCCCTTCTCCCGTGCTCATTCCACCTCTAACTAAAATCTGTAATCTATCTCTCTCTACTGGTATTTTTCCATCACTATTCAAACATGCAGTGATTACTTTGAAAAAAACAAAATGACCCAAACTCTCTCTCAAATTACCGCCCCATCTTTCAGCTCCCATGCCCCTCCAAGCTTCTCGAGAGAATTGCCTACACCCGCCTCACACACTTTCTTACAGCAAACAACCTACTGGATTCCCTTCAGTCAGGCTTTCGCTCCCAAAACTCCTCAGAGACTGTGCTGACCAAGGTTGTCAATGATTTGATCACAGCAAAAACTAAAGGCCATTACTCTCTTCTAATTCTCCTGGATCTCTCTGCTGCATTTGACACTGTTGACCACACTCTCCTCAAACAAACATTACAATCCCTAAGTCTTGAAGGTACTGTCCTATCCTGGTTCTCATCCTACCTATCTAATCGCTCTTTCAGTGGTAATTTCTCTGGATCCACCTCTGCTCCACTTCCTTTATCAGTTGGAGTACCACAAGGCTCAGTCCTAGGTCCTCTGCTATTCTCTATCTACACTTCTCTTGGAAAACTAATAAGCTCCTTTGGATTTCAGTATCATCTCTATGCAGATGATACACAAATCTATCTATCCTCTCCTGATCTTTCACCATCTGTGTTGTCTCGCGTTACTGACTGTCTTTCTGCCATTTCATCTTGGATGTCTTCTCGCCAACTCAAACGCAATCTTTCAAGAACTGAATTAATAATATTCCCACCCGAAAACAGAAGCTTCCTGCCTGACATTTCTATTTCTGTTGATAACATGACCATAAATCCCACCCCGCAAGCTCGCTGCCTAGGTGTAATCATTGACTCACAACTATTGTTTATTCCCCACATCGACTCAAAAGCGCCTACCCACGGGACAGCAAAAGCGGCTGAAAACGACAAAGACTGCTCTTATAAGAGCTACCTGAGCAAGAGAAAACAACTGCTTACACTGCACAACAATACACAGCACCCACTGTAAAAGGACACATAGCCACTTTACACCACACACAGAGCTAAACAACACTCAAGAGCATAAACATATTTAACATCCCAGCAACATAGAGCACACACCATAAGAATAGGGGCAGTCACACCAATACTGCCCTCCACTTAGATCTTTAAACATCCAAGAGCTACACACACCCCTGCCCACCACCACGGCAGAGCCATAGACACATCCCATACAGAAGGTACCACACCACCACAATATACACCGCATCAGAGCTGTAAACAGGGCAAAGAGCTATAGACACACATCAGCAAAAAGAGCTATAATCTACCGCATACCCACAAGCACAAAAGTATATTGTTGGTACCAAATCTGTATCTGTGTTCTCTACACACCCCCCCCCCCCTCTCTCTCCACCCCAGGTTGCGCCACGGCACAGACAAGAAGACATACAACAAGTTCGGCAATTGGAACACCCGAAGACTCCGTGACGGCAGCACCAATCCCTAAGACACTCCCGTCAAGCGCAGACGTCCAAGGTAAGCTCTCTAAAAAGAGCCCCTACCACCATATCGTGAAGACTGTGTGGAGTCTGACTGGGCAAAGTTTTGCAGGTAGGAGTGGGAGGTGGTTAGCAGGGAGAAATTAATGCACAGATCACAGGCAGATATAAGAGTATGGTGCCGTTATTGAGGTCTTTGTAGGTGAGGCTGAGTTATTTGAGTTGGATTCTGGATGATATGTGAAGCCAATATAGGGATATGTAGTGTGGTGTATTAGATGTGAATCAGCAAGACAGGAAGAACAGTCTTGTCATGGCATTTAGATTGGGTGAGAACAAACAGTAAGAGGAAAGCAAGATAGGAGGAGGTTGCACTATTCGCAGTGTTCCTGGGAGAAGGGATGATGCTAAGCTATGTTTTGGACATGTTGAAGATTAGGTAGCATTGGGACATAAATGTGGAGATAATTGGTAACACGAGTGTTAGACAAGGGGTGAGGTCAGGAGAAGAAAGGTAGCTTTGGTTTTCGTTAGCATAAAGGTGGTCTTTGAGGACTAATAAGCGGGAAGATGACAATAAAGTCAAGGGGGCAGGTTGTGGGGTGAGAGGAGACAAGTGCAGATACTACATCCCCAGTTACTGAGGAGAATGAAATTAGAGTGATCTGAGAATTGTAGGAGAAGAACGGATCTGACATGAGGAGACATCCCGGTAAATGGTGTTGATTTTGACCTTGAAGTGGTAGAATCATGGTCTATGAGGGAGGAAGAGGGAGGCCATGCAGGCAGGTAGAGAAGAGAGTTGAAGATGGGAAAGAGTCATTCAGATTTAGAAGACTGGGTGCTTGTTAGAGAAGTGAAGTAGGTTTGCTTGATAAGCGAAAGGGCAGCACTGCAAGAAGAAATAATGCATTTGTAGTGAAGTAAAATGGGGTTGGTGTGAGATTTTCAATCAGAGATCCATACATCACAATTTAAATATACCTGTGTTTATCTGTAGATGACAAGTCCACTTATCATATACTATTGCAGCTGGCCACATACATCAAGCAATATAGACAAATTAGACTGAGATCATACAGATAATTTTTCAGTCAAGTCCGTAAATTCTCTGCCATTGTAACAGTCTGTTATCAGAGACAGAACAAGTTGCCAGTGAACATAAACAGGTAACTAAATAGAGACGTAGTCAAGGATAGCTGGTTTAGTACACACGTAATAATAGTAGGAGTAAGCAAGATCTTGGATACAAAGCAAAGTAATCAGGCAAGGGAAACAGGAAGCTGCTAAGATTAAATAGTCCAGTGCTTCCATCCACTGGCCACTGATTAGGAATGGGTAAGTACATTAAGTAATAAGAATCTCCTGGGAATAATCTCTCAAGATGTGTGAAGAATAACTGTCTCATGGGCTAGCAACTCAGAATCCATAGTTTAAGGACCCAACATGATCAGTTCCTTACATTATTGACCCTGCTTGAAGGATGTCCTTTTTGCAGGTACATTTGGGTAGCACAGAAGCTCGAAATTTAGAGCATGGACATTGCTTCAGGCTACCAAGATTTCTCTTCTGGGTCATAACCACACATTCTACCAGATAATGTAACTTACTTTTAAACTTTACTTAATCCATAGTCATCTTCTCCATTAAACCTTGCTGGATCAGGTGCAGGATTTAAGCATCCAGGTAATGGATTTTCCCAGAAGAGTGGCACCTCAGTGCCAAGTGGAAAAGGTGGGCGTTTTAAACAAAAAGTCACTTTTGTTTTGCACTGAAATCTCACAGGGCCCAATAAACTTTTGACCAAATTTTGAAGAGAGAATCTTTAATTCCATGTTCATTGTGGATAGTCAAACTTTATCTCCCACATGGTAATCAGATAGATTTCTACATTGTCTGTCAACTGTCTTTTTACAGCATGCCCAAGCCTCTTGTAGTGTTGTATATAGCAGCTCTTGGCTTTTCTGTAAGGCTGTAAGTCTGTCAGGTTCAGTTCCTGATAGTCAATCTGTGTGTGTTTGGCCATATTAAGTATATACTAAAACCGTTCTAGCCCCTAGGACTTAATATTAAGATCTGCCTGATTTTGCCACTAAATTCTACACTGCCCGTATATCAGACCAAGTGATAGGATATGTTCATGTGTGACAACTTTAAGAGAGTCCCCGGGTGAATTGCTATATTTGTCTGTGCCAATAATAGGCTCCTATGTCCTCACACATGGTAATTGTCTAATTAAATTTGTAACATAACGAATAAACAGCACATACGTACCGTGTTTGCTAGCGCAGATAACATGTTCACTACTCCGTGATCTGTTATAACTGCTAAATTTTCTTCATCTTTGGCTATGTTGGTGAGGGCTGCGCACACACTTGCTAGAACTTCTGTGTGTTCAGATTTCAATAAATTAACAATCAATTCTAAACCTCCAACAAATGAACGAACCATTTCTCCAGCATCCTGAAATAAAAGAATATTCATTTACTTTAACCTCTGAGAGTACTCACTCAGTATGTTTTCATAATAAATCAAATAATATATTATAACAGTATGCTTCTGTGGTCCGTCCCATGATGGGGAATGTATCCACAGTATGTATGATGTTCATAATGAACGCTTGAACAGAACATTACTGTACTCTCGCTGTATACATTTGTAATAATGCTCCATCCAATATTCACTATAAATAGTATTTTTACTGTGAACACATTCTATGTAGGATCAATAATCTCTATTCCAAACAGCATCGGCCACGTGTTCACTGTGTTCTTGAACACAACTCGGGCTGTACAGACACATAAAAAGTCACGTTTATGCAGCCTTATAATAGTCTTGAGACCAAAAAAAGTTAAAGTAATATAAGCATTCTTAGTACTGTAATAAAATAAATGTCTTTTTGCACATTCCAAGCAAACATAAAGGACATTGCAGTATTGTGGTTGAGGAACTCATGTATTACTATAATATAAGCTTGCTGGTTTTATTTTGAAATGGCAATAATGAAAGTCAGGTCCTTAACTGTTTTAAACAGATTAGACCATTTACATTTTCCAAATTAGATTTTGTTTGTAATGGCTAATTTTGCCAAGGTCGAAGCACAGAAATCTACTTAGGAACTTGTCCTAATTGGGTTATTATCAGCGTATTTTTTCCCACTAGACTAGCATGCAGGATTCATAAACATTGTTTTATTTAAAATGTTATCACCACCATCTTAAATTACATTTTGGGTTTAGATCTAAGTAACATTTCAAAATGAATCATGTTCTCTTGGGTGTTATGTTCCAGAAAGTTGACGTTTGTGAGTGAATTAAGGCTCCCGATCATTGGTTTTTATTTTCAACAACTGGCATAGCCTGTAAATGAAACATTGTGTAATTGATAACGTGCCTAGTGGGTCTATTATTTACAACTCCATGTTGTACTTGGGTTTGTACTGTATTTAGTTACTTTTTCTCAGTTTACTGGGGTTTTTTTTGCTGCAGGATTTATAAAAGTGTCTGCAAGGACACGTGAGGCAACTTTGTCGCCACTGTGTCTGGCCTACAGAAGCAGAAATATGGTTGATAACATTAGTTTTCCAGTTTGCTGACGTAATATAGCTGTCCACAAAATCTGAATCATACACAATTCATTGTCCTTTATATGGGTGGGGTACGTGTTTCTGAAAACAAGAATTGCGACATTAATTACATGGACAGTAATATGCCGATGAATCCAATCCCGGCATGGAGAAAATACAGACTTACCATAAAAACAACTGACATTTCAGACACGCCGCATATAAACTCCGATAGCAGAAAATGCCGTCAATGTGATTCTCGTGACATTGCCGGTATTAAGGGAACAACGCCAGGACCCGGCGCCTGTATTAACCATAAAAGGGTTAGGTCGCCGTGTCCTGGCATTGCCCCCTTAAAACCGGCAATGTCACGAGAATCACATTGACGGCATTTTCTGCTATCGGAATTTATATGCGGCGTGTCTGAAATGTTGTCAGTCGTTTTTATGGTAAGTCTGTATTTGCCCCATGCCGGGATTTTACTCATTGGGCATATTGCTGTCTGTGTAATTAATGTCGCAGTTCTCGTCTTCGTAAAAATGATTATCACCACTCCCGACCAGGCTTCAAGACGACTTTTGTGACAACAGACTGCAAGGCATTGCGACGAATGAAGAAGCCGGCGAGACTTAATGATGTGACACCGATAACAGCGGCGCTGTTAAGGGGGTAATGTAAGTATGTGGGCATGGACAACATACAACAGTTTGCAAAGTACATTGTCCATGCTCGCATACTCACATTACCCCCTTAACAGCACCGATAACAGCGCCGCAGGCGCCAGTGACGTCATCAAGTCTTGCCGGATTCTTCATTTGTCGCGATGCCTTGCAGTCGGTTATCACATCAGTCGACCTGGAGCCTGATCAGGAAGCAGCCGTTCACTGTGTAGACGTCGGGGTAAGTCTTGTCGGAATAATCATCATCATTATTCCGTACACCACCCGTAAAATACACCACACAAATGGATGTACATCCGAACATGAATCAGGACCACAGTATATAAATATAATAACCACATTTGTCTTCAATAATACATTTTTGTGTCAGTTATCAGTAATTCAATTGGTTTGCCAAAATAGTCTGAATTGCATGATGTTTTCTATGTACTATACTTTTTATGTAATCGTCAGTATCAATAAAATTGGGACTCATGAAGAAGTGGACAAATTTGTGCCCCAAAACTATGTAGGAGAATAAAAAGCCTATATGCAGGCATACGTTCAGTTGGACGCATCTCATGTTTAAAGCAATAGCATATGCACCATACATAGGTATGGCATACAAGTGTGTATACTTACACCCCATGGTAGAGCATATATAGTAGCACTATGGCTTGACAGTGTTAGTAGTAAGTAATTAAATATATATACCAACATATATAGTTATCCGCCTATAAAAATCGAATGGGTCTTCTTTCCTGCAGAAGCCCAAATGGAAATGTCAAATAAATTATGCAAATAGA
Organism: Mixophyes fleayi; assembly: GCF_038048845.1. Classification (NCBI taxonomy): domain Eukaryota; kingdom Metazoa; phylum Chordata; class Amphibia; order Anura; family Limnodynastidae; genus Mixophyes; species Mixophyes fleayi. The sequence continues at coordinate 34,179,605 of NC_134406.1, forward strand.
TGGAACTATATTATGCAACTGCATAATATAATCGCAGAGCTTATGATTTAAGTACTCAGCTGGAGGTGCCAAAATGCAAATTAGCAACAAGATATTTCATACTTGCCAACTCTCCCGGAATGTCCGGGAGACTCCCGAAATTCGAGAGAGCAGGCGAATGTCCCGCAAACGGGATCTTCATTACCGCACCCTGCTCCTCCCGCCCTCCAACCCCGCCCCCCTGCCTGGGATCTCCCGGAAGGACGTTCCAAAAGGTTGGCAGATATTTAGCAATAGATATTTCTGCTGATAGTCATCAGTAACAATGCGTATAGTTGTACCCATGCGAGAAACGCTTCCTAAAAGGCGCATCCACGTCCAATTGTGTCACAATTACATTACTGTACTCTGCCGAGCCCGCCCCTGACGGCCCTGTACATGAAGCACCAACATTAACCAGAGAGAGGCTTTATTAGAACTTCTGTCGCAGTACCTGACAAAGCGTTTCACAATCAGGTAACACTGCAGGGGCTCTGTGGCGCAATGGATAGCGCATTGGACTTCTAGTATGTTGTAGTTATTCAAAGGTTCATCAGAGTCATTGCATCAATTCCCTTCCAGCTCCATCACACTTGTTCCCAAGGCTCATGAGATTACATCTGTATTTATTGTAAATATCAAGATAACAGAACACTGCTGGTAGAGTCTGTATGGTGAGGGATTAAAAAAAACAAAACAGTTTTCTAATTTTCTTGTAGATGGATGACCCAACACTGACTAAACACCATTGTATCCAAAACAGAACTTGTACTCTTTCCACATAAATCTGGCGAAATGCTGATGTTAATATTAAATTTGAAGTTTATGACATCACTTCAAAGGATTTTAAATGTTGGAGTTACTTTTGAGTCTTCATTCTCCTTTTCTTTTTATATAAGCAGCATTCCTAAAACCTTCCTTCCTTCTGAACATTCTCTCCCAAGCTAGAGATACAACTCACATGCTACCATTCTATCTCACCTGGACTACTGCAACCTCCTGCTATTGGGATTACCCACTTCTTAGTTCTTACCTTTCCTGTCCACAGCATATCGTCAGCTCTCAAGATAGGACTGTTTCCCAGCACTCCACTCTGTTCTCATTCAGGGTACTCATACACCAATAACAGACTGGTAATTTATAAATGTTAGCGCCTGGGGCACAAAAGAAAACTGCTGCCCCTAGCCCTCAATTTAAACTAAATTAACCTAAAATATTAATAATCCTGCGTCCCCTTCAGCTTTGCACTCTGCCCCTCTCACACATCACTAGTTACGGCCCTGACCAATAAATCCGGAAACTCAATCCAAAAGGCGAGATCCAAGTCCAATTTGGTCACAAGTGAGTGGCCAAATCAGAAAGGTTCCAGCCATTTGGTCACATTGTAGTCATCGTCTGAATGCAGTTTCCCCCAGTCCTGAACAACATCTGAAGGATCCCAAACAGATGTTGATTGGTATTGACAGTCTTTCTGGGCCCATACACGGTGAGATATATCGCTATACATATAAACTTAAACATGCATACAGTTTTTTTAATCTAGTACAGTCAAAAATGCAGTTACTCATAGCAATCAATTGATCTAGTGCAAATTAGATGATTAAAGGAAATGTCTGATTGGCTGTTATGGATTAATGCACATTTGCACTATGTTAGTAAATAACTGCCTTTGCCTCATCAGGGTAAAGTAAACAATTATGCTTCAAATTAAGCACACGTATAATTAACATTGCCCACAATGTAAGTGGATTCAGAAAGCACTCAATTCCTCCTTAGTGCTATATATTATATTGTAGTGGAGTCTGGGATAAATGCTCATCTTGTTGTATTAATGTAATCCTGTGTGCCCTCTGACAACATGATATGAGAGTATATACTCATATTTATTAACCGGTACATGTTCTATTATGGGTGGGAGAGTAACGCTGTCACATTTGTATTCCTGCCGCGTTAAAGTTCTGGCTGTCAACTTTTCTGAAGGGATTATTAAACCAGTAGAAACAAATGTGGAACATCGACAAGGAGGACCTTGTTATTTATCAAAACTATTATTTATTTCACTTTACAAATTATTTATATGCCTTTAGTACCTTTTCTTTTTCTACCAAAACACTACAGCACAAAACATGTAAAAAAAAAAAAAAAAGACATCTTACGAAAACATAGCCAGTTGAAAATAATCATAGCTGACATTCAGAATTGGATCATCTATGCCAAAATAATTTCAAGTCCAAAACCAAAGTGAACAAATGATACAGTAAAAATGTCTTTCCTACTGATCCAAAATATGCATGTACTAATACAAAACCATAATTAAATTTGATCAGGCTTCCAAAAGTACGCCTTCATTTATGTTATGCCACTAGCGTTTCTTTTTTGCTAGTATCTTTATCAAATGTCTCTCATGTTCTGCAATTTAGTCTAGCCTAGTTTTAATGAATATTTCATTGTGTTGGACTCTCTGTTTTTATCCACTCGTATACCATTCTTCATTTCATTTAATCATTTTGCATCCACATATGTTTTACATTGGCAGAACCAGTTGGACATTTGAACTTTGTTTCATATAAAGATGTATTTGACACACAATCTTCCCAAACCAACTTGGCAGGAGCCTAACACCAGTACTCTGTGCCGCTCTTACTGGGTAATTTAATTAGCCGCAATGTGCCATCGGACATGTCCTCGATGTCTGGCTGAGCTCATTGCCGGCCAATGCGGTAACAAATCTCCAATCCTTTTTTCATCTCATCTCTATGGGACGTGAGGGAAAATGAGAAGAGATTTGAGAAAAAGCATTGAGTCAATTGTTGGCGATGTGCCACGCGGACATCACCGCGGTGTCCGTCTGCACACACTGCCAGCCATTACTGTAGGAATCTCCACTCCTTTTTCTACATCCCTCTGTGTGGGGTGAGAAAAAATGAGCATTGAGTCCTGCCATAACATTGGTGTGATGTGTCTCCGTGGACTTTCTGGCGACACATACTGCTGAATTGAATCTCCCTCGATGTGTCTCAGCAGACTCTTCCAGAGACACATCACACAATTTCATGGCTAATTGAAATTCCACCTTAATGTTTATATTCTAGGATTGCCCTAGCCCCTCACACTTATTTGTTTACAAAGGAACATTTAGAACTTGGCTGTGCTGAAACTTTTAATGTTTAGCTACAGGTTATTCTAGTCCAGCTTTTCCATCTCCTGCTTGTCATGTGTAGACAATTTAAAAAAAAATATTCAATATGTGCTTTGATCCTAGTCAAAACCCCCTAAAAATCTCCCTACATTTTCTCACCAGAGTTTTTGACAATAAACCCATCTAGTAGACACCAAACCATTTCCAAAGTTTCTTGCTAATTGGACACTTGCTCGCTTGTTTCTTGTTGATGAACGGTCAACTAAGTGAAAACTTTGTAGAAGGGTTTCAAAAATAATTCTAAAATTATTATATGAAGTAAAATGTGATCCATAATAATTTACTAAGAAATTGATGTCCAGGTATAGTTGGGTGAACATATTGTAAAAGTGTCGCAATTGTCATTAAAATAATCAACAAATTATATTAATCAGTGGTCTAAGTGGAAATTAATGAGTGGTGGTATGGAAATTTAAATGTAGCGGTATGGAAAATGAAAGTCAATGGAATTTGATAGTATTACAATGAGAACAGTAGAAGAAGTGGCGGTACAGCATGCCAACGTATACTAGCCCACTTCCACCACTCATTTTACTGTATATAATTTAAATCACATAATTGCTGGGATTATGCCTTTTAAATTTCTTACAAAAGAATTTATGTCATTAGATTAGAAACGAAGATTTTACAAATTTTCTATCATTTAAGTCATAAAGTTTCTCAGTTTCAGTTTTTCGATGACAAAATATTACTAAGATCCTAATTTTTGTGTTTATAGCATCATCAGTTATCAGCTACATTCATTTTTAGAAAAGTAGATTCTTCTATTTCTTTCATTGAAGCACTAGTGGTCACATCTAGGTCTTCAACAAATTAGCCTTACAGAAATGCCTCACTGAATATCAAGGCTATTTAATGTTTTCTGCAGTAGAAACTTTTTGGATTAATAAAAAAAATAATAAACATATATATATATATATATATATATATATATATGTGTGTGTGTATTCTCAATATAGCAATGGTTTCATCATCTGCACAGTTAGTGAAATATAAAGTAGCACAAACCTATCAAGATGGCTTTGTATAAGTACACCTCATCAGCCTCATTAGGTGTCACTCAGTGCTGTCAAGAGGAATATATTACTAAGGTTACAGTGTGTCCTATTCATTTGGGGAAGAATAACAACATTTGGCTTGGACGCTAGCACAAGTACAGGGCACGCCATTTAACAACATGTCTTTTAACACAGTCACATTTCCTGTGCGCATAGTGGAAGTGGCCTATCAGAATGTGGGTGTGACCACAGCTATTTGGGATTGTGGCTGGGAGGATGATGGCATGACTGGGCCGCTCTGAGTGTGATTAGGCAACGCAGATTGTGGCTTGGTGGGTTAGATGTGTAGTCTATTTTGTTCACAATTTTATTTTGGCATGCCAGGAGGTGCACAGCAGCTCAATTTACATTACGAATGAAGAAGTAGCAACTCCACATGATATAGCAGTCTTGCCAGCCTGCAAGATAATTATAGCTCTAACTATTTTCTTTCCTAAAACCGTGTGGGTAAATCTGTTTTGTAGGGCTGCTGTAATAGGAAGATGAGACTGAATAAACTGACTACATGGGTGCTGTTGTACACTGATCCTGCACTGCTTAGAACATTAGATGCAGTGCCAAGACTCGGTGCCAGTGGAGCAATAATACTACAGCCCATTTGGTAGCCTTCTGTTCCTCATTGATTCAATATCGTTTTTCATCTTCTGTAAGACGGTCTATTAGAATCAGGTATAATGTAATGATTCAGGAATTTAGCCCTTGGAATAACTTGAGAGACTTGCAATCTCTGGTACATGTTGATCTTAAAAGGTCTTATATTTCTTTGCTCAAAAATTTCTAGAGGTTTTAGATATAATAATTCCTTTATCCCGTTCGATACATAACGTGATCATCCTCTTTATATTTTTCATTGTAGGCATAAAAAGGGGATCTGAATAGCGTGATTTTATTTCCCCAAATGGACACGTGTGAGATTACTACTTTATTTGGTATTGTCGTAAATTCTTTCATAAATGCTTACAAGGTGTTCATAGTCACAGTGTAAGTCTTGGTCAGACTTCTCAAATTTCTCTGTGCTTATTACATTGTCCACTTTAAGAAACATTTGTCTTTTGTTGAACTGAGTGGTGTTACTTGATAATTTTATACTTCTCGGTTTTTTACTTGTACATTATTTTAAGTTCCTCAAGTTACTTATGATAAGTTGTTCATACATATAGCAAGTTATAGTAAGTGTGGGTTAAAGGATAACAGACACAATGTTAAAGACATGGATTTACTTTGTTCAAAGAAGCTTCAATAAGTACCAAACAAATCTATTGTCACAGAGACTAGTCGGGGAGTATGTGTACCAACAGCTGTACTTATAAAGGGAGGCATTATTTTTTCCCTAAGGAAAGGTTTATTTTCAGACATCGCATCTAATGTTAAAGATCCCTGTGTAACTAATTACGTTGTTGGTAATAGTGAAAAAAGACACAGGTCCAAGTCCAAACTTTCATACATTCTGTGTTGAAAACTGAATACAATAGGTGCAATTACCCAAGTCAAACACACCTGAAAGTCCAATATGATGTTTTATTACCTTATGGCTTATCTCAGCTTCCTATTTAAACTAGGTTCAGGTTTTCCCCTCACACAAAACATAGGCTGTCATTTTACTTTACAGGAAAATGTCATTTCTTTTTAGATTTTCTAATTAACTATAATTATATATTCCATAATGGGACTTGTCTAGTAAGTCATGTGACATTCTAGTCCACCAAACAGTACTGCACCAATTTATACATCAATGTCAATGTAACACCAATACCGTGCATTCACATTTGGGTTCCACTACAACTTAAACAGGGTCGGACTGGCCCGCTGGGGACCTGGGGTACCACCCTAGCAGGACCCGACCCTGATCACTCCCCTCTTTGTTGGTGGGGGGAGTGGGTACTTTAAAAAAAAATTGTAAATAAATAAATACTCTCTGCTACGTTCGCACTGAATGTTGGGCGTGACGTCATCGCGCTTGACATTCAGTGAGGAGCGGCACAGAGAGGAGTCGGCAAGAAGACAGAAGAAAAGAAGAAAAGAAAGAAGGCGATAGAAAAGGTAAGTGAAGGAACGGAAGCAAGGGGGAGCAAAGGCAGTATGGCAGAGTATGGAGAGTGGCAAAGGCAGCATGGCAGAGTGTGAAGGGGGGCCAAAGCAGCATGGCAGAGTGTGAAGAGGGGCCATAGCAGCATGGCAGAGTGTGAAGAGGGGCCAAAGCAGCATGGCAGAGTGTGAAGGGGGGCCAAAGCAGCGTGGCAGAGTGTGAAGGGGGACCAAAGCAGCATAGCAGAGTGTGAATGGGGGCAAAAGCAGCATGGCACAGGGTGAAGAGGGGTCAAAGCAGCATGACAAAGGGTGAAGGGTGGCCAAACCAGCATGGTGAAGGGGGGCCAAGGGAGCATGGCAGAGGGTGATGAAGGGGGGCCATGAGAAGGGGGTGCACAGCATGGTGATGAAGGGGCACAGTGATGTGTGTGTGATGGCACAGCAGGCTTGTGGCAATGTAATGTGTGTGTGTGTGTGTGTGTGTGTGTGTGGTAGGTGGTGGCTAACTAATGGGTGTTATTTTGTTTGTGAGGTGAAGGTGGGACAATTTCATTTTAAAATGGGGACTATTAGTTTAAGATGGGGTGGTTTGGGGGCTATTAATTGAATGTCGGGCTGAGTTTGAGGAGCACGAGGTCTATTTATTAAATGTGAATATGAATTATTTAATGGCAGTGACGGTTGCAGGAAATAGGTATATTTATTATACGTAAATGCTATTAATTTATTGCTGGGGCTGTTTGGAGGGAGGGAAATAGGTTTATTTATTAAATGGGAATACTATTACTTTAATGTTGGGGCTGGAGGAAGGCCTAAGTATTAATCGTGGGTCCTATTGATTTAACGCCGCTGCTGGTTGGAATTTTCTTAATGCACCCATTTGTTTTCCACAATAGGGCCCCCCCCCCAACATTCCAGGATCCAGACAAGCCACAACTAAAGTACAGGGACAGTCTATTAAATATTCTGATTCTAGTGGGACAATCCTGCTTTTTGGTGACTTTTCTGCCCAATCTAAGGGACAGGTCAAGACTGTGTACTCTTTATATACACACTGCATTCTTTATATACTACACTATGGTCCTAGTTGTCCTTTGTGGGCTGACTACTCCTCCTCTAGTGTCTGGTCTCGTCTCTATGATGGATGGCCACACCCCCTCTGGTGGGCCCCTAGCGTTGCTGTCCACTGGTGGGTCCTTCATGCCCCAGTCCGACACTGAACTTAAATACATAGGATTTGGATTTTATACAACATCTTTAGCAAAACTCATCTATGGCTAGTGATTAGGGACTCTACATACATCATAATGGGCAGGGAGAAGCATGTATTAAATACTGCACTGAGTTTAGTTAGAAAACACGGACTTATGTTACACTAGCCTAACTTGTGTGTTATTCAGAACACTATATTTCCCCAGCCCAAATAATCTGCATAGTGACACATTACAATCAACAGAAATCACAGTTTTCCTCTCACACAAGCTCGAAGCTCCAATTTGATACTACCCTAAAAATATTTGCTCGGCTTACAAGATTCTTCATGTGCAAGTACATATCTCTCTTTATCGGACCAAATGTCATGAAATTAGACAGAAGGAGATGGAGGGATGTGGAGGACTTGAGGAGTTGTAGATTTCTGGAAAAGTGCATATTTTGTGTATGATGGACAAAACATATATAGGGACCTTTATTTGGAGTTTACTTCTAAAGTTAAAGTTAATACTGTCTGGTGTGAGTTAATTAGCGATAAAGAAGCCAGCTATTTTTGTAGACTGCAGAGTGCTGTATATTTCATACTGGCATGGTTGGAGCGTAGCATGTATGCCGACATGGTGAATATATAAGCCTGAATAAAGCTTACTGTATACCGATATCCATGGGGTATACTGTAGACTGGCAAATGGGGAATACTGTATACTCAGCGATCGAAATGTGAATAAGGTGAATTCCATTCACTTACATTTTCCATACTGCCACTACAATACCGCCACTTCTAAATTTCCACTTCGATCACTGTGTATTCTGGCCTAGATTGTGTATACTGATATCTAGTATGGATTGGGCATACTATATATTGGCACAGGGCATACAGCATATGAAGTAGATTAGGCCCCACATTTAATATTCACCTAAAGTGCTACCTTTTATTAAGCCAGACCCTTAGCTCAGATATGAGCATGTCCTCTGTTTCTCCTGGAATTCAGCCTTGTAACAGGCTACAGTAGGATTATTCCTAATTGTATTCTAGATGCTAAATACATATCCTTCAGTAACTTTTCTTCTGTCAACAAATTAAAGCCAAATATTGGTGGTTATTGATTATTTAATCAACTAGAGGCAATATGTGTACAATTCCGTATGTAGGATCTTTGGAGCAGTGGGGGGTTTATAAAAAGTGGTGTAGGAATGGAGGAGGACCATGGAAAAGGTGAAGAAAAAGGAAAAATGGTGGAGGTCCCCCCACCCTTGTTAGTGAATACAATAAAGGGCATTGGGTATATTTGCGGACAATAGAATGGATGAGGGATTGGTTTGGAAAGGAGCTGAAGAGTCAAAACTATTTTGCTCCAAAACAGCGGTGCCCTGGGAAACTGCATTGCCAGTAAAGAGGTAAAAAAACAGGGATATTATTTTCTCAATTTAAATATTAATAATGGTGATAATTGATAGAGACTAAAAGCAAAATTTGTAGCAAGCAAAGAAATAAAAAATAGCTTTCCAACAATTTAGGTATGCTCTCAAAATACTTTAAAAATCCTGGAATATGCTCTACATTGCCAAATATCTCACCTGTAGAACTAGCCTAGAACATAGAGAACAATTACTATATCAAAGTATGACATCTCTCTAGTAGTGTTTCTTGATTCAAGTCCAGCAGCTCATGTTTTCAGGATTTCTTTCTGTGGGAACAATAATTATTAACTCGCCTGTGTATGATTAAGGAAATGCTCAAAACATGACCTGTTGGGGATCATTACAGCCCGGATTTGAGAATCCTGCTCTAGAGTATTAGATAATGTGAATACACTATCAACGCTCACACCATTGCCGAAACCTTGAGATTTGAGTCTGGTTGACTTGTATGCTAGAATAAATAGTAGTATAGTAGTATTTCTTTGTTTCCGGACTTTACTGGACAAACTCACCACATGGAAATGGTTTAATAATATATTTTGATATTGTTATATATAATATATTGACATTAGTTTAATATTTTATATGATCATATATTACGCTTTATGATTTGTCCGATATTCTTTTATGTTTTTAGCATGTCTCAACTCTGAGATGTTCAGGCATCTGGAACAGGTTGAAAATGGCCTGTATGTGGCATACGGATAAGCAGTGAGACTTTATTCTACATTAAAAAGTAAATTAAATTTAGATAGATCTATTTTCCAGAAAGCAAAACCCTCTAGCTCTCCCGAGAAAGCAGAGTTCATCAACCTAAAAAAGTAGCAAACAGAATTCAGCCAGGAAAAAATAATCCTAAATCAAAATCAGGTTCTCATTTGTTTCTAAAACCAAGTATTGTTCTTATTTCAAAGATTACAACTAAATAAACACAGCAACATGCAGTGTCGATAAACGTTTTTCATTCTATCGTCTGTGGTTTTTGGACATCTTAGAAAGCTTGTGATGTCAAAAACAATTTGTCAGCAAGACATGCTCGTGCCCAAAAATGTGATGGTATGGTTGTAGAAATAAACTTTGATTATCAACAAAAATCATCTTTGGGCTACCTAAATTTGCAAAGGAGATGTGCAATATATTAAAACAATGGCATGTTTTTCAGTTGCGAAAAGGGATTCTTTAGTTAAAAAAAAAGAAATGTTCTAGTCTACAGAGCTGCTTTGTATGTCTGAAAGAGGGTCGGAAATGTGACAAGCAAAACTGTTCTATATCTGATTTCTAATTGCCCACTTTGCACAAAAGCAGTCATGTGATCTCACAGGTCTAGGGGGGACAAACGTCTGGGGGCCTGTGACAGGGCCCCGAGGCTATTACTCTAACTGCAATATTTTGGGGCCATGGTGCTGGTCATATGACAAGTGTGACATTGCTGTACAGCGGCTACCAGCGTGCTCTACAGCAAAGTTATTGCAACACTTCATCACCAATATACAGTTCTGCTACTTGCTTTTCACAGTACAGCAAAAGTTACAGTACCATCTGCAGCCTTCTTACCTCCAGGAACTGAGAATACCCAGTTCAATGCTTACCACCCACATCAGAGAGGGGCTGGCAGAATTTAGACCAGCAAGACTCTACACAGCAGCCTATACTTAAGGGAAAAAAATACAGGTGGCCCAGTGACCTAGCCCAATGTAGCCCATTATGGGACCAGCCTGGGGGCAAATTCCCTCCTGCCCCCTGACCCGCATGTTAGAAAACCACCACAGTAAAACAGGTGTAGTGGTTTTCTAAAAAAGTTCTCCTCCTGCCCAAAGTAATTTTAAAGTGACAGGGAGGGAAAATACAGAAGGGCCAGGCACTGCTGGGTTGGGGGACAGGAGGGCATCTTTACCCTGGGATCGGTCCCCCATAGTGAACTACCTTGGTTTGGGTCACCTGTGTTTTTTTTCCTCTAAAATAGGATGCTGAGTTGAGTCTTGTTCCTCGGGCTAAAAGTGGCCAGCCCTCCCATGAGTGGGGTGCACCTATCATCTACAATCAGAGTCTGTATCTTTGATATTAATCACTATAATTGTTTGACCTAAATCTGCATGCGGCTCACAGAGTTACAGGGGGGAATTCAATGAGTCGCCGGACGTCACTGCTATGTCCAGCTGCATTTCCGGCTATTACGTAAAAATCACAGATTTTCCTTTGCACCTTCACGAGATGTTCTGTTGCCGCTGAGTGTCTTCTGGACGCACTTGCGGAACATTGCGGGGAAGTGAATTCACCCCATAGTGTACATACCATTGCACATTCACTTGATGTTTTGGAAGTAAATAAATTAATCTCTCAAGGAGAGGTGGGCCCAAGGGGGGATAATTCTTATGGGTGGCCCTGCACAGGTCACCTGTATAGATGATGTGTGATTAGCAAGAGACAACACAAACTTCCCATAATAACTGCTGCACTCCTACAACCTCTCTCCTGGCACAATGTCCCCATGGATAACTGCCAAGTGTTGCATCGATGCACAAAAGCTGCCTGGAAAACAAGGGAGCACTAAGTTATATATTAGGGAGTAGTACTACTTTAGGAGGAAAGTAAATTTGGATGTCAGCTCAGAAGTTACTTACTTTTTATCACAAATCATCCACGGTTTGGCAATTATAATTATGTAATCATATTAACCCAAAATCCTTTATTAGGGAGATTATTTTAAAGAACATTGTATGTTTCTCTATCTTATTAAAAATGTTATTATATGCCATCTCACAGGATTAACTTGATTTTCTTATTTTTCCATGGTTATCATAACACCTCTTTCACTAATTAAACATGTAAATTGTTTCATCTTTTCTGCTATCTGTGTGTTATCCCTTTTAATTTTACTATTCTATTACTAACAAATCTTCCTGAAAGAACTAAAACACCAATTATGGTTACATTTCCATCTGTCTGCCTGTACGTACTTAAGAAACAGGCCACACTAACTCATTGCTGAGTATGAAAGTGTTTCATAATGGGATTCCTAACAGTATCAGTGAACGAAAACCAAGAGTAGATATAAGAACAAAGTGATGTGGTAATGATAGAGGTGAAAACGTTATCCAAGGAGAACTCTACTCTGAATTGTTGCATTGAGAATCCGCTGTTCACTTTAACACTGCAAGAGCCCAGTTTTAACATTATTCTCACCTGGCTTAGATGGAGCAGTGGTGAGGTCTGGTTTTCATGACAATGTTCTGTCAATGCAAACATCACACAAACACAATAATTTATAAGCAAGCACATACGGCATATATTTATAACACAATAGTTTCCAAGCATAGTTTGCATTAGCCATAAGGTACAAAAATATAGTAATAACTATCATCATTGATAAGTCTTTAACGCTGAATGATCTGAAATGGTAGAAGAACTCTCTGAAGACTTGCAATGCGAATCTGCTGTTCAGTGCAACCATGCACATGTTTATTAAACCCTCTAACAAGGCAATGGCACTGCTGCCCATGGAGTTTAAGCCACCCACGTGTCAACAGCCAGCACATTTTCATTATATACAACCAATTACATTCCAGTTATCATTTATTTAATACATTCTACAAAATGACAGCTAGAATCTGATTGGTTGCTACAGGCAACATTAAGCCACCCACGTGTCACCAGCCAGCACATTTTCATTATATGCATTGATGTGAGTATCGGTTAAGTCAATAAGACAGCATATGTTAAGTTAATAATGGAAACATTAAATTGGTTGCAGTATTAGTTAATGGCTTTACAACATTCTTTAGTGGGTTGCTAATTTCAACAACAATCTTGTTGCTTTAAAGCAATGCAGTGCACATGGACGGCATCTTTAAGGTAATTCCTTCATTTCGCCTGATTAATGAACATGGATCCGATCCACTTTGGAAAAGAAGAAATGTTATTCTTCTTTAACAGAAATTTGTGGAAGAAAGTACCACTGGAATTTGAGCACAATGAACAGTACTGGTGTATAAAAGTTATTATGTCTAGATATGCGTCTACCAGCTGTTTCATGTTAAATCTGTTTTGTGAATGCTTAGAACATTCGAACCATTAAATTAGACTGTTTTGGTAGAAGACTGGAAATTTTTTGCAAAATTCAAAAGAAAAAAATAATTTGGAAAACAATATCAACTTTTTTTTTTAGATACGTGTAATGGTGAAAAGCATTATAAAGAAAACAGCTTCATTATAATTAGCAGTCTTAATGTAAAAACACTTTCTTTAAATTTGTGCCTTGCCATGTGCAGAACTGTACAGATCAAACGCACAGAACTGGTGAAGAGAGAGGCACATTCAGATACAGATGATCAATGTCCCTGAATATCTAGGTTACCAAAATCAAGTGTTTGTTCTACAACTTCTCTCACATGAGTACAGGGGACAGATCGCACGGCAGTTATAGTACATACTAGTAATACGGAGATCTATGACCAGTTCAAGTCACGTAACTTGAAAGTAACTTTTTACATCCTTATTTTCTACTTTACAAGAAATACTATTCATTATACGTAAATTGTAGTGATATCACGTACAGAATGTTCAAATACACTACATGCCACAATCACTGATGACAGCTTTATAGCTAAATGAGAAATAATACGTGTGCAACCAAAGAGGGCCATTAATAAACTGCTAAAACGTAAAACTGCAGCGCAAATGCTCTTTTGTGATGCAATGCACCTATTTTTGCATAAGACTGCTAGTTTTACGGTGAAGCACGTGCATTTGAGGCCCATTATGACAGCACCTGAGAGGGTGGAAAAGTTTGCCCTGGTCGATGAGAAGGTTTGGGATGATCGAGGGCACTGGTGGTCTTAGACTCAAGCACAGAAATTAGATTTTATTACTTGTTTAGCCTTATTTAGGATTATTTAAATTACATAAAGTAGTGGCGAGAGAGCATGTACAAAATTGACACATGTAATAAAGACTGATCCAATGCCCCATCACTCTCATTATTAATTTAAGACAAAAATGAGGCTAAACGGAGCAGTACTGTAATCCACTGAATTAAGGGGGTGATCCTGAAAGTGTCTTCACCTTGAGAATTTTTCAGAGCATTCGCTAATCACACAATGATTTTATGGGGGTGTCTAGAAGGCCCATGACCTGGAGATGTACTGGGTGGACAAGTAGGTAGAAGCATTGTAGATTTACAGATTACGCTAAATGACCCTTAGGGGTATATTTACTAAACTGCGGGTTTAAAAAAGTGGAGATGTTGCCTATAGCAACCAATCAAATTCTAGCTATCATTTTGTAGAATGTGCGAAATAAATAAGAACTAGAATCTGATTGGTTGCTATAGGCAACATCTCCATTTTTTCAAACACGCAGCTTTGTAAATCTAGCCCTTAGTGAGTTGTATTTATAAAGAACACTTGTGTATTATGAGGGATAAGTAAATCTCACTGCAGATTGGATGGCTATAAGAAGTCATCTCAGACTACTGCATACCCCCTGGCATCTGTAATGGCCAAAGAGGGACACTTAGATTGGTTATATAAAGGTGGCACTTTTTCTGCGTCCATGGTGACAAAACTCTTGTAAGACTTTTGAACACAAATTGTTAGAAAACATAGCACTCTACAATTAGTTATAAAATCAATAAAGTGCAAAAGGTGGATTGTTATACATTTAGGATTGTCAAATAGTCCTTCTTAGATTAGGCCATTATTATATAGATTATGATAGTCTAACACAAGAAATATAGATTTGGCAGAACAACGTGGCATTTTTAATGAATATTTTAACGTGCATATTTTTTACATTTGTGGTCAGTTGGTTTAATTGGTTTTATCAAAATGACCAGCTTTTCACTTTTATTTTACATTTTATGTGTTTTTTAGCCGATGAAATGTCTAATTTTAAACACAATCTGTTGGATACATAGCAATAAAGAACTAAAATACTCTACATTGTTATATGTACTGGAAATTCTTTTTTAACAATAACGCTGTCAGCTTTTTTTAATTTACATGCGCCTACAAAAGATTTTCTTTTTTCTATGTTGCATTTAAATGTATAATAATCCAGAGAACAGAACAACCCAAATCAATAAGGTCTTTACATTCTACATTTAGGACACCACAATTAAATAGGTATGTTCCCCAAACTTTACAAATATTGATGCCGATTGTAAATAATAATATATTTATAATATTTTACTTTACTGTAAAATAATTAAAACATGTTTTCTAAATACTGACACGTTTCTTTGAAACACAACTGATGGTATATTTTGCACACTTAAAAACATATTTTTAATGGTACCTGACATTGGCATATTGGCCGGGAGTAAAACTCAATAATACCGCTTGTAAAATGTGGCTGGCTAAGGGACCCTTGATCCCTACGACAGCTGCTGTTTTTTATTCACAGTCCAGTGAACATTAAGCGACATTTAACGCCTGCTATGCTCCTAATAAGGAAGAGTAGTTGTCATAGGGATCAATGATCCCTGAGAAAGGCAATGACCAACACTCCAATGTAAACAGACCCTTAAAAATATATTTTTAAGTATCGAAAATGTAAATCATTTGTGTTTCATAGTAAAGAGGGGAATGTTTAGAAACATTTTTTAATTATTTTAGAATCAACTTAAATATTACACTTCATTGGCCACCGCTCTGATCGAAACAGAGAAATATTGACCCAAAAACAGAACAATATGTTAATTAATATGTACACAGATACAAAATAAATATAGTTTAAATGGGAGATGTTTACTGAAATATTATTATTATTCTTATACAGTATTATATATATATATATATATATATATATATATATATATAAAAATATATATTGATATACATATATGTATATATATCAATATATATATCTACAAGTTAACCCGGGCATGATACTCATGCATTCTAGTCAAATCAAGCTACTTAAGGTCTTAAAAAGGTTCTTGTCGTGCATTTGGGCCTAGCCCAGGCCTCCTCAGGGGAAGAGTGTTACTTCCCGACGCAAGCACCCTTTTTAATGTGTGTTCATGAGGTAAAATTACCTCACGAAAATGAGTTTGACCCCTCAACTCGTAAATTTAGCCTTTACTACCCCTCCCACGGGGGAAAGGGGGGAGGATGGAAGTTAACTGACTTCACTATTATAATTTTTTTGTCAAATAATGTCAGTATACCAAATTTCAGGTCAATTGGATGAGCTCTTTCTGAGAAAATAGTTTTTTCCACACACACACACACACTAACACACGCCGCTACACATGTGTGTTCATGAGGTAAAATTACCTCACGAAAATGAGTTTGAGCCCTCAACTGGTAAATTTAGCCTTTACTACCCCTCCCACGGGGGGAAGGGGGGATGATGGAAGTTAACTGACTTCACTATTCTATTTTTTTTGTCAAATAATGTCAGTATACCAAATTTCAGGTCAATTGGATGAGCTCTTTCTGAGAAAATAGTTTTTTCCACACCCACACACACACTAACACACGCCGCTACACATGTGTGTTCATGAGGTAAAATTACCTCACGAAAATGAGTTTGAGCCCTCAACTGGTAAATTTAGCCTTTACTACCCCTCCCACGGGGGGAAGGGGGGATGATGGAAGTTAACTGACTTCACTATTCTAATTTTTTTGTCAAATAATGTCAGTATACCAAATTTCAGGTCAATTGGATGAGCCCTTTCTGAGAAAATAGTTTTTTCCACACACACACACACACGCCGCTAGGCTTTTACTTTTATATATTAGATAATGCTAAGAATTTAGTAGGTCAGTGTATAACTCCGCCCAGCAGGTGGCGCTGCAGCTTGTTTGGTTTTTTTCCACACACAGACTAACACACGCCGCTAGGCTTTTATATTATAGATACAAGTTAACCCGTGCATGATACTCATGCATTCTAGTCAAATCAAGCTACTTAAGGTGTTAAAAAGGTTCTTGTCATGCATTTGGGGCTAGGCCAGGCCTCCTCAGGGGAAGAGCGTTACTTCCCGATGTAAGCGCCCTTTTTTAACATGGTTTTGTCCACATGTCACCACCTCATCATTCTTCTCCATCACCTCATCCTTCATCTTCATCACCACATCCTTAATCTCCATCGTCTTACTGTTCTAAAACCTCTCGATACACAACGTTTCTGCTAAACACCTTATCGCTGTGCTCAATCAGTCTTCCTTGAAGGGCAGTATTCATAACCTGCACTTTCACATCACTGCTTCTCCGTACTCGTGAAAATGCGACATACAATTGTCCATGACCAAACACAGGCACTGGTAAATAACTACCCACACGGTCAAGAGTTTGAGCCCTCAACTGGTAAATTTAGCCTTTACTACCCCTCCCACGGTGGGAAGGGGGGATGATGGAAGTTAACTGACTTCACTATTATAATTTTTTTGTCAAATAATGTCAGTATACCAAATTTCAGGTCAATTGGATGAGCCCTTTCTGAGAAAATAGTTTTTTCCACACACACACACACACACACACTAACACACGCCGCTAGGCTTATATATATTAGATATATAGATATATATATATATAGATATATATATATATCAATTTATATATATATATATCTATATACATATATATCTATATATATATAGATATATAGATATATATATATATATATATATATATATATATATATATATCTCAATATATATATATATATATATATATATATATATATGTCCCAATATATATATATATATATATATATATATATATATATATATATATCTCAATATATATATATATATATATCCATATATATATATATATATATATATATATATATATATATATATATATATATATATATATATTCCCCACTAAATATTTAGATGATCTGGTTTTTTTTCTTCTGCTGCTGCCTTTGGGTTGAAAATCACACTTATAGTCATCTTCTCTGCAGCACTAAGGGTTAACTGTTTTACAAAATGCAGCAAAATTGTTGCCACAAAGTAAAAATCGCTAACTAGGTTAAAAGCAATATGTCATATACGAATAACAATGAATTGCATATCAACTTATTAACAAGATGCAAACTAACAAGACGTAGTGTGATACACATTCAATACATTCAGCTTTGTTTTTACACTTATATTTTTTACACCATGTATCTGAAAAATGATATTTTAAAAGCATCTCTCACAACATCACGATAAAGGCATCGGGAGGGAGTTTCCACAGTACAGCATTGCAGGGTACGGTTGGGACAAGCAGACAGGATTAGCACTCTCACCTTTGCATTCTCGATGCAGGGACAGATGGCCCAGGCTGCACTTGCTTGAACATCTGGATGAGGATTTTTAAGCAACGACCACAGCAAACGAACTCCGTCTAATCGGTCAATTATCCTGTCGCGCAGCGAGGCATTGAAGAAATAAACATCAATTATAGCAAGAGAAATCTAAGAATCCGACGTGTGTTTGACCGAGAAATAACAGAGTCAGTCCTGCATGTTGTTTTGTGGATTTAACATAAGACATGATCATTAAGACATTCTAAAGTTCTACAGCTCACATTGTGTCTGTTCCTTATTCTTGTCTTACATGGCATACATTTGCATTTTAAGCTAGAAACAAGCCAGTTCTTTCCTTAGCTGTGAGGATTTCATGGAACCTAAATATACTAAAGTATAAAGACCTAGTCACACTGTAACGAACAAGCATTTTCCAAAACAAATATTTATTTCAGAACGGTATTACTTGAGAAGGATGTGCGTGTTTTATAAATAACATTTCTTTATGCAGCTTCCCATTCTGAGTCGCTGACTGTCGGTGTTGTCCGTGGTGCATTGCGGAAGGGAAAAGCATCTGTAACCCTGATACAGGTTTAAACTTCTATACCACAGTGCATCCTTTGTTGGAAGCGTATAATGTTTAACTTGTTTTCCATGTGCTGCCTACTAACATGACTAGCATTAACTACTGTGTTATAATTACTTAAACACGCTCTAATCAAACTATCTTTATGGCCAGCTGAAGAATGAATTATCATCAGAATCATCATCACACCATCTGTCGTATGTTTATACATCAATCAGAAGGGGGATCATAACTTTGTATCACCGCCCGTGGAAGAGTTTAAACCGAGCGGCAGGCCAGACTAAACCTTATATCCCCTTACAAGCATCTCTTTGCCTATAGACACTGCGAACCTAAATCTCATTAAAAGATATATGAAGTCAGCCTGAAATATTTCAGCTTAAAACATACAAGAGAATTTTGTCTGCTACAGAGACGTTTTGCTAAAAGATACTGATATCTAACTATACAAGCAACCAGTATGTAGTATCTGTCCAAAAATACTAAACATAAAGTAGTTTATTTTTAATAGGTGTAATTAAAACAGATTCCAAACTAGAAAAACAAATTATAATAATACTTTCTGCTGATTGCTTGTTTTCTATAGTGTGATGTGTAAACAGGTAAAGAAAAAGTTTGCTGTTCATACATTGTTTATAATAGGGCGCTTTAAATTAATGGCTTTGGATGTGGGTAAGACATCCACAGAAATGTGGCTGTGTGCACTGAATAATTTCGAGCTAGCTGGCCTGTTCTGACGTTTGAGGAAGATGAGACACTTATTTTCTTAAGTGTGATATGTAAACAGGTAAAAGAGGTAAATAAAAAGTGTGCTATGCATAAATTGTTTATAATTGGACACTTTAAGTGAACTTTGTGTGTGAGTTAGACGTCCACAGAAACATTGCTATGTGCAGTGAATAATTTCTAGTTAGCAGGACTGTTCTGACATTTGAGGAAAATGCGACACTTATTTTCTTAAGTGTGATATGTAAACAGGTAAAGAAGGTAAACAAAGTTATACTGTGCATACATTGTTTATAACAGGGCACTTGGAAGTGAGTTATTTTGGATGTGGGTTAAACATCCACAGAAATATGGCTGTGTGCATTGAGTAATTTCTAGTAAGCAGAACTATTGTGACATTTGAGGAAAATAAAACGCAGCAGTTTTCGTGTTTAGCATTGATTATGTTTCCAGAATAAAATATGTGCTTCCCTTTTTATGAATGCCAATCATTATTATGGGTACTATCAACACTAAATCATTGTGACTCAATAATACAACAATCTGTTTAAATTAGATAAATCAGCTCATATTTAAAAGGGATTTTCTTAAGGATTATATGGAATCTTACGCCATGTTGTCTGCTTCAGATGCGCAGGCTCCTACAGCATTGGTAACATTCACCAGTAACGCTTGGTTAGTACTGGTTAGGAGGTTAACCAGAGGATTTATACCCCCGCATTTACGGACGATGGCCCGATTTCCGGGTTCCTGGCCACATTCTCCCAATGCTCCAACAACATTAATGAGGACTTCTTCCGGCTGGTCTGTCAGCAAGGTAACCAGGGTTTCTATAACCTTGTATTCTTGAAACCTTTACACAGGAGGCAAACATAATATAGTAACTGGACAGAAATGTTACATGTTATTGTATCTCTTCTAAGGTCCCTATATAGGGAAAGCATGTTACAATTATACTAATGCAAATTAAGTCTATAATATAACTGTGTGTGCAAAATAAGCCATTTGAATGCTCTTGGTCTATCCAATATGCATAACTGCTTCAATCCAGAAACTAATGAACTAGCAATAACAAAATAAATGAGAATGAAGTATTAATGTTATTATGCTTACAGTAAGTTTAGTCATTTTAATACGTCCTTCATTTGTTTAGTTTATCTGGTAAAACAACAATATTGGTGACTGGCACATCCATTTTTCTAAATCAAATTCAATATATGACCACACCAAAATCCCTTTGCTTTTGGATTGTTTCACCTGGTCTTAAAATGATAAAATTCACAATGTATAACTGAAAGAAGCTTTTATAATGGATAAAGTCACAACAAAAGTGTTGCACCTGTCTAAATGACACGTCAATTATTATGTATTATTATTGCTTAAGTCATGTGTAATATTGCTGAGATGTGTTATGTTATGTTATATATTATTAAGATTGAAGCAGCAGCTCCTGGGTTTCAGAAAAACACAGAGTAAAACTTTATTTAAGACTATTATCAAACTCACCTACAGCTGGCTACAGGCAGATCTGGTCATTCCACCGAAAAATCAAATAATTGGCTCTATGTCAAGGCAAGGGGACTATCTACACACAGTGATAGACTGTTCAACATCAATGGGGCTATATACTAAACTGTGGGTTTGAAAAAGTTGAGGTGTTGCCTATAGCAACCAATCAGATTCTAGCTATGATTTATTTAGTACATTCTACAAAATGACAGCTAGAATCTGATTGGTTGCTATAGGCAACATCTCCACTTTTTCAATCACCATTAAAATGCTATGGGGTATTTTCTATATTATATAGGCAATATGTACTAAGTATCAAATCAGTAGTTTTTAATTTACTATCATGTGATGTGTAAAATGAGAGGACATTGTGGCTCTGCTGCAGGAAGTATAATGCTTTGTTTTCAGTGAACCTGTTGGATGGCGTAGAAGAAGTCTACAGACTCAGGATCCTCCATGTGCCTCAGACATAAAACACTCTATTATTAGGTGTTCAGGGAAATGGCCCCTATGAACATATATATGCTCCCCACACCCAGAAGGCTGAATCATAAAATAATTCAGGAACCATGCTGTAAATCTTTGGGGTGTAAACTGATTTGTCTAAGAATGGATTAGGTTTGTATCTGTAATGTACCACACCATACATCAGCAGCAGGCCAATTAAATGACATCTTGGCTAAGTTGTACAGCAGATGAATCAGAAAGACGAAGATTTTCCTCGGCTAATGTGTCGGATAGCAATAAGTTATGCGCAGATTTGATGATATGTGGAGATCTTTGTTGTCCTCGCTCTTTCGCCAACAGCTGCTTATCACCGAGTCTGATCTTTAAATGATCCCCTCTGAGACGTTTTGATGTATATAACTGCTCCTGAAAGTTGCTTATTGTGTCAATTTGATATTTGCAGTCTAGGCACTTGTTACCTTAGCCAAAGAACTCATTTAAGCTTCCTGCTACTTTCATTACTCATTGATCTTGTCCTCTTCATCTGAAAGAAATCCCCTCACCCTGCTTCTGACCTTCCTTCAACTCAACCAGCTGGCCAGTAACAGCCCAAAACGACTTTTAAATTGAACATTATCACTGTCTGGGTTTTAAATAATGTGAAATACACCTCAATGACATAAAAAAAATAGACAAGATCAAAATGTTACTGGTACTTTGTCACATTATCCCGGCTGATGGAACACTTCCAGATGGCTCCTGTCACCGCTGCTAACAGTTCCTTATTGTCAAACTTGCTAAGCAGCATAGCTAGCAGTTGCAGTCCTCCATATTGTCTAATCAGATTGCGCGTGTCTTCATCCTCCGCACACTATACACCGCAAACACAGAACAACGTCAGAAACATTCCCCATCCCGCACAACAACATACATTTTCCAGGAGAAAACATTATCAGTTTGTGTTTGCGAACCAACTGCCTGAGTAATAAGCTTCGCAGGCTCGGGTAATATGAATTGCCTTATGAGGTGGGAATTAGTGATTATGGTTTGCATGTGGCTGCTCTAGTCCTGCCAAGACATCTCTGTGCATGTTATCCATTTCATAATACTTGGACATTTAATATGACATCAATTACAAAAAAACACTGCTGCCACTTGAATTATTTTTTGTCTAGTTATAAAGACAAAGTGGATGACTTAAACAGAAAAGAATGCTGGCAGCGGACTTAATCATAAAACCTGATGTCATAAACAATACCCAGGCAGTCCGAATGGTAAGTACTAAGAAGCGAAGCAATAAAATAAATATAAAAAGCCAGACTAACACGGGAGAATGCTGAAACGCCTTGTGTCTTGGAAGAGGGAAAAAAAAAAGAAGAGTGAAACTTTTGTCGTCACTTAAACCACAACATATGTAAGTTGCAAAGTCAAATGAAAACATAATGTGCGGACATTATTATGGGAGACATTTAAAAAAGAGAAAATGAAAGAATGACGTGCCAAATGAGGTGTAGAAAAGAATGTTTTATTCCCCTTAAAAAACATTTTGGTTTGGACCAGAAAGGCTGGTAAAAGTAACAATACAGTTATTTTCATTGTCTGGTATATACTGATTTGGCCTCATTGTCGTTGTGGTCACATGTTCTAGGGCCTGATTCATTAAGGATCTTAACTTGAGAAACTTCTTATTTCAGTCTCCTGGACAAAACCATGTTACAATGCAAGGGGTGCAAATTAGTTTTCTGTTTTGCACATAAGTTAAATACTGACTGTTTTTTCATGTAGCACACAAATATCAACTTTCAATTTCAGTGTACAAATAAGCTATCAAGTATTTGTGTGTTACACGAAAAAACAGTCAGTATTTAACTTATGTGCAAAACAGAATACTAATTTGCACCCCTTGCATTGTAACATGGTTTTGTCCAGGAGACTGATATAAGAAGTTTCTTAAGTTAAGATCCTTAATGAATCAGGCCCCTAAAGTTTGATGCACAAAACTTTTAGACTCGCTTTACAATATGGGATCTAGAAATCTGTTATTCAGAAAGTTCAGAAAACCATAAAGAAATAAAAAAAAAAGTAAATAATTATTGCTGTTCGGTGGTGATGTCATACACAGAGACATGATCACCAAGTGCTTCCTTCTACGGTCACTGTGTGGAGCACTGCTAAACTATTCAATGAGGTGAAAGGATCAGCTCAGAGAAACAAATTTCTTGTACACTTTTCACTTTTAGGGGGTAATTCAATTGCCCGTGGCGTTGCTGGCAATGACGGTAGAAATCTCTGCTCATTTTTCCTCTATGAAATCTCCGCCACGAAGTGTCTCTGGAATGTTCGTGAGACACTTTGCGGCTAACTGGATTCCTCTCCTAGTATGTTTATCCTGTTTCAATTCCTATTGATTTTAACTAAATATTTATTTTTCAATAAAAGTTTTCTTTGTTATTTTTAATATGAGTTTATAGTTAGGTCTAAAGGACATATAAAACCATAACAATATATAAAATACATCAAGATATTATCTTAACGCATTAAACAGGGTTTAGTAAAAGTTAATGAGAAATATACTGCAATCACTGAGTCTTATGTGCTATAATTTTACAGAGCTTAATAAAACAGTTTAGCCTTAAATTGCCCATTCTTCTGAGACTCATCTGAGTGACAATGTGGAGAAAGCCCAGGGTAGTTTATTTAATGCAATTTAGATAACTTTAGTGCAAATTGCACCAGATTACTGAAATATATCCTTTATCTGGAAAATCCAAGTGTCTCTGAAAATATTAGCCATCTTAGGCAGGTACACACTATACAAAATTTATCCCGATGTGATATTCTTAACGATTTTACCAACGATTTACAAAAAAAAAAGAGTCCGGATCAGCATGCAGATTCATGTGTACACACTAAAGACGTCTTACAAAACTTACCATCAGACCTGTGCTCTTCATTTGTCAAAACAATCAGCTGAGAAGATTGTGACTGCACACTCCATAGAGATCTATGGACACTGTTGGTCGTGAGTTTGTACACACTGCAGAATTGGAACAACATCGTTCCATACTGAACGTCATTTTTAGTCCGGTTTTAAAATCCAAGGAATCGCTACAATGTGCTCGAAATGATAATCGTTCATCGTTGTAGTGTACACACTTATGCGATATCGGGCAGAAAGTCGTTTATCGTTTTATAGGCCCGATAATCGGCTGAAAACACTGTAGTGTGTACCCGGCCTTAGACTTAGTTTGTCAACAGTAATCTCCTGATTCATCTGATCTGTTCTGTGGTGATTTAATATGTCCATAGTCATCAAACAGAGCTTTGATGAACAAATAAGGACTATAAACCGCAAATTGAAATATGATTCCTGATATTTATACAATGCACTTTCCTGTATAACATAAACATTCCTCAATTCTTGCCTCACATTGCACAGATGAACAATTTACTCTATATCCTCACTTCTCTTCACCGCTGCTAGTCCCAAATGTTAGTTACCAACAGGGACGGAACAGTGCTATGCTGGGCCCATAGCAATATTTGGGTGGGGGCCTGGCCATGCCATTCTCGCACCATTCCCCCCCCCCCCCCCCTTTGCTCTCAACAGAGAGAGGAGCCTCTTCTAAGTGCATGTAACGCTCAAAATAGGTCTCCGTTCTACTCTTTTGGGAGCAGAGCAGGAGCCTCAGTGTGAGCGGGAATATCGGAAGTCAAGGGACAACACGGCATTGCCAGGCCCAACCCCTTCTGGTCTATATAGCCGCTGCACCCCCTGCACTACATATTGTTACGCCTCAAAGTGTCATTGATATACAGGGCTTAACAAAATGTCATCGTTATATAGGGCTTAACAAAGTGTCCTCAATATACAGGGCTTAATTACTGTATAGGCAAACAAGACAGATGCCTCTTATTATTTTATTTATTTATTTACTGTATTTTCCGCACTATAAGGCGCACCGGATTATTAGGCGCACGGCCGTTTTTGGAGAAAATTTAAGGCTCTTAGGTGCGCCTTATAGTTCGGAAAATACGGTATATTTATTTTCCCCACCATATATAATGTTGGAGTTAGATAGAGAATGGCTTCCCTTCACAAAAGTGGTATTAACTCCAAAACATAGAGAGGCACCAGGCACTCAACCAGAAACAGGCTAAATTATTCATCCAGCTTATTTAATTCAGGAGAAATATCAAACTGTTCAGCTCCACTCTAACTTCAACCCTTCTCCTGTACGGTCAGCAAATCACAGCCAGCAACACTGAGGGGCATATTCAATTGACGGCGGGATCGCCCGCGCTCAAAAAATATTACCGTTATTACGGTAATCCTGCGCAGGAAAACCGTTAATACGGTAATTTACTTGCAGGATTTTAGCTCGCAGCTCCCTGAACTGAAATCCAGCGAGATATTACCGTATTAACGGTAATATTTTTTTGAGCGCGGGATTTTCGGCGATCCTGCCATCAATTGTATATGCCCCTGAGATTGCTGAACTACAGTATATGGGAGCTGTACAGTCAGCCAGCACAAGAGCCTCAATAAGAACACAAGTCTCAATGGCAACAATATTACTACTTGTCCATTACATAAGGTTTAGATCAGGCGTGTCCAACCTGCGGCCCTCCAGGTGTTGTGAAACTACAATACCCAGCATGCTTTGCCGGTAGACAACCAGTTAATAGCTGGAAGGGCATGCTGGGACTTGTAGTTTCACAACACCTGGAGGGCCGCAGGTTGGACAGACCTAGTTTAGATGGTCATCTCTTCTGTCACCAAATTACATTTGGTCACTAAAGATTAATTAAATCTAATTTTCTTTCAGATTAGTAAGTAAAGCCTAGACAAACTGAAACCTTTTATTACAACTAAAATCTAATCCCAGAAAAGCAGGTAATGAATATCAGGATTAGACCCTCCATCTTTTCTGACTCTTAGAGGCATATTCAATTGTTGGCGTTATAGCCAAAAATCTCGCAGCGCGCGCACTATTGCCGTCATTACGGTAATAGTGCGCGTAAATACCGTTATTACATTACATTTCTCGCTGGATTTCAGCTCGCGGCTCAGGGAGCTGAAATCCGGCTTACTATTACCGTAATAACGGTAATAGTTTTAACGCCGCGGGCATATTCAACAATTGAATATGCCTCTCAGGGTTGTATTTACAAAGCTGAGGGTTTGAAAAAGTGAAGATGTTGCCTATAGCAACCAATCAGATTCTAGTTGTCATTTTGTAGAATGCACTAAATAAATGACAGCTAGAATCTGATTGGTTGCTATAGGCAACATCTCCACTTTTTCAAACCCGCAGTTTAGTAAATATACCCCTTATACTCTGTCACTGGCCCTCACCAACCATGTAGACTTTCAGCACCTGCTTCAGTGAAAACACTTTATTATAGTCACACATGAGCAAAAATTATTACTGGAAACCTAACCACTTAGGCCTGGAAAGGGAGGAGAGAATAAATAATATAAACTAATACTTAATATAAAAAGTAATGTAAACTAGTATATTTACCTTAAATATAGCACTGGCACAATGCATCTGAAGCTCTTGATTTTGACTGTTTAGATTTTTTACAAGATCCTCAATCATCTTTTCTGTCTTAATTGCAAGTCTGTAACTTGGCTGGAAAGAAGGGTATAAAAATAAATAAAAGAACACATGGGCAGATGTTTAAGGGGGTTTCCACATTCAGGGGACTATTATGGGCTTGTACATGACCTTCTGAATCCTTTACCAAATACAATGCTTTATCTTTCTGGTTTCTGTTTTTTACCAAGGCCATCATTTCATCGCAAGTAGTTTATTTTTTGCCCTTAGATACCACATAAAACTGCTCCACAAACACAATTATATCCAATGCACTGAGCAGAGCTGATCAGTGCTGACTTCAAGGGCACCAACAATTACTAACTGTGCTGGAATAACAAAAAGGCCTTGAAAAAAATGCTGGAAGAGTCAGACAAAGCAATGTATTCAATCAAAATTGCAGATGGGGAAGAAAGCCAATAAATTCAAATGGCCTGAAAATGGACAACACCTTTAATTTAGTATACATATTATATATATAATGTGTATAACAAAACATAATGGGCCTGATTTTGAGTTAGGAGCAACGCAAAGAAAAGGAGCAACTTGTACCTTCGCAAAACCATGCTGCATTAGAGGGGGAGGTACATATAAAATGTAGGGACAGATTTATAGTTGGGATTGGCCATGTCATAGATCAACTTTAATTTCAGTGTGAAAATAAAGCTATCAAGTATTCGTGTGCCATATGAAAAAACAGCCAGTATTTTCCTTGCATGCAAATAAATAAGTCAATTTGTACCCCATGCACTGTAACAGGGTTTGTCCAGGTGAAAAGTTTTTCCTTTTCTTTGCTCTGCTCCTAACTCAAAATCAGGACCAATGTGTACAATAATAACATATAGTAAAACAAACTTGCTTCTAACTGCTTGCTATTTTATTTTCCAGGCTGACTTCTAAACTCATCAAATAAAGGATTGCACTTATTACAAAATGTTTTATACCTTAAAAAAATATACTTAAATTATATATGTTGTTTTTTTAACAAGGGCAGAGAAGCATATTCCTTTTACAGTTTTCACTTTTAGCGCGTTTAAATTCACATTGACTTTATATTTTATGCAGCATTAGATAGAATTATAAATATCAGAAAAGCCTCGTGGAAAAGTTATTTTTTTTCCACTAAATCTTTTTTGGTTATTTTCAAGATGAGTTCACATTTAAGTCTAAAAAACCTATAAAGACCATAACAAAATATCATATGCAAAAAGATATTATCTTAACGAATTAAACAGAGTTTAATATAAGTTAACAAGAAAAAAAAAAGACTGCGATCATGGCGTCTTACGTGCTATCATTTTACAAAGCTTAATAAAATAGTTTAGCCTGAAAATGTCCGTTCTTCCGAGACTCATCTAAGGTTTACGCCATCATGCTGTTTTAATTATTTAAGTACAAAACAAAAGGTTAATAACAAGACCATACAGCTTGCATAGTAACATTATAACTAACTATTCCGTAATAAACGTTAATGGAGGATTTAACAGAAGACGTTTCAATTAGTTTTTGCACAGATGTTTTAGCCTGGCGTATCAAGGGACATTAATCTTCCGATACAACTTACAATATTGGGACCTTATGCGAAAAGCAGAGCAATGGTTACTTAATGTAAAATGTACTATTTTCATTTTCTGCTCTTCTGGGGGAAGAGAAGTCAAAAACATAAAAATATAAAACCGCAATTATACTACTATACTCATGCCAAGACAAAACGACCAATAGGTCAGGTTTTCACTAGAAATTATACTATAATAATATTATGAATATAAACTTTAGGAAAGTTTTAAAATAAATGCTCCCATTTGACCTCTTTAATCAAATGTAACTTTCCTGTGCTCCTTTGTTCCTTTGCTAACCTGTATAAACCTGTTTAAAATGACTCGTTAGTCCGCTATGTGTGTTGATTAATAGTTACGATTTGCATAAACCAATTTCAGGTACAAACTCGTGTCTTCTGTCAATTTACTGTGACTTAACAACCTTACTGGTTTTTGATATGCAAAGCCTCCCTTGAAATTAAAATTTATTTGATATATATAATTATTAAAGTAATAGAAGAAATGATTATATTACATTTTGTGTCTGCTTACCCTAAATTTATGGGAAAACGCTAACAGTGCTGGAAATTCATTTCATAGCAAAAAAAACGTATGTGCCTAAAAAAAAAGTCTAAAGCTGGTATAAAGTGAAACACTCAAAAGTTCTCCTATGCAACTAAAGTAAACAGAAAACAATTACTATTGTGCAAATAATTTATTCATAGACACATTGGGAAAAAATAATACAATAGATGGATATTAACAATTGGCACAAGTTTTGCTTGGAGAGAGCACAGGTTTGAATATCATATAAAGTGATTAAGTTTTGTCTATTGCAAATTTAAAAACTGATGTCATGTAAAGGAAGATATTTCACTGAGATAATTTTCTCCACTCTCTCAGTGTAAACCCTAACAGGGTTATTCCACAAGGATTGTGCCAAAGGAGATTTGAAGGAGGTAGGGGAGGGTCTAATGGTCAAATCAATGACTAGCGGATCACCATGAAACCTTCAAAACAAGGGGGTATATTTACTAAACTGTGGGTTTGAAAAAGTGGAGATGTTGCCTATAGCAACCAATCAGATTCTAACTGTCATTTTGTAGAATGTACTAAACAAATGTTAACTAGAATCTGATTGGCTGCTATAGGCAACATCTCCACTTTTTCAAATCCGCAGTTTAGTAAATATATCTCAAGATGTCACTTCCACCCTTTCAAATCTCTGATGTCCAATTATTGTCAAATACATTGATCAGATGCTGTGATGATGAAACTCTTTATGTGCGGCTCTTTGCTCCATAAATTGCTCATACACAGAACTCAATTTTGCAAATATTGTTAAAAATAGAGACTTTGTAATAATGTAACTTGGTATGTTTATATAAAAGTCCCCCATACATGTCTTTATTCGGGTAAGCTGTAATAGTTACTATATAAAAGTTGACTGCATCTAGTGAACAGTTGCAATGTACATTTTCTTTCTGTACATCCTGGAGACTGAACTGTGGCAGTCTGGCAGATAAACGCATGAGAGATCTATCAGCCACTGCTCAACTGCAATATAAATACATACATCAAAATGTTTATTTTCATAGGCTGGGTATTAGCCAGCTTGCTAGATTTTTATAGTAGCAGATTCATTAAATTACATTATGTTGGTGATAAAAGTGGAAAACTGAACTATTATGCCTTTTCTTGAATGACACAGTTGTGGTTTATCAAAAAATATTTATAAGTTACACACTGCCATATTTATGTGACTGTACGTCCCAAAATCCTTAATTACTGATTTTCATTAATAAACTGTCAAGACAAACTAAGCAAAATATTTCCACCATCATTGAATGTTCCCCTGGTCTCTGTACAGCACTGTATAAATGGTTAGTATTGGTAGCATCACTTTAATATTCAATATTATGAACAGAGTTATATGTCCTGTATTATAAGTAATTGCACTGTGGATTGCAAGAATACCTAACGTCACCTTCAAGTCAAGTTTAGTGACCAACGCAAATGCCTTGAGTGATGGGCAATAGTCCCACCTGAGCCTTCACCTCGGCCTCCAACTCCATCCTGCGTTATTGTCAGATTTGTTTGTAACACTTGTTTAAAATGAATGCTGAAATGTTATTATAGAACGGTGTCTGCGTAATATGGTAATAAATCTCAATGATGACATATACTGTTCTTAAACTATACATAAAGCATCTTATAAGAGACCTCTCTCTGTATGGACAGATGCAGATACTTGCCTCTGAAGCACATTCCTGCAGAGTGCCCACCACAGGTATGAGCATGTTTGAATGGGGAGATTTGAGCAGTCTTGCCAGTAGCGGGATTCCTCCGGCTCTACGGATCGCCTTCTTATTTCTTGTGCTTTTAGAACAGCTCCATAGAGCCAACGCTCCACATCGCGCTACCTCAATGTCCTTCTCTTGTTCCGGTGTCAGGTTAGATGATCTCATGGGAACACAGTCCAGCAATCCAACCTTAATGAAAAAATGTATGGATAAAAGACAAGAATGGCAACTCAGCTCATAATCATTGGACCAAAATAGTGAAAGGAATTGCACAATTTATTTTGTTTATGGAAAATACCAACACAGTGAGTGCAAAGCAACTTTTTTTTACTTTGCTAATCGTGTATAAACACGTCACAGCAATGGGATTGATTTCTGTTTTGTTCTTTCAAACTTCAGGTTTTTGTAATTATTTGACTATTTCATGTAAATCAAAACTGAAACGTAAAACTTAAGTTCCAGTGTAGGGCTCCAATGTGTCCTACGCTTCCAAATACAATCCTGGATTCAGGCCTTGGACATGTGTAGCATGGGATGATTAGTCTAGCAGAATCTAGAATTGTAATGCACCTCAACAGGATTAACAGAAGTAGATTAACTGTTTTGTTGCATTCAGAACCCAGAAGGAAAGAAGGGAATGACATCTATATAATGAAGAAATGTCACATCATACAAATATCCTTGGCTTCCGCTTCAGAATCACGATGCCCTATCCATGTGGGATGTTGATCAGTGCAAATAAACGTGCTGGCCTCACACACTGTATCTACTGACGTGTTCATCTGGTCTTCCATAGACTATTCATAGAACACAGACTATTCAATCCAGCAGTCTAACTGCCTCAATCTACTCTGATATCCCTGGTTCCTCTGCTATTCTTTCCCACTATGACCCTCAGTCCCAGCATCTCAGAGCATCATACTCCCAACTCTCCATGGGGCAAAGCTTAGTATCTTACTGAGCATAGATCCCTTAACAACTTAATGGCCAATCCAAAAGTGTGCACTGGGGTTGTACGCCACACTACCGCACCAGCACATAGCTTAACTGCTTCTATAGCCAAATGTCAGAATAACCTTATAACTAAGTCATTCACTGACAACAGGCGATCTATGTACAGAATGTGTCCTGCATATGACCTCCAACGTTGATCAGATGAAATTGTCTCTTTTTAGCCCTGTTCGAACTTCATAGTCATTGTGACATAAAATGACAAGCACAGTACATTAAAGCATAGCAGATACCATGCTAGCACCTGCGGCATTATCCATACTAACAATACAATTGTAATAATGATGGTAATATCACTTTCAAGAAAAATTAGATAAATAATAATACTGTAAGAAAATGGAAACAAAGCATCGAAAAAGTACAACAAAATATTATGTTTGCTCGTCTGAAAGGTAGAAGAAATAGCATAAAATTGTACAAATAGCTGTTAATATGTTATAGAGCTTATAAGCATTACACAAACCTCAACACGGAAGAGTCAATGCAAACAAGAAGAAAACATTGCAATTACACTGGAACTAAATTGTATGGCAAGGACGGGGTGTAGCTACCATTGAGGGTGTAGGTGGTGCAGCTGATACGGGCCCCTCAGATGAAGGGGCCAGTGTTTCCTATCAAAGCTCACAAGTATATGTGAGTTCTCCACCACTGGGCGGTACATGGGGGTGGTAACAACATTTTGCTATGGGGCCCACAATGTCCAGTTACGCCCCTGTTGTTTCGGAATATCTTACCACCACCCCCCCCCCCCCAAAGATTCTTGAATCTGAAAGTCACATCTATCAAAGTTAACACAGAAGTCCCCTAAGCCCTAAGCCCTTAATGACATTTATTGACGCCATACTCTGCAACACACATTCCTGACACCCTAAAACAGAGTTCAAGGGTGAATGTATTTTGCACATTTTGGAACTGGCATCACTTCTGAAATTTTAGGTCCAGTCGCCCTTTAAGCTTTATCTTCGTCAGATACATAGATGCATCGAGTTACTTAAATCATACTGGTATCATGATGGTAATGGACAAGAGGAATATGTTTTTTAAGAAACTGTTCTTGTCTGCATTTAAGATAAAGAATATTCTTTAACAGTTCTGGGGGAATATTTACTAAACTGCGGGTTTAAAAAAGTGGAGATGTTGCCCATAGCAACCAATCAGACTCTAGCTGTCATTTTGCAGACTGTACGAAATAAATGATAACTAGAATCTGATTGGTTGCTATAGGCAACATCTCCACTTTTCAAACCCGCAGTTTAGTAAATATATCCCCTAGTGTGTGATTACATGGGTTTAATTCAGACCAAGGGGGCTATAAATGTGATTTTGAATGTTCTCATGTTAGCGTAAGTTTCCTCCAGGTGATCTGACCTCTACCCGCAGTTCAAATTTTCTGATTGTAGAGCATAGTTGCCAACCTTTAATGATTGGCCTTCGGGAGCCTCGGTGTATCTGAGAATCACATCATGTAGGCTTCACTAGGAAGTGGGCAGATGCGGGAGAATTGTCAGCTCTCCCAGGATTCCGGGAGACCTACCGGGAATTCGGGAGTCTCCTGGGCATTCTGGGAGAGTTGGCAAGTATGTTGTAGAGCTCAGCATAATAATAATTTCTCAATGCTGTTTGGTAAATTAGCAGAATGATGATTGTATGTAAAAAAAAAAAAAAAAAAAAAATTAGCATGTCACCAATATTCTTTGTTTAAATTTGTCAGTCATGTGTCCCAGTGATATGTTAATGAATTGCATATTTACTTTACATGAAAACACAGCTGACGGGAAACTAAATAATGTGCAGTCAACACAGCTCTTACTTGTACATGCCTTTCATTTTATTCCTTGTACTTAAAAAGGATTAAAAAACCTGTTTTTGTTTATTTTAAATACAATTGTCTTCTCATCAGGCATCTATTAATTTTATTAACTGTCTTTAAATAGAATAGTACTTTCCAGATGCTCCACATACCCACAAAACTTGCATTCCGATCTTTCCCCAATATTTAA
Organism: Mixophyes fleayi; assembly: GCF_038048845.1. NCBI lineage: Eukaryota > Metazoa > Chordata > Amphibia > Anura > Limnodynastidae > Mixophyes > Mixophyes fleayi. The sequence continues at coordinate 34,213,511 of NC_134406.1, forward strand.
AAAAAAAAAAATCTCAAATGGAATTTTTTATTCCTCCAAAGCATTTCAAATGGAGTCAGTCTTAGAACTGGAAAATGACTTATTGAAAAGCTGGATGAACAAGCCAAAGGAGGAGGCGCTACTGGTAATGCAGTACACTGCCCGGCTGTCGATGATTAATTAATTCTTCTCATAAACTTTACAAGTTATAAATCTGCCTGCCATAAATCCTGGTATAATGAAAATCCCAGCAATTTTTAAAATTGGCAAAACATAATTATATTACTGGACATATAGACGTGTTGTCAATTTTATGACTGCATACATAGGGGTGGATTTGTGGTATCACGTTTTAAAATATCAATGTTTTATCTTCCATTGAAATACAAAAAAAAAACCAAAAAAAAGTGAGTTCCTTTGAGGTTGTGGTGTAATTTTTGGTAGTGCTTTTGATAAAATAAAAACAACCAAGGTATTTTCACAGCTTGAAAAAATATTTTGCCAGAAAAACTTGGACCTGCGGAAGAAGCAAAAAATGTTCTCCTATATTCACAGCCAAAGTATGTATATAGGGAATACAACATAACTTTTTATGCAATTTATTTTTAAATACCGTATTGGTTAGTGTGATACAGTCCAATGTTTTATAAAGTCAATCTGGTTACATTTGTTCTGATTTAGTATAAGGTGTTTTAGGGTCTGTACTTATGGGCAACAAAGGCAGCCCTTTATTTTTCTATACAACACATAGTACATGTCAATCTTATTTTCATCAGCAAAGAAAAATGCACGGACACACTAAGAAAAATCATCTGATATGAGTTTAACCAATGGAGAAAGGAATATAGAGAATATATAGGAGTATAGATTGTAGCTAGGTTGTGTCAGGACCAGCGAGCATGAGAACTACTGTATGGTAAGACATGGCTTGTGGATGTGGTCTATGTTGGGGTACCAGAGTTATGTCAACAGGCCTGGTCAATCTATTGCTCTCCAGGTGTTGTGAAACTACAAGCCCCAGCATGCTATGCCAACTATCGTCTGACTATCTACTGCTAAAGCATGCTGGGACTTGTAGTTTCACAATACCTGGAGAGCCACAGGTTGGCCAGGCCTGGCCTACAGCATCCATCATCATCATCATCATCATCATCATTTATTTATATAGCGCCACTGATTCCGCAGCACTGTACAGAGAACTCATTTACATCAGTCCCCACCTCATTGGAGCTTACAGTCCAAATTCCCTAACATACACACAGACAGACATAGAGAGAGAGACTAGGGACAATTTTTTTTTTTTTTTTTGATAGCAGCCAATTAACCTACCAGTATGTTTTTGGAGTGTGGGAGGAAACTGGAGCACCCGGAGGAAACCCAGGCAAACACGGGGAGAACATACAAACTCCTCACAGATAAGGCCATGGTTGGGAATTGAACTCATGACTCCAGTGCTGTGAGGCAGAAGTGCCTGAGCCGCCGTGCTGCCCCATATGGGACAGTAAGTAACCCCTGGTTGTTTACTAAACTATTTTGCAGGATTCCAAATTACCATCTGCTATCCTTGATTCAATGAAACCCAGTTGTCAAATAATTTGACACCATTCCTCCCCTGTATCAAATAATAATCTTCAAACATAAAAGCAATATTAAAAATTTCCATTAATTCATTACTAAAAGCATCAACATTTCATCAATAGCTATTTCTTCAGTTTGTATTAGATTCTAATACAAAATATTCCAGTAAAAGGTGGATTATTAATTTTGAAAATCACTGTCCTCTTCTTGTACGCAGTATGGTTACGTGCTTTCAAATATGTTTTATTAAAAACAATTATATTTATTGTACTGTCCCTTTTGACAAGGTTAAATTAAAAAATAGTCCTCTCTTCAGTCTCTGGCATTTTAGAAGAGCACAAAGATAGAATGAATCTGAAAATTAGGCTGTACTATGCAGGACAACATACGGTTGTGATACAGGCCAGAGACCAGGGGCCTGATTCATTAAGGATCTTAACTTAAGAAACTTCTTATTTAAGTCTCCTGGACAAAACCATGTTATAATGCAAGGGGTACAAATTAGCATTCTGTTTTGCACATAAGTTAAATACTGACTGTTTTTTCATGTAGCACACAAATACTTGATAGCTTATTTGTACACTGAAATTTAAAGTTGATATTTGTGTGCTACATGAAAAAACAGTCAGTATTTAACTTATGTGCAAAACAGAATACTAATTTGCACCCCTTGCATTGTAACAGGGTTTTTCCCAGGAGACTTAAATAAGAAGTTTCTTAAGTTAAGATCCTTAATGAATCAGGCCCCAGGTTACTTGTACTCGTACACCTCAAATTTTCCAGGAAACAATGCGACACCAGTTTCTGCAAGTCATCGGGGGGAAAAAGTTTTAAATCTGGAAACGCAGGGAGAAGGCGGCCAGCGAGCTCTAAAGTTTACAAAATGTGTTACTTTCAACTTAACCTATGCAGACTCCAAAGTACTTACCAGTCTCTTGATGCCCCCATGCTGCCGGACTGTTTGTCTAGCTCGTCTGAACTTTGCCACATTTGCAATCGTCTCCGCTGCCAGGCATTTCAAGTCTTTGTCCTGGCAGTCAAGTATTTTAACCATTGTCTGCAGTCCCCCAAGGTCAGCAATGGTGCAGCGGATTTGTGAATTGTGGCTAATTTCCTTTAGAATCTTCAAGGAGCCGATCTAGTTGGAAGAGAAAACATTGCTGAACTGAATATACACATGTGATATAATTGTATTTTATAATGGTAATATGATATATTACAATTATATAGTTCAATCTAGTGTCACCCATATTTCTTACAAATCATGGGTAAAATCTTTCATTTTCATCTGGTTTTCATGCATATTGACTGCATGCAAAAACATAAAACAAAGCCCATGTAGTGATTATCCTACATAAGTAGAGTATTCTGTATCCTAATACTGACTACTGGGAAGTACTGTATAATGTTAATATAATGCTGAATTGCTTCAATAAAGGTAAAAATAAAGAAAATTAACCAAAGTAGGCATTGGCAAGTTTTTTTAGAAACGCAGCATAATAGATCTGTCTTGTGTTAATTTGTGTTTTTTCATTCATCTCACTGTATTGAAGTACAATTGATGCATAAATTAAATGTGTGTAAAAATGTCCATTTGTGCGGTCTGGAGTGTTCAATAAAATGCACCGATGCTGCTAATGTAAGTCTAAAGTATTAGATTTGAGTAAAAAAGCTTAATAAACATGCTTCTAACAATGGTCCATACCATACACTTGATTTCCTCTGTATCCAGTAAGTTAATAAGAACTTCAAGTCCTCCGACATCTCTTATCGCCAGTTGACATGTTTCTTGGGTAAGGTTAAAATCTCTCATTGAACACAGAGCAATAACAGTGGCTGTCTGGTTACCTCCCTAAAAGATATAAAAGACGTATAAAGGCTTACATACTAAACAAAGCATATTGTGTGTCTGAAAGCAGTATTAGATGTCAATCTTACAACCTAAATATATTAATAGGTATTTAATTAATACGCTTTTTAACATGTTCACCTAAAAATAATGCAATACTAGATCTCATAAGCAAACATGTAATATGTACGGTGGTAATAAAAGTATTCATCTCTTTGGCATTTTTCACATTGTCTTACATTATGGAATAAAAATGTACTTTGTACCACCGATCAACACAAAATACTCTGTAGTGTCAAATAATGGTCACATGGTGCCTGATTCATTAAGGATCTTAACTTAAGAAACTTTTTATTTCAGTCTCCTGGACAAAACCATGTTACAATGCAAGGGGTGAAAATTAGTATTCTGTTTTGCACATAAGTTAAATACTGACTGTTGTTTCATGTAGCACCCAAATATTTGATAGCTTATTTGTACACTGAAATTTAAAGTTGATATTTGTGTGCTACATGAAAAAACAGACAGTATTTAGCTTATGTGCAAAACAGAATACTAATTTGCACCCCTTGCATTGTAACATGGTTTTGTCCAGGAGACTTAAATAAGAAAATTTGCAAGTTAAGATCCTTAATGAATCAGGCCCATAGTGAATTGACTGAAGTCCACCTGTGTACAATGAATGTGCTTCTATTGATTTTATGATGTACAAGGTTGGTAGAGACATACCAAATAGTCTAAAAATAAGTATACGATGGGTGGTCACTAAATGGAGAAGCAGAAAGAAGAAGTAAATTGTCCTTAATGTGTGGCAAATTAACTCCACGTTCTATGGAAAAATAGCAGTAGTTTTATCTCCGGTTTAGTACTACAAATGGGATCACTTACCTTTAGCCAGACTTCTCCATAAAAAAGCCTTCGCATTCAAGACCATTACAGTGCTAATCACACCACAAAGACTCACACATCACATCCATATCCTCACAGTACATCAACAACTCCTTCAGTTCAGGGTAAAATGATTAGTATACGTTTCATACAATGACAATGTTCATTTTATGAGGGATTGGGAAAATAACAATGGTAGGTGGTGCTTGATGTGACTTTGAGGAAATGCCCCAGAGTTGGACCTGTTGCCAGTTCAAAGGCCATCAGAGTCTTATCTTTGACGGGCATATTTAATTTAACCACTTGGTAAGCAGTCGCATAGTGCTTTACCAGAAAGAGAAGCATGTGCGTTTATATATAGTATACTGTGCATAATAGAGGAACTGCAATCATTTCCTAGTTAATGTAATTTTGCAGTTCAAGTCTCGCTTTTAGCGGAACCAGAAAATACTCTGAAAATGTATCTGATGTTATCCATGTGCGTCTGGATATTGCTGGTAATATCCAATCTCTGAATAACATATAAACTTGGATATGTCTGTCTATGCCCACAGTGTTCTAAAGTAGAACAGAAGGGAAAACAAGACCAACAAGAAAGAGTCAAAGTCGCCACACAGTTGTTTCTCTGCCTAAACTCCAGCTGAACTGGGACTGTCTCAGGCAGTTACAGAAAATGATTCTGCTTCTCCAACCTTCCCAGTCACAGAGCCTTCTGACCCCTTAATCAGACAGGTTATTTGAATGTAAATGCTCCGGAAGCTACATTTTTCTGAATTAATACTTTTCTTTTGGGGAGTTCTACTGCTAAACTCATCAGGTTTAATGAAAAGCAATTACTATTGGGACTAAAATATAATATAGTATTTTCCTATAGGTTTACATGAATGCCATAGAGAAAGCTTAGCGACTCAAATGACAGTACAGCGTGTTGTTAAATTTCAAGTACACAAACTATTTGATCTGAAAGTTTATGCATATTTATCAAATGCTCCTGATTTTGTGGCACAGTCCCAGCATTTGAAGATTTTTTAAATATTTATTTTGTCCATAACAATGTGCCTGTTTTTCAGTAGTATTTCCCTCTTTTTGAGTTGCTTGATGCAGTTTGCAGAATCTGCTATAATGCTGCATCTGTCAAACAATATTTAAGATTACTATTACTTCTCTGCAGACAGTGTCCCTACACAATTTATATAGACAGATTTAGCAAATAACAAAAGTACCCTGAAAATTATTCCCAACAGTTGGCAAGTATGATTATGAAATGAAATCTAAGGGGCATATTCAGTTGTTGTTTTTCCGCGCCACGGTTATTACGGTAATTTGTAGCTCAGGGAGCCGCGAGCTGAAATCCAGCGAGTAAATTACCGTATTAACGTTTTTTTCCGTGCACAATTACCGTTATTACGGTAATCATGCGCGGACCACGGGATTTTCGGCAATCCCGCCGACAATTAAATATGCCCCTAAAAGTATATGTGTAGAAAACATTTTTTCAACACCACAAAACAGTTGCTCTTAATTCATTACTGGCTGCAGTTCTCACTATCTATTCTAATTCCCTGGACTTTATAAGTTAATATCTGTTGACCTGGAGCATTTAAAACACAAAAGATTACTTTATAACCAAATTCAGGCCTGCTTAGTACTTGTGACATGCTTAGAAGCACCTCCATATCTATTATGTGTGGTTAGAAGTTATTTTACAATATTTACATCTGTGCTGTTGTTTCCTAATGGAAATGAGCATTTATGCCAAACGGTATGCTCAATAGCTTTATAATAATATTTCTGGATGGTAACAGGTAATTGCATCTCCTTATTGATTTCTGACATAGGGTGAAATGGAATGTCATTCATAGATAAAGAAATATACTAAATATTTAAACGTAACTGATATGTGACATTTCTATGAAATAATATTACAACTTCTAGTATCATAGTAAATATTATAGATAAGAAAACACTTTGTTAATAGCTACGTAGAGTAGACAAACGTTTGTTTAAATTACATATATAGGGTATCAAAGCTTCTAATGAGGTCTTAGGCAAAAGAGATTACATGCTTGAGTGTTATTATATTAAAAAAATTTATAGTGTTACATTCAGGCTTTCTAATACACAGTCGGTTTATGTTATTGGACCTTAGAGAGCGACCTGCTTGCTGAGGCTTGGAAGCCGGCCGAGTGCTAGATCTTTAGCACGGTCATGTGGCCAAAAGGGATTTATGAGGTAACAGAAAGAGGAAGACTGCTGTTTCAGAGCGGTGAGCTTGAGATGGCATTTAGGTTTGAAATATGCCCGTCCTCAAATAACAATTTAAGTCATGGAGAAACATTAGTGGGGAAGTCTGAACTGCACAAGCTTACCGAAACAGACCACGCTGTGCCCACAGCGTGTCATTAGCTCATCCAGCAAATTCAATTACATGTGTACAGGAGGTTTACTTCACGTTTGTTGGGAATGTATGAGGAAGTACAAATAACTGAGGTAAACTGAAAAATGAAACTCTGTGGAAGGCTGCATGAATCAAATAAAGATTATCAGCCAAACTGGTGTGCTGGGTTATACAGGGAATATTACACAAACTTACATATACCATATTTATATCTGAATATATTGGGCCTGACGCTGAGTTGGATGTATGTTTGGTGTAATTTCACAGGACGCCTGTAAAAATAGCGTATTTATGCCCGTATGCTGATTCAGGGGTATCTCTAGATGTGCCCAGTTCTACACCTGTAGCATACATACACACAACAGATACAATCGCTGCTCAAATTCTACTAGTTTGCAAAATCATATATGGAAGATCTATACAGTAATCTCCTATAGTCAAAATGTCCTTAATTCATACTTGCCAACCTTTTTAAAGTTCTTTCCGGGAGATCCCAGGCAGGGGGGCGTGGTTGGAGGGCGGGAGGGGTGGGACACGGTGAATCGCGTCATTTTGGCCCCACCCCCACTACAAAATGCCGTTTTTTGATGCAGGGCGAAAATGAAGTGATTCACCGCGAATCGCGTCATTTTGACAGCAAGAAGCCGTTTGTGGGATATTTGCCTGCTCTCCTGAGAGTCCGGGAGATCTACCCGAATTTCGGGAGTCTCCCGGACATTCCGGGAGTGTTGGCAAGTATGCCTTAATTCCTCTACAAATGTCACAATAAAGAACGCACTTCCTTATATTAGGGCGACTGCTCTTTTTCAAATTCCTCCTGTTTGCTCCACCAGGAATAAAATAATTTAAAAACCTAAAGAAATAAAAATAAATATGCGCCTCCTAGTGCAGTACTTTCATTCTTAATTGGCTTATTCAACGCTATAAGCTCGTGTACCATAAAGATATTCAATTATGCTCATCTGTATATTATGACGATCATCCCCTGTGTCTCTTGTGTCTGTGCTCCATATATCAGATGAAAGGTTTAAATAATGATCGTCATAAATTACAGCAGAATATCTTTATGGTACACAAGCGTATAGCGTTGAATAAGACAATTAAGAATGAAAGTACTGAACTAGGAGGCGCTTACTTCTTCTTTTTATGTTTATATATACACCCACATACACGTACACACTCCCAGGTCATTAGCACATAAAAGGAGTTTAACATTTGTTTGGATATCATAAAAACACATTCACTATTAGGCTTGATATAACACAGAAAATAAAATATTTCTTCTCGCGTACGAACAAAAGCAGCAACAAAAAATATTTATACAGTCCTATAGAATATGCACGATCTATGAAGAAAGCACCAATTAGCTTCAGAGGTAAGTTCCCAATCAACCAATCAGAAGCGGCTAGCTATTGCTGACTGTCATCACCATGAGCGTGTATTTGCACCTACCCTACCAGGTGCAAAAAATACGACTCCTGACATTCCACCTTGCCAGTGGTAAGGGGGATTAAGTGCGCATATGCATGCACACTCATTGTGGGTATATGGGGTTCAAATTTTTGGAATGCACGTTGCGAATATGGATGTAAGTCCAGCTCAGCATCAGGCCAATTATTTTGGGTAAAACAGAGGATTTTCTCATCAATAAACCGTTACCCTCTTTGCTCCATTTATGTAATATAATTCTATAACTGGGGGCAGTTACACAGTGAGAGTAAAGCCATTTGAGTCTGTGCTCCAATGCCTAGATTCTATCTTATTTTTCTTTGACACCTCTCTATAATTGGAATGCATAACATTGCATCTCCCTGCAGCATCCGGATGCTGGTCAATCACCGATAGCTGAAGTAGGATGGAATACAGTCATACGCTAACATGAAGCTATATCTACCGTCTCACTTAAATTGCTGACCAACACTTGGTGCAATCTTCAGCGTCAGTTCTTATTCTTATTCTGTAACAACACAGCTGCAAACTGTATTTTTATATTGGTAACTATAGAGCACTGTGCAAGAAAAATAGAATACTGGACATTGAGTAAGGCATGGAAGGCAAAGCTGTAATTCCAGAATAGTGCATAGGCAATACAATCATATAAAAAGCAACCGAGTACTGTTTGGCCATTCTGCACTCAGGACAGAAAAAAGGGAAACTGAATGAAAGCACACACCTAGATTACAGTTCCAGGTATTACCAAAATGGATATAATTAACGGGTTGGATGAAAAGCAGTTTTAAAAAAGGTCACTTTAAAAAAAAATAAATTAAAATAAAACAAAATAAAAATATAAATGTAAACAATAATATAATATAATAATAAATATAAGCGTTTATAGTATGTTCTACGAGTCTGTTTTCCTTTTACATTGTCATGGCTAAGAACATTGAAGAACCTGAGCTGATTTTTAAATGTCAATAGCAATATCACATCGGTCTTAGGAAGGTTTTTAGAACTAAAGTCAGCATTTGTAGTATGCAACTCAGGAAAACAACAACACAGAAGTTCTAACAGCTGACAGCGGTGATAAAATACAGAATAAGCGACTTAAACAGAAGAAAAACAGTAAAACACATTTCGCAAGGTATTCTGAGATGAGTGACTGTGAGATTTTGGCATAAGCCCCGACCATCTGAGAAATTCCTTAAAACCCAGCATCTCAGCGTCAAACCCTGAGAGTTCCCAGGTATTCCTTATACCAACAACGAACACTGGCACTATGACATATAACAAAATATTATAATGTGCGGTTTTAATAGTACTAACTGTATAGTAACACATAAAATACAGCTTAAACTAATAGTCCTATATGCAGTAAACAAAATAAGACAATGTATCAATGTGTATTTCATTTTGCAGTAGAAATAAAACAAAGGTCACTCAGAGAAACAGAGGAAAAGAAGACTGTAGAGCCAGGAAAAGAATCTGGGAGATACACCCACAAATAGATTTACCATAGATAATTAGAAAAGGAAAGCTGATAGTTGTTTGTCTGGATACCAAATGAGTGGAACATTTGGAGCATTTAAGCAATTTTGAGTTTAAAAAGCTGGAAAGTTAAGGGAGTAGTCACAGTGTTATTTTGAAACATGAGGGACGCTGAATAATTTTGTGATAACCATTGTGATTACAGGTATTCTTTTTGCCGAGTTCTACATAAATCCTAGTTTACAGACATAATGGGGGGGACTACAGGAGATTCCAGGAATTATATAAGACTTTCAGGTCTAATTTAATGGTAATTGAATTTCCAGAGATGGGAGTTCCATCTCTACTGATTCATTTCTTTACTGGAGCCACATGAACAAGGTTTTCCTAATAGCGCAGAATATGAAATGGGAAAGAGTACTACATAAAGCACAACGCAAGGAGAGGTTTTTCTTCCAGGACCTGAATTTATCAACCTATGAACCAGATAGGTATCAACTTGTGAACTTGTACCATCCACAACTTCCTAGCACACCTCTATATCTCCCAAAATTTCGGTAGGTAGCGTCGGAACCGGTGGTGTGGCCACAGCTTAATGGGGGCATGCCTAGTGCTTCAAGCGCTAGACTGCCCGGTTCTCTCCTCCCCTCCAAACCACACCATTGCCATGTACATCAGTGCACAAGGCACCTGTTCACCGATACTCTGCCATGCAGAGCAGCAGTGAGCAGAAGACCTCACAACTTCCCACTGATTGGGACAAAGTTGTCCCAATCGAGATGGTGGGACAGAGCCCTCAAGTTGGGACTGTCCAGTCTAAGTCGGGATGGTTGGGAGATTTGTTCCTCTCAGATGTCCCAATTTTGAATCCAAAGCCTCCTTTTCATCTTCACTTCCAACCTGTTCATCTTTTGGATTTAACACATGCCATAGGCCTACATCAGTGGTAACCAACATTTTAAGGTCCTCACAGAAGGGAAGTAGGTTACCTAGGTCAAAAAAAATTAATAACATTATGAGATTAGAGCCCAACCCGAAAATGGCCATGCAGCTCATACAGTTTAACCTATGGCTTTTAGTCAAGCTGGTAGCATGTGGTCAATGGTGAGGAGGAAGTGGGGTCCACCGCGACCTGTTAGAAGGCAGGGTCGTGCCCATAGGAACAGGCTACACAGCCCATCAGTGACAGAAGAGGGTACAATTAAAGGTCTGTCCAAAATTTCTGGCCAACTGGACACTAAACTAAGTATATGCCTGCTACCTGCTATAGGTACAGGACTCAGAGGTGACAAAGAATTCAAGTATTTCTGCAGGGAAGAAAGGCTGCACTTTCTCATTATTACGGGTAGTATGGTAAAAATATCCGCTCATTTTTGCTCGCACCTCAATGGGGCACGAGCAAATATCAAAAGTTATTTTACTAAAAAAATTATGCGTGAGGTGTCTCCACGGCCGTTCCAGAGACACATTGTGCATATTTTTTTCTAATTTAAATTCCCCCCAATATATTATGTTTAAAATGATGCAGCCATTTCTCATGTTGACCATGCCCCAAAACTGCGGCCATGCCCCCTTTGGCTGCGACTGCGTGATGGCAAACAGCCCTTTCCCTTCTCATCTATGGAGCGGGGGGTGCAAAATAGTTGTTGTACCGGGGCCCCAAATTCCTCTTGGCGGCTCTGAGCGCAATCATTGCACGCGTATATTTGGAAAATGAATGCTCATTGTTTACAGAAGCAAAAAAATCACATCACATCCTTTTATCACATACGGACCTCTCTTATCAGTAACAAAAGCAGGCAATTAAACGAATCAGTGCAATTAGAATGTACTTAATAGACCTGTGTATTTTTTCAGTCTTACAGACTAGGAAACTATTTAATTATGTATTAAAAACCAAATATCAGAGTCAGCATTTTCAATTCGCTAGGAATCAGTGACATCCCTAAGTCTCTTTAATTTGGGCTTGCTCTAAAAAAGATTAAGAACTCTTGGTACAATGTAATGTAAAATAAAAAATAACAAGAAATCGTTACAAATTGCATTCCAAGCATTCAGTCCTGTGCAATTCTAAAACAATTTTTTTTTAGTCAAAACAGAATAAAACCCTTGAAAACAGCAGGCAATATCAAGTCCAAAATGCTGTCATTAACTTTTCATTATAGCATTAGAAGCAAATTTTGTTTGGACAGGTATTCATAGTTTATGCAAGTGATTTTGTTTTCTAATACTGCTCTTAGCAGCACAGTAGAAACATTCAGTGATTTAGTTATTACAGCGAGACAGACACTGTACAATGTGTTGACAAACCTAAGAGTGAACACACGTTTCAAATTTCCTATTTGCAAACAAGAAAAAAAAAAACAACAGGGAAAAGCATCATGGGAAAATTTAATTTTGATCAGGTATTTGCATACGAACACCACAATAGATCTAAACCAGGTGGTCCTCATTTATTTACATTGTGCGTCGTCCAATAAGCCTTTCCCAGTGAAGGAAAACTATTCTCAATACTGTTCTCAGCTGCGGTTAGGTGTTTTATTCTGCTTCTATCTATTATACGCTAATGCTTGTCACAAACCATTAAATGAAAACTCCAAGCAGTTACAAACAAAAAAAGCCATTATTGTACCATGCTTCAATATCTAAATTAGAAATTTAAAATGCTAAATATCTTTTTTCTTTGTTGCAAATTGCTTACACAGAGTAATATTAAATTTTCAAGCAAACCATAATAAACTGGTTTCATGTGTTTCTAGAACATGAGGTCTACAGCAAAGGCACTACTGCGAGTGGTTAGAGTAGACGTTTCAGGACATACCACTTGTACGAGTGGCGTGGCACACACATTACTCAACATGGAAAAACCCTTTGCTGTCTGATAAATTCACACAAAACCAACATGTTGTTGTTATTAAATACTTTGAAACATGATTTTTGGAACATATGATTTTGGCGCCTGATCACGGAATCTTTCAAGTCAGATTCAGTAGAAATCTTGTGGGTGGTGGTATCTTAATAAATGGTATGGCTCAGGGCCATAATGTCAGTATTCCCCAAAATACCACAACTAACAAACTCTTTTCTGTACATAAATAAACACATGCACAAAATAATAACTTATACATACAATACCTTTAAAGATATTATGCTGGAAAAATACTTTAAAAAAAAAAAAGAAAAAAAAAAAGACATTTACTATTGAACACTAAAAAGAGTTATGACTTAAATAGAGTTTTAAGCTACACCATTTGCGTCGCCTTACCACTGAATAGCACACAGAAAACAGCTAAAGTAATGTGGCTTAGTGATTAGCACTTCTGCCTCATATCACTGGGGTCATGAGTTTGGTCATGAATTCCTGACCATGGTCTTATCTGTGTGGAGTTTTTATGTTCTCCCCATGTTTGTTTGTTTGTTTCCTCCGGGTGCTCCGGTTATCTCCCACACTCCAAAAAAAAACAACATACTAGTAGGTAAATTAGTCTTCGTGTGTGTTAGGGAATTTAGATTGTAAGGTCCAATGGGGGCAAGGACTGATGTGAGCGCTGCGGAATTAGTGGCGCTATATAAATAGCCGATGATGAAAGAACTGACTGAATGGCATTTTCCAGATGTCTGTACTCCTGAATAGGAATGACTTACCTGATTACTGCGGCTGGATCCATATTTCGTTACACAAAATGGGCAAACTTGCTATATAAATTTATTTCTTTTATCTGCATAGTGTGCCTGATGTATAGTATTGTAAAGGCAAAAACTGTAATTAATTAATTTCTGAAGTACTGTAGTATGCCTACAGCTTGTTAGCGTAACATTGTGAGACTGTTAATCACATGTAAATTAGCATCTGGCCTGAGTTACAGTTGGGGTAGGCATTACATTGACAGCTGCATTTGTTTCTTGGCATGGGGGTCTCCTGTCCTATGTGTCTGTGTCCTGTGGAAATGCCCCAATGACGAAGAAAAGTTATTTGTTAAATTACAGATTACTGTACATTGTGTTTGAATCTCAATTTGAGATAACTCATTTCTCCCTGTGACCAGAACTATTCCCTGATGTTAAACATTATGTTACATTATATTATGATATACTTACTGGGTTGAAAGAGGGAGATCTGCCCTCATGACTGACTGATATGGGGAAAATTAGATGGGCATGAGCAGAAAGTCCTCATTCATTGGCCAAGTCAGATCTAGTCCTCATTGGCTGGCCTAGTGCAGCCGAACCTCTCTCCCAGATAGGTCACCCTGCTCAGACATCCCCGGTGACTGCTGCAGTATTTCAAGTGTTTATTTGGATTTATATCAGGGAAGGGGACGGGGATTGGCTCCATATAAAGAGGACATGGTATTGTGTGTGCACATTCTAGTATTCATTCTGGGTTAGTGTAACAGCCCGTCTTAGGGCTACTTTTGAGATATAAGATTCTGCTTCCAAGATCCTACCTATTACCTGCTGTAATCCTGTGACCTACAGATAAGAGCTAACTCTCTAATCCATTCGATGGCTGCCCTGATAAGGACAGAGTGGCAGAATGAGCCCATCCTATCCCAAATCCAAAATGCATTCTTCAGAAAAATGCATTTCCAGAAAAATACATATAGCCATATGTTCTATTGGTCATCTACAGATAAATTAAGTTAAAAAAAAATAAACGCAACTTGTCAATATTGTATATTTTGTCATTAAAATTAAAGTTTTATGCTCCCAGGAGCAAAGTTCTAATGCAGATGTGGATGAGTAACAGCAATACCTGGAAGTCACATATGTGAGAAGTTTATATGTCTGGATACATTTTATTAGTAAACTATTACATGCACTCATAGCTATATTTATTTGCAGGTCTTCCATATACATTCCTTGTTTAAACCTTTACCAGTACCACTGAGCAACCAAAAACGTGTCCATCAAATGATACAATAACAGAGGCACATAGGTACTGTGGCACAGTTGTGGAAAGCACTGTGGCAGAATGGTTAGCGTTGCTGTCTTAAAGTGCTGGGGTCATGTATTCCATTCAAACCAGGGCCCTATTTGTGTAGAGTTTGCATGAAATTCCTCCTGGTGCTCTCGTTTCCTCTCAAACTCCAAAGACATACATGGTAGGTTAAATGGCTTCTGACAAAATTCCCCCTAGTGTGTATATGTCCGTGTATAGGGAATATAGATTGCAAGCTCTGTTGGATCAGAGGCTGACGTGAATAATAAAATATTCTGTAAAGCTCTGAGCAATTTGTAGGTGCTATATAAAGACCTGTTAATAATAAATGAATACATTTTAATGGGGAAACAGTTGTCAGAACCCCCTCTCTCAGTAAAAAGTAGACTGCTTTAGGGAAAGATAAAATATACACGATATAGAATGTGATTGTATTTATAGTACATATAGTATATATGTTCAATTATTTCAGTGCTTACACTGTTGTCCTCTACTCACATCCATTGTGAGCCAATGAATTGACAATGGTAAGTTTTAAATGTTGAGTGGTGGGAACAGCTAACCACATTGTTACTCTAAGGTAGCTCTATGCAAACTTAACTTTTAACTTCATATATCATGAACACTTTTTTTTCCACCATCGCACAAGCCAAATCTTTTTGTTAGCTTGGGCAAGTGTGCATTACTTATTCTTCAGCAAATAATTAAAAGCATGTGCGAGCTGATATAACAGTTCATCAATACAGCTTGCCTGATTGCCTGTGGTATGGCACTATCTCTTTCAAGCTACACATGACACTTGTTAGGTATACTGGCTTCCATTTTTTCAAATATAGCCAAATGCTTAAGTTATGTTTTCACTTTGGAAAATTTGGAAGCTGTATTATTTAAAACAGCTTATCACAACATGACACAAGCAGGCAGCTTGATTTTCAATTAATCTGTCAAAGTTATAGCAGAGAAAGAACTGGACTTTGTCAAACAGGTTTTAATTCAGTACTTTGTTCCTGGCTCAAGCATCCACATACCCCCTCATATAATTTGAGGGTGCAGGTGCTTGTACTGTGCACCTGGCTTGGCAACCCTTGAAAATATTTTTGTTTTACTGACAAAAGTATAAGAATCTACTGACAACTATAATTTATGCTATATGAAAATCTGTCCACAACAGAAACTGGTAGCAGCAACTAGAAGAAGAGGCCTCAGGAATTGTAAGGGGTTCATAAACCTACATCTATCTCAGACTCATTAGAGTAAAACTAAGAGATAGATTTACTAAACCTTCTTAAAAGTAGTGGAGGTGTGTTGCCCATAGCAACCAGTACACTCTAGAAAATGAGAGCTAGAATCTGATTGGTGGCTATGGGCAACACCTACACTTTTCTGTTGTAGAAGATTCATTAAATCCACCAGTAAGCGGGAGGTTTAATTCGGAGCAATGTGCTGCAGAGTGACTCAGTGGCGATGTATTTCCTCTTATTTTTCGTGTAGGAAAATGAGCGGAGATTCCTCACTGCAATAAGCGGTAACGTGTGCAGCCGTACGTCGCTTTGATGTCCGCCGGCACAGAGCTCCAAATTGAATTCCTCCAGATGGGAGGGTGCTTACATTTTACTAACCTCTGCTTTTTCTTATTGATTTTTACATTTTAACTTTTAACTGGAAATAAATTTACTGATTGCTGACAACACTGTGCAGAGCTGTGATATTTTGAGAACAATAAACCTTTAGCACGTAGTCTTTCCGTGAAAACATTCTAGATTAAATAAATAAATGATTAAACACTGCTATGTACTTCATTAGAAGAAAACTGCTTATTTACTAAGTTTACCATTTTGTGTTAATATGCTTCCTCTTTGCTATGCTGTAGGTTCAGAGCACAGGTTAAACATATATATATATATATATATATATATATATATATATATATATATATATATAAAAAAATGCAAAGAGAAAATAAACAGCAAAACAATTCATAGAATAAACCTAGGTGCTAAAATCCTAAATTCAATTATGTTATACAGCCTATCTTGCCCAGTTATTAAAGGGAGTGTTTAGGAAAGGATGCCAAGGGCAGGTTCTATCTATACCATACTTGTGTGGGTATAATACTTATTCTAAAAGAAATAACTGGATTAAAATCCTGTGTTTTCCCTGTGATGGTTTCCATTCTACTAATCCTTTAACAACACCACATAATACTGATGTGTTTTGAGTTGAACATATCTTGAGATATATGTGAGTCAAAGTGCACACATAAGACAGCAATTTTGAGTACCTTCAGGATGTAAAAAATGTGTCAGTCTCTAAATCAGGCTGAAGTTAAGCAAATACAATACCACTGTCGCCACAAGGGGACAATGCAGAGAAATTAAAACCCAAGAAACGCGGCCATTAGTAGCATGAGATCAACTGCAGATGCTGGTAGAAAGATGCTGGACAGGTAAGTAAATGACAGTACTCCCTGCCACAAGGAAAAGGACCCTTATCTTGATGCTTTTTACACTTTTTAAGGAAATTGATTTATATATGGTATATATTAAACATTCTGCCTGTATATCATTAGCAGACACCCATGATTACTCCACAGGATCATATCCATTCAAATGGATGAGGTACTGTAAATAACAAAATTGTCATTGATATGCAGAATTTTCTCCAACTTGCAGAAATACACTGGGATTCTACGTCAGGTACTAAAAGCCTGATGCTGAGTTGGAAGCAGGGGCAAGCTGGGCTGGGGGGGGGGGGGGGGGGGGCAGGGGGGCATCTGCTCCCTGGGCCGGTCCCATAGAGAGCTATCTTGGGCTGGGTCACTGGGCCACCAGCATTTTTTGTCCTTTAAAATAGGGTACTGAGTTGAGTTTTGCCCCCGGGCTGAACTTTGCCAGCTCTCCTCTGGTTGGAAGCATGTTGGGAGTAATTTATGCTACCATTAAAATAATGTTTTTACACCCATGTCAAGATGTGCCCAGCTCTGTACATGTATGAAAAAAAACTATTTTAAAAATACTCTCACAAAATCCTATAATATAGGCACAATCAATGCAGAAAGCACCTATCAGATTCAGAGGTGAATTCATCTCTTCAGTCAGCCAATCAGAAGCAGTTAGCTAGTGTTGGCGACCATCTTTATCATCAGCGTCTATGTACACCTGCCGTCTAGAAGGTGCAAACATTATGGCTCCTGACTGGTGTACGTATGTCTCTGTGCTGGTATTTGCATGAACAAAGAATGCGGCTGTTTAACTGCGGAGTGGAAATGGCTCGGCAGCCTTTCACACAGCAAGGAACACCCCTAAAACTGCACCCTCTCCATCTTTTATATCATTTCAATAATCTTGCTCTGAAAAATGAAATCTTGATGCTAGGCCTGGTGATCCTACGCCATACTCAACAAGGACCACCCTAAGTCAGCCCAACTCCTGCCATGGGCCAGTGCCAACATCGGCTCCACCACAACAGCCGCCCTTTTGTTCCACAAACCCATGCAGTTTGCTGGAATTCTAGGTGTACCTGTGCAAATCAAGGCGCACAGCACCGCCAAAGAGGGTTCTGATCTGCGCCTTGGCTGTTTGGAGCTTTGTAAATGACCTGCTATATCTCTAAATATGATCACTGCTGAGTAAATGTACTTCTTCCTTTCCTAAAGTTTCCCCTGAAAGTACCAGATGCAAATCATTTGTTTCTTTCAGCTTCATGTGCAGTTTCTGAGTAGCCTCCTTGCACAGAGACCAAAAACAATATTGCTGAAGTGTTTCTGATATTTTCCTCAGTATTGAACATAATTACAAATGGGAAACAGTGCAATAATTAGTTCCAGAAACCATCTAACTAACCTCCACTGTATCCAAAAGACTATATACATTTTTTTTTTATTAATGTCAATGTTTGTCTTTTCTCGTTTCGCCGAGTCTTAAGTTTTGTCTCCACACTAAAAGTTCAATGAATACATAAATCTCTTGCACACTTCTGTGGAATATTTTTACATTTTTTTAAAAAATAAATAATAATACATTGGAATAATATATCCCTTAGTGTACATGATAAGGACAATAAATGTCACTGAAGAGTTCTGTTACCACGTGAAGACACGATGATGAGCCACAGAGCTTCTTATATCCTACAGCAGAGGTAGGGAGCATGTGGCTCTCTGCTTGTTATGGAACTACAAGTCCCACCAAATAGTGATCGACAATACATTGTAAATGAATCCTTATGACAGTTTCACTATTTAAAGTGACATTTTCACATATGATCCATAGGGACAGATTCAAATAGCCGCGTTGTTCTTTAGAACAATGCAGCTCCACATTCTTACCGTTACTTTGGTAATTGTTCCTGTCAAATCCCGCGTACACATTGTTCTGAAGAACAACGCAGATAATTCAGTTTGCCCCATAAAAGTAATATTTTTCAGTTTCAACCTGATATTCAACTGCAGCAATGTTAAGTGACAGATAGAGAAGCCCCCCCAACCACAAAGGAAGAAGAGAGAGCATGGTGGACCAAATTATTTAAATCTAAACACGGCAGCTATTATATGTATATTATTCAAAGATACAATGATAGTCAACGATACATAGCCTTTAATATATATCAATGTCAAATAGTGTTTTACTCACTCATTAAATAAAGACAACATTTTCATTCAAAGTATGACACTCTTACCATTATTTCTTAATTTCTGGGCATTACAAGCGAATCTTTATTGAGTATAATCATATTCATGGGGCAGCACAGTGGCTCAGTGGGTAGCTTTTCTATCTGACAGTGCTGGGGTCATGAGTTCCACTCCCAACCACAGCCTTATTGGAATGGAATTTGTATGTTCTCCGTGTGCTCCTTTCACACTCCAAAAACATAATAGTAGTTTAATTGGCTTCTAACAAAATTAACCCTAGTCTGTGTGTGGTAGGGAAGTTAGACTGTAAGCTCCAATTGGGCAGGGACTGATGTGAATAACAAATAATCTTTGTACAGTGCTACAGAATTGGTGGCGCTATATAAATAAATTATGAGGATTCATGACATGATGAGGACATCTGCGTGCCCTTACTGTACAGTCATGGCCAAAAGTTTTGAGAATGACACAAGTATTGGTTTTCACAAAGTTTGCTGCTTCAGTGTTTTTAGACCTTTTTGTCAGATGTTGTTATAGTATACTGAAGTAACATTACAAGCACTTCATAAGTGTCAACGTCTTTTATTGTCAATTACATTAAGTTTATGCAAAGAGTCAATATTTGCAGTGTTGACCATTCTTTTTGAAGACCTCTGCAATTCACCCTGGCATGCCGTCAATCAACTTCTGGGCCACATATTGACTGATGGCCGCCCATTCTTGGGTAAACGATGCTTGGAGTTTTTCAGAATTTGTGGAATTTCGTTTGTACACCCGCCTCTTGAGGATTCACCACAAGTATTCAATGGCATTAAAGTCTGGGAAATTTCCTGGCCACGGACCCAAAATTTTGATATTTTGATCCCAGAGCCACTTAGTTATCACTTTTGCCTTATTGCAAGGTGCTCCATCATGCTGGAAAAGGCATTGTTCGTCACCAAACTGTTCTTGGATGGTTGGGAGATGTTGCTCTTGGAGGATGTTTTGGTATCATTCTTTATTCTGGGCTGTGTTCTTAGGCAAAATAGGTGAGCCCACTCCCTTGGCTGAGAAGCAACCCCACACATGAATGGTCTCAGGATGCTTTACTTTTGGCATGACACAGGACTGATGGTAGCGCTCACCTTTCCTTCTCCGGACTAGCGTTTTCCAGATGTCCCAAACAATCTGATAGGGGATTCATCAGAGAAAATGACTTTACCCCAGTTCTCAGCAGTCCAATCACTGTATCTTTTGCAGATTATCAGTCTGTCCTTGATGTTTTTCCTGGAGAGAAGTGGCTTCTTTGCTAGCCTTGCTGACACCAGGCCATCCTCCAAAAGTCTTCGCCTCACTGTGCGTGCAGATGCACTCACACCTGCCTACTGCCATTCCTGAGCAAGCTCTACACTGCTGGTGCCCCAATCCTGCAGCTGAATCACCTTTAGGAGACGGTCCTGGCACTTGCTGGATGTTCTTGGGCGCCATGAAGCCTTCTTCACAAGTATTGAACCTCTCTACTTGAAGTTCTTGATGATCCGAAAAATGGTTGATTTAGGTGCAATCTTACTAGCAGCAATATCCTTGCCTGTGAAGCCCTTTTTGTGCAAAGCAATGATGACTGCACATGTTTCCTTGCAGATAACCATGGTTAAGAGAGGAAGAACAATGATTTCAAGCACAACCCTCCTTTTAAAGCTTCCAGTCTGTTATTCTAACTCAATCAGCATGACAGAGTGATCTCCAGCCTTGTCTTCGTCAGCACTCTCACCTGTGTTAACGAGAGAATCAATGGCCTGATGTCAGCTGGTCCTTTTGTGGCAGGGCTGATATGCAATGGAAATGTTGTTTTGGGGATAAAATTAATTTTCATGGCAAAGAGGGACTTTGAAATTAATTGCAATTCATCGGATCACTCTTCATGATATTCTGGAGTATTTGCAAATTGCCATCATAAAAACTGAGGCAGCAGACTTTGTGAAGAATAATATGTGTGTCATTCTCAAATGGCCATAACTGTAGTGCTCAGAGATCTGCAGAGTCTGTATTGAGCATAATGTGGTTTATGCATTATCTGAGCAGATAAGTGTCCACTTATAATTCCCACCAGTCTCCCTTAGTAAAAGGACTCACAGAGTGAAAGGTAGAGGAGGTCCTAAACCCTTTACTACACCAGTATAGGTCTAAATTGTTTCTAATTTTCAGGTAACAATGCTGCTTATTTAGGGAACATTTACTTTTTTACAATGTCCCTGTTTATATTGTATAATGCTACTCAGTTGTACAGTAACACTTTTGTATGTTGCTACCAATTCTCAGTTTCTGTTCTTATTTTGTCGTATGTCTGATATATAATTTATTGAAGACAAATTTATTTGATATTTTATTTATCTAATTTATTGAGCATAAAAAAGCATTTAAAATTTGTATCTTCTTCCTTAGACACATCAAGTTGGTCACTGTAGTGCAATATATTCAACCACAATCACTCTTAAATGCACCTAGTTAGCAGCAAATGTAAACCTATTAAAATATTACCTTTAAGCTTAAACCTTCATATGGCCACGGGACATTCTTATTTTCTTACAATGTAAAGTAGGGAAACATCCATTTTTAAACCAATTATTAATTCATTCATTAATTTATCCATTTTAATAACTATCATTTAACAGTCAACCATTGTGTTAAAATAAATTCTATTTTTAAATTGGTTCCTCCCACTAAATGGCTTCCTCCAGTGTTTATGGGCAATGAATGCTCTTTAAGGTTAGACATTTATCCTTAAACAGAGTATTACTGACACATGAATGGATAAAGGAGGCAGCAGCGATGGTCTTGGTGGCTCGCCACATTCCACGGCCTACTTTGTTAATACTATAAATAACTTTATTTCCTTGCACATATTTACCTTTAAATACTTAACCAGTTTCTGAATTTGCCAATACTCTGTGGGCAGATCAACATTACCCTCCTGACGTCGTTCTGGCTGTTCCTCGTCTTCTTCACTTTCACTAGAACTTTCACTAAAGTCTTCTGATTTTGTTCCAGGGGTCTTACTACGAAGATAAAAAAAAATTCTATATTAAGAATAAATATGTAGGTTTGTTTTTGTTTTTTAAGAAAAAGTTACATAGCTGAAAAGATAACCTTCTTGGCAAAAATATTTTTATAAATCTTTTTACAAAACCTTTCCAAATATTCTATATTGCTGCTGACTTCTAAAGGTATGATAAAGTATTAGTGAAATGTGGTGTGATGTTACATCAATGCACTTGACTAGACATAAGGATTTAGGGAGGGTAAGTCAAACTATTAATCTGGTGTCAAGATAATAATGATATTTCTCAAAATAAGAGACTGAATCAGTGTTTTCTTAAAACAGAGACAGATGAACCTGTCATGGAGTTATTTTGTATGACTTCATGAACTTCGCAATTGTTTAAACTTTAGTAAGTGCAAAATGCATTGTGTTTTATTATTCCAAGTTGTCATCAGTTTTAAAGCATGACTACTGAGCAGAAAAGACTACACTATGCTCTGTATTGATCCAAGAATCAAAAGTTCTTGATTGGTTACTGTTGGTAATTTTCTGTAACAACATAACAGTCCTTAAAGAAACTATAAAAAGATACAAGAGAACACTGTACCAGTTCCCATGGATAAGTACATGGGCACATCAACAACTGCTGCATTAATGCGCTTGGATTCTGTGACCAAATACAAACTGAGATTTTGCTCACTGGGAAGATGTAGTCTATCAAACTTCAAACAGGTGCCCTGAGAGCTTTTTTGGATGAGCAAAACAACTTTATTTTTTGTATGTCTTCTGGGAGGTGGCGTTTATGCATTTCCCTAATTTATAAGTGACCCCCACTTTATGTAAGTCTTATCATGTGCTTGACCCTGTGTCAAAAAAAGTTACACAGATTTAATGCAAATTTTTATACACATAGTATAAAAAACACATGTGCTCTTCATGTGCAAGTGACACATCCCTTCTACCATACTATCTTCTTAGCCTTCCGGGAACACTATAAGCCTCCAAAGAAATTACGATAAAAGAAAATGATAAAAATTAAAACAAAAATAAAAAGTCCACAAAATATACTGGTCACCAAGTAGAAAAAACAAACAAAACACAAAGCAAAGAAAAAAATCAACTTTCCCTAAATATTATTTACTCACAATAAAGCTCAACAGTTACTGAGTGCCAGTGACATTTGGAACCTTGCCCATCCCAAAGGCCATTTGGTACGCTGACCAGGAGTAAGAGCATGATCACATGTAGACTGTGCATCAAGCTCTGATTGGTTGACACTGCTAGTAAAGCAGATGCATGAGACAAATACCAAAATACCAAAATATCAAATAAATATTATCCATTAGCTCATTAAGACAAAGGCAGTAATAAAAAACTTCAAAAAGTAGCTTTAAAAGTTAGCGCAAGTGAGATCCTGGCACTTGCGAAATAGCAATTTTTGTTTGAGGTTCTTGCCCGGCTTGAACAATAAAGATAACGTCGTCTGGCGCAGTCAGAAGCTTTTTTTATGCAAAAATGATTGGAGTAAACACAGTGGATGTGATTCAACAAGGGATGTAAATGGCGATTTTATGCGCATCATCCGCAAAATCATTCTGCGCACGTCCAGAACAGGACCATACGCCATGTAACGCAGCCACATTCGATTGCTTTTCAAACACAAAGGACACTTACCACAGGCAATGATTTCAGGGTGCGAACAAAGTGGGAAAGGGGTGCTTGACTGTAGTCAATGTACAGTAAGGGCCAAACGTGAGAATAACGAGCGCACGCGGTAATGTTCGATGCAAGCTCTGGGCATCTCTCAGATACGTGATTTTCAGTATCTCTTGCTCCAGCAACTGGGCTAGTCTAAGTCCTTAGTACTAGTGATGACAGCTGCGTATGCAGCTATAATATGTGTCTGCAATCAGAAGCAACTGTAAAAATTTATTTTATGATCAGTAGACATTAAGATCATCCTAATAAATGTTTTTCATGGGGGGTGGAAAAAATCATAAAAAAAACTATTTTATCATTAATGCCTTTTTTATTAACAGGTGACATTAATTGATTTCTTTGTTCTGTGCGCTCTTTCGCAAATTTATATTCTACATAGGTATTGAACGTATCCCGCAGTGTCTTATGTAGTGGAGCTGAGCAGACCTAGACCCGAAACAATCAGCGCACGTATCTTCAGATCCATTGCATTGGGGCATTCGCAGACCAGAATTATGTGCGTTCTGAAAAAAACGCACGTTGTGCCCAGTATGCGTCTCTTGATGAATCAGACCCAGTATGTAGTTCAGATAATACACCTTTGTACGGATTCACATTCCATGAACAATTATTTCCAGTGTTGGATTGCATAATCTGATTGAAATCTCTGTAGGCTTAAAGGTGAAATTAGATAGAAAAATAATTAGGTGAATACCTAGTGTGGGAGATGTACCATCATGAATGTGACATCTGTTTTGTATTACCTTTCACAAGAGTGAATCTTTGTTACAGGATAGAAGAAAGAATTAGTCTACGGCTTTCTCTTTTAAAATTTTCTTAAAAATTCTAAATTTACATTAGAGAGAACACAAATACGGCTGTACAAATTAAACAAATCACAGGCTGCCAGTCATTATCAGTTCAGTTTATTACCATCTGTTTTTGCTTGACATCAATCAAAGCTAATCTTTCGGCAATGATCGTACCAATTTTTTTGTCTAGTCCTGAGTGCTAGACATATTACAGTTCATCAGGACAACTAAAGTCAATCGCTGTGTCCAACGCCTATGAAATATCAGATCCAGATGGCTGCTTCCTACATATCCCTAGTCTGGAATTTCTCTTTACAAATTCTGTAAGTCTTTTGTATGTAAACACTAAATATGAAATAAATATCCAATTATCCAACAAGAGAGATAGTATAACAACAACAAATCAGCCCTTTCATTATTACATAGTGAGCATGTGTGCAGATAAGAATGTCAAATTAAATATAATCGTGGTCTTTTATTATGTCTGTAATACTAAACTTTTTTCTGAATTTATAGTTTCAATTAAATGATCTTATATTTGAATAATAAATCAGAATAAATAAGTTTATTATATGCACTTACTAATGCATCTGTGTTCGCACCATGCATGGTTGGAGGGCTTTGCAGACAGTCTGATGTTTGACACTAGTGGAGAGGTTTTTGTCTCTTTCAGGTGCATTTCAATATGGCCAGAGGCCTTTTTCATCAGTCTTGTCCATGTACATGTGTCGCTAGTTTTGACTTGAGAGAGGGCACCATAACCTGTGGCTAATTGGGTCATCGGAACATTAACAACAGCACAGAGCATTTCAGGAGAGAAGGGATGAACTAAATGTGACAGGACATGTGGATGGAAAAGGAGGCAGGAAGTTAGAGCTAAATCGTTTTAACCAATATTTGTCAATGTCTTGTTGTCCTCCTTATTGTGCTGTTGAGTTGGGACCACTGTCTAAAAAAAATACACAACAAAGGAATAAAGTGGAACCAACATGTTTTTTTGGATATACAGCGCAGACTGTAGAATGTGTCATTATTAGTCTAGAAGATCCACAATAAGATCAGAGAACCTACAGTATGAGACATATACTCACAACCTACCTACAGAGAGATACATTGTGCAATTGAGCACCAATCCATCACACTGTTCACCTCTAGCCACACCAAACTGCCACTATAATACAATGGAGGGGGCAGTGTCAGTGCAAGGCAATCTGGGAATGTTTGGAGAGCCCCAGATTGCAACATTTGCCCAGACAAAATGTGCTCTATCTGTAACTGCCTATATACTCACCACCTGCCTATATACAATAACACTTGAGAGAGACCCTGGTTCAAATACAAGCATTAACTCCGTGGGATTGTAAACAATAATCTTTATCAACCTTTGTCTCGGGTAAACTCCCTTGCACAGGTAAACTGCCGCTGAACAATTTTTTGTATACATAAAAATTGTATACAGCCTATGAAAATAATAATAAATAAACAGTAAAAAAAACTGTTACATTAAGTAAATATTAATAACATAATGTCATTGGTAAGAACTATAATGAATTATTTGAAATCTTTATACAATAACATTGGTGGCAAACAATATTTCTCCTGTACAGTTTTTACATCCCTCTTAACAACATAAAGCCCCCAACTCTCCTTGATTAGTAGGGACGGAATAGTTTTTAAAAGAAGGATTTTTCCGATCTTGTTTTTTTTTCTTTTAATCTGCCCACCGTCAAAATGCCAATTGCTACGTTCTGTACGCAATATATAACTTTCTGCATCTGTCCAGACTGCGAATAAGTGGAAATGTATAACGTCTCTTATTTTGGGAGGAGAGAGTGCGTTTGTGAGCATATTTGTAGCAATCTATCTAACTGGTCAGATTCTGCCCACTTCAGAGCCTTGGGGATAAATTCACTATGCATTATATGGACAGATATTAGTACTAGCCCAGCAATAAAGTACAGTTAAAAACTATAAATAAAATGTTTGCTCTAAAACTGTACAAACATAATGTTAACACATTTCACACAAATTTGAAGTTTATTGTACCACGACTACATTTAAATATTCCAGCAGTAATTTCCCTGAATGACGTGAATAATGAAATCACATTCCTACCTTTTTAAGGCAGACTGTCGTCTTTGTGCAGAGGTGACAATGTTGGACCTTTTCTTACTCTCTGAGCTCGTTGGTTTAACTGTTTTCTGATCCTTTTTGTCTGTAGATTTTTCTTCCATAATATCCTTGGTTTTAATTATAGTTCTGGAAAAATAAATGAAAGCACTCAGACACTGGCAAAAACAATTCTCATTGTCATTGCAATTTCATTCTGCTACATTTTTCTTTTCCGAGAGCAGTTGGACTTAATGAATTTTTTTAACTTATAGGGGTACATTTACTAAACTGCGGGGTTTGAAAAAGTGGAGATTTTACCTATAGCAACCAATCAGATTCTAGCTTTCATTTATATAGTGCATTCTACAAAATGACAGCTAGAATCTGCTTGGTTGCTATAGGCAACATCTCCACTTTTTCAAACCAGCAGTCTGCAGTTTAGTAAATATACCCCATAGTGTTTTATTATAAGTTGACTTGTACACAATGGAATTCTTTATTTAGGATGTTTATAAATATAGGTGGTCATTTTATCAGGAGGAATCATTCTTAAATCAGCATAAAATTCTTAAAGGAGACTACAGTGAAAAGGCTAAAAGAAGAATGCTCTCTGCAGATGAAGTAATCTTATCTTATATTTATAAAGAACCAGCATATTACACAGCACAGTACAGTGCGAGTATGCCCTTCCCAAATGAGTTTACAATTTAAGATGTAGGGGGTAAACTTGATACAAAAGGTAGCAGGACAACATAAGTGGCTGTTGTTGATTATACATATTCAAGGCTACGGTCACTGTGCTAGTTCATTGCTCCAGGCAGTTGGTGATTACAGGGACTGTGCTAGTCCATTGCTCCAGGCAGCCGGTGATTAAAGGGACTGTGCTACTCCATTGCTCCAGGCAGTTGGTGATTACAGGGACTGTGCTAGTCCATTGCTCCAGGCAGCCGGTGATTAAAGGGACTGTGCTACTCCATTGCTCCAGGCAGTTGGTGATTACAGGGACTGTGCTAGTCCATTGCTCCAGGCAGCTGGTGACTACAGGGACTGTGCTAGTTCCTGGCTCCAGTCTAGTACCACTATCAAAAAGTGTGAAGAAAACTGGGGGTCAATCCCAACTATCTTATGTTCTGTCAAAATATACAAAGCTGTATGTGTGCACTATATGTGCAAGTGATCTTTCATATAAATTTTATCTTTATGCTCTTATTATGGCTCCAGAATTTAAATGTAATGATATATTAAACTTGTTAAAATACAGGTAAGGGCTGGAAAGAAGTCAGGGGAGCATTTTCCCCCTGGCTGTTCTTAATTTTACAGATGGGGCTGACATCACTGCTGCATGTACTTTTGTTAGCAGTACATAGGACCTATGTAGCTCTGTACACCTGTGTAGCTCTGTGCGGCAATCTACCCTTATCCAGGACTGTACATTATCCTTAATCTCAGTAATAAGCTAAAATAACACATTTATAAAACATAAAATAAATAGACACCTATTTGTAATAAGTGTTACAAGCTGTAACAAACACATCTGACAATAAAGCAGGAAGGACGCCTGTTGCCTAGCACTGATCTAGGTGGATTGGAACAGATGGCTCATGGGATTTTGCTGGAGAGTTTGTCTGCGGTTGTATTATAAGGAGATATATGTTATGAAGAGAGAGACAAAACAATTGAGCTAATGTCATGCAAGGTAATGTTCATTTGCTCTTTCTGCCATCTGTGACCAGGAATAAGTGACCAGGAGGGTGGAGAAATATTATCACTTATCACTTAGCGCCGTGGCTAAGGATGTTCATGGCTGTCCAGCCAGTTTACAATGGAACAAATCTCAAATTGCAGCTAGACAGGCTTATTTCAAAGTTTTCCTATAACACTCTAAGAAGCCGAATGGCATAGAAATCATTTTCCACATGATATATCATTTATAAGACCGTCCAGCAGTAAGGTCCCAACATGCAGAGCAGGTTGCATAGAAGTACTCTTAACTCTACCAAATTATAGAGTAATAAACTATCTAACCAGGACCTTGCATTGTGTTTTATTACTTTTTAAGAGATCCAGTACTTCTTAATTTCTCATCTTTATTAGATTAGTAAATTATAACATCCACGTAAATCAAGGCAGAATTTAATAATGTTTTCTGTCTGTCGTTTTTACTTGTATGTACAGAGACACACAATCTCCAATTTTACTGAGGTTTCCACAGAATTTTTCCATTTGCTAAATCACCACAACTAGCTAAAATAATTTGGCCTCTGTGCATGCTTCTAGTTCATTTAAAATACCCATAAACGATGTGAATTGCAAGGTATTCAAATTGAAAAGACAACATACTCTTGGTGACCATTAAGAGTTAGGTTCTTCCATTTCAGAGAGGACTCTAATTTGGCTTTGTTAGTCTTGCTTTTTACAATAAGATGCCTTGTCTTCTCCTGTGCTTTCTTCTCTGGATACTCATTAGACCAATGGGTTTGGCTTGGTTCCTCCTCCTCAACTAAATCCATGTGTTGAATGGTTTGAGCCACTGGTGGGTCGTCAGATAGCAGAAAGTCCTATGAATAGACAAAACTTTTTTATTAATGATATTGTCATTTGGATGCGTGCACCAAAGTCACTATTTGTTAGACAACATTAATAACAGTAAATCATTAGAAAAACCATTAGAAATGTATGTGAAAAGACTGGCTGTCATACAGTCAGTTGATATTACTTGCTAGGTAAAATAGAATGTAGTTCTTTCACATCTTATTACTATGATGTTACCATTTTTCAATACATTTTGGGACCTCTGGTCCATTAGAGCGTCTGGATGATTTTATTTTACATGCTAAATAGTTGTTTTCTTACCCTACACGCATTTATACAACATAGGGATGAATCCAGGGGCACAATGTCACAGTACAAATAGGGATAATCCAGACTTCAGAGATCCAGATCTAGCCAGAGGATGGACTATTTTGACTCGGCATAAAGAAGAACAGATATTTGGTTTTGGGTGGATGTCACAAAGAAAAGATATAATACAAAATTAAACTTTAGTCAGGCTTACTTAAATCAGATGGGTGTCCCCTAAAGCTCTGACTGGTCCAGCAATGCAATCCTCACTCCTAATACTGCTTGCCCAATTCAAACAGGAAGCAGTGTTTTCAATGGTCCTACTCATTCACTTTCCCATTTATACAAATCGAATTTCACAGAAGGAGGCATTGTCCTCTTGACAGCATACAGACTCCGCAGACACTTAGATCTAACTTTTATACATATACAAAAATCTTATATTTTAGATGTCCCTGTGTGAAGGGCTGACAGTCACAATACATTGGCAGCATGGTGGCTTAGTGGTTAGCACTTCTGCCTCACAGCACTGCTGTCATGAGTTCAATTCCCAACCATGGCCTTATCTGTGTGGAGTTTATATGTTCTCCTCGTGTTTGCGTGGGTTTCCTCCGGGTGCTCTGATTTCCTCCCACACTTCAAAAACATACTGATAGGTTAATTGCCTGCCATCAAATTGACCCTAGTCTCTCTCTCTCTGTGTGTATGTATGTTAGGGAATATAAACTGTAAGCTCCAATGGGGCAGGGACTGATGTGAGTTCTCTGTACAGTGCTGTGGAATTAGTAGCACTATATAAATAGCTGATGATGATGATAATACTTCTGCACCGCCCCCTCTTGAGCCTAGTACCAAAATGCACCATAAAAGTGACAAAAACAGCTTCAGACTGATACAATACCTGCTTAGTGATATTTTCTGCAAAATGCGGTGATTTTTCCTTTAACAGTGTTATGAGATCTTTATAGATTTCACTTTGCCTGTCATAGTTAATATCCTCCTTATCCTTCATTTTACCCTGCAAAAAAAGGAATGTGTTGAGGTGAGTGAAAAATTCATGAGAGCTGTCCAAGTGTGATACAGGCAGCACTGACTGAAGTCTGCTTACCATGTTTATAAAAGCACCTGCTGTGCTGTACGTCACACAGAAAGGACTGGTGTCGTGTGGTGTAATCATCAAATAGCAGATTTCCCCATGAACCTGCCTCCAAGGCGCAGTGTGACAACCATTTGAGAATTCATAATCTACAAAGAATATATAGTGCTGTTAAAAATACAAAGAATGTACAACAAATAACTTTACTTTATCAGTGGTGATTATAACACAGTTAAATTGTACCTGCCTCCTGTACACATTGATGGAAGCTATTTTGTGAGCTGAACCACTGTTAACAAGGATCATATCAGTTCATCTATAAGAATTGATACTACTGAACTGATACACTAAAATCTAATGATTGTTGTAACAGCCCCTGTTTCTACTACGTGCAATTGACAGGTTCCATTTAATTACATGAACAACTGTATTTTTAAAAGTTTATACAAGTTGAAACTATTTTTACATCATAGGAGAGTTTCAAGAGGAAATCTTCTGAATTTGGAGCTGAAATCTCAAGTGAATGAGTAAAACGTATGTAACAATAAAACAAAATCTACAATGCTGTTTTTTAAAAAGTGCAAGCTGACAGATAAGCATGTATGTCT
Organism: Mixophyes fleayi; assembly: GCF_038048845.1. Taxonomy (NCBI): domain Eukaryota; kingdom Metazoa; phylum Chordata; class Amphibia; order Anura; family Limnodynastidae; genus Mixophyes; species Mixophyes fleayi. The sequence goes on from NC_134406.1 coordinate 34,244,886, forward strand.
ATAGTGTGCACATACACATTGGAGCATACATTTCAGTAAATCAAGTCATCTGCAATTTTGCCAGAACCTGTACAGTGAATGATTGGATTTGTGCAAAAATGGTGAATAAACAGTAATATTATTTGTATAACTGCTATGTGATATGCAGGGCCGGATTTACCGCTAGGCAACCTAGGCACCTGCCTAGGGCCTAGCGGCTCTCGGGGGGCACAGCTGGGGGGGACAGGAGTAATTTTTAAAAAAATGAAAAAAAAAAAATTCGGCCCCTCCCCCGACTCGCGCCCCCCCCCCCCCCCTCCCCGCGACTCCTGCGGGGGGGGGGGTGCCGCGAGTCGGGGGAGGGGGGGGGTGCCGCGAATCGGGTCCCGGCAGCCTCTTCTCCTCTCAGTGTCTCAGTGATAGAGAGAGGAGGAGAGGCTGCCGGGACCCGACGAGCGATCACGTGACTCTTTCTTTCTTTTTTTTTTTTTTTTCTTTACATCTGGACTGACGGAGGAGGAGCAGCGCGCAATAGAAAGGTAAGTAAAACACAGAAGTGGTGATGGTGAAGGGGCACAGAAGTGGTGATGGCGAAGGGGCACAGAGGTAGTGAAGGGGCACAGAAGTGGTGATGGTGATTGGCACAGAAGTGGTGATGGTGAAGGGCACAGAGATGGTGATTGGCACAGAAGTGGTGATGGTGATTGGCACAGAAGTGGTGATGGTGAAGGGCACAGAGATGGTGATTGGCACAGAAGTGGTGATGGAGATTGGCACAGAAGTGGTGATGGTGATTGGCACAGAAGTGGTGATGGTGATTGGCACAGAAGTGGTGATGGTGATTGGCACAGAGGTGGTGATGGTGATTGGCACAGAGGTGGTGATGGTGAAGAGGCACAGAGGTGGTGAAGGGGCACAGAAGTGGTGATGGTGATTGGCACAGAAGTGGTGATGGTGAAGGGCACAGAGGTGGTAATGGGCACAGAGGTGGTGATGGTGATTGGCACATTGGTGGTGGTGGTGGTGATTGGCACAGAGGTGGGGATGGTGATGGGCAGAGGTGAGGGGGAAAGGGCACATGTGATATTGTGAAGGGGCAAAAGTGACAATGAAGGGGCACAGTGTGATGATAGAGGGACAAAAGTGACAAGAGCACATACTTGGATTTATGCATATTATTTTTGCAAACAACTTAAGTAAGTATTTCTGCCCTGACTTCAATATTTATTATGTTGTTTTGACCCAACTACTTAAAAAAACGGGACTGCTTGGTAATTATTTAGGGGTGCCTTTTTCTGCAGCAGGGTGGCCTTGCTCTTTTCACATGTTAGGTACGCCCCCAAAGATGCAAGCCACGCCCTCACCTCCTTTGGCGGCACATGCTTTCATATCTACGTAACTATAGGGGTATATGGTAGGCTGCAAAAATATAGTGCTATGGATTGTTTCAGGGAGGGGGCCCAAAAACAGTATCCTGCCTAGGGCCCTATGAGGTCTAAATCCGGCTCTGGTGATATGTGAACACTTTTGTCCTAAGTTGTACTTTGAATAATACAGCCCTATATGTAGCGTGATTTAAAACAAGATAAAATTGCCATACTAGTTATTTATTATTGTTTGTTTATTTTTTTATAATTCTTTATTTATATTGGTCAAACAGTAGTATACAAGGAACAAGATACTGATGTTGTTATATAAACATGGAAAAACAAACACAAAAATAATACAATGGGATCATTATTTAGGGTCCATATGGAACATGGGACGAGGATTGACTAATTTTTAAATTTTACAAATGGTATCAAAAAAGTAGAGTAAAAACTAAGAGGGAGGTATGGGGAAGGAAGTGGGGAAGGGGGGGGGGGGCGGTTGGGCAGGAGAAAGGGTTGGAGAGGGGGTACCAAGTTGAGTAATGTGTGTGTTTGGGGGTGAGTAGGGTTTAGATATTTGAGGTTATTTATTATTTTATACATATTTTCTACTTTTACATAATACTAGAGATGGTCACTGACCCCCGTGTTTTGGTTTTGGATTCGGTTTTGGATCTGGATTACCGTCGTGTTTTGGTTTTGGTTTTGGTTTTGCAAAACCGCCATTGCGTGTTTTGGTTTTGGTTTTGGTTTTGTTTGGTTTTGTTTTGCTATTTTTTGGGAAAATCCATGTTTTTGGGCCTAAATTAACCCAATTTAGTGCTCCAACTGTTTTAGAGACAAGTAATCTAATTGTTGAGGTAATAAATCATCCAAAAAAACAGTTTAATTCTTCGTTGGTAGGCCTATTCTACACACAAAACAGATTGTCTTCCTCTCCATCTATGCATATTGGCAATGCAGCCATCGTCTTTGAATGTATATTACACCCTACACTTATAGTTAAATATGTAAAGAAATGGAAAAAGCCAGTTTGGTTTCTGTCTCTCAAGGCCCCCCTCCACTTGTATAAAATAGCAAAAAATTCAGCCATTATAGACTGTACAATATTAATTGACATGGAGAAAGCCAGTTTGGTTTCTGTCTCTCTAGGCCCCCCTCCACTTGTATAAAATACTAAAAAATTCAGCCATTATAGACTGTACAATATTAATTGACATGGAGAAAGACAGTTTGGGGTCACTCTGTCTCTCTAGGCCCCCCTCCACTTGTATAAAATACTAATAAATTCAGCCGTTATATACTGTACAATATAAATTGAAATGGACAAAGGCAGTTTGGTATCTGTCTGCATCAGATCCTCTCTCCACTAGGAGTAAAATAGAAAACTATTCAGCCGTTATATAATCTAGAATATAAATAGAAATTGAGAAAGGCAATTTGGTATCTGTCTGCATCATAATCATCAACATCATCATTAGCGCCCTCGTCGCCTACACAAATCTCCCCCTCATCCTCTTCTAATTCCAAAGTGGCATCCTCAATTTGGGTATCACCGGCTACACTCGGGCTATTAAGGCACACATCAGCAGAATGCTCACGATTAGACATCCCACTGTTGGATGGACTCTCCACAGGGATTGTTGTCATTTGTGAATCAGAGCAAATATTCTCCTGTAATGCCTCACTGGTATCTTGCAGCTCAGCTTTGACGCGTAACAGTAGTTGTGCACCAATTGTAGGCTGGGTAACTTTTTGGGATCTGCCACTAATAGCCAAAGGTGAAGGCCTCATTCTCTCTTTGCCACTGCGTGTGTAGAATGGCATGCTTGCAATTTTTTTTTTATCGTCACTTAACTTTTGCTCAGTTACACTTCGTTTTCGCTTCAATACAGTAAATTTTTTTTTGGTTTTTGTTTTTTGCACTAATTTGAAAACACTCTGTTGTTTGACATCGCCTTGGCCAGATGACGTACTGGGAACACTAACATCAGGACTGGTGACAGAACCTGGTTGCTCATTTAGATCATATGTGGACTGCTTTGAATCCATTGCGTAGATACTGCTGACAGATATGACTTTTGACAGCCAGAAATATTAATGCACAATTAGAGAGGACACCCCAAAAACACTGAGGAGTGCTTAAAATTATTGAGTAGATACTGCTGACAGATATGACTTTTGACAGCCAGAAATATTAATGCACAATTAGGGAGGACACCCCAAAAACACAGAGGAGTGCTAAAATTTATTGAGTAGATACTGCTGACAGATATGACTTTTGACAGCCAGAAATATTAATGCACAATTAGAGAGGACACCCCAAAAACACTGAGGAGTGCTTAAAATTATTGAGTAGATACTGCTGACAGATATGACTTTTGACAGCCAGAAATATTAATGCACAATTAGGGAGGACACCCCAAAAACACAGAGGAGTGCTAAAATTTATTGAGTAGATACTGCTGACAGATATGACTTTTGACAGCCAGAAATATTAATGCACAATTAGAGAGGACACCCCAAAAACACTGAGGAGTGCTTAAAATTATTGAGTAGATACTGCTGACAGATATGACTTTTGACAGCCAGAAATATTAATGCACAATTAGAGAGGACACCCCAAAAACACTGAGGAGTGCTAACATTTATTGAGTAGATACTGCTGACAGATATGACTTTTGACAGCCAGAAATATTAATGCACAATTAGGGACGACACCCCAAAAACACAGAGGAGTGCTAAAATTTATTGAGTAGATACTGCTGACAGATATGACTTTTGACAGCCAGAAATATTAATGCACAATTAGAGAGGACACCCCAAAAACACTGAGGAGTGCTTAAAATTATTGAGTAGATACTGCTGACAGATATGACTTTTGACAGCCAGAAATATTAATGCACAATTAGGGAGGACACCCCAAAAACACAGAGGAGTGCTAAAATTTATTGAGTAGATACTGCTGACAGATATGACTTTTGACAGCCAGAAATATTAATGCACAATTAGAGAGGACACCCCAAAAACACTGAGGAGTGCTTAAAATTATTGAGTAGATACTGCTGACAGATATGACTTTTGACAGCCAGAAATATTAATGCACAATTAGAGAGGACACCCCAAAAACACTGAGGAGTGCTAACATTTATTGAGTAGATACTGCTGACAGATATGACTTTTGACAGCCAGAAATATTAATGCACAATTATGGGGGACAACCCAAAAGCGCTGGGGAGTGCCAAATATGAAGAAAAAATAATAAACCTCTATCCTCCTCTCTGCACTAGCGATTTTGGTTAGAGCAATTGCAAGAACAATATTGTATTCTTTCTCTGTCCCTGCTCTAATTAGCCTATGACTACACCCTGCTCTCTCCCTCTGTCAAATGGCGATGGATTGCTGTGGAGGCGTGTATTTATAAAGTTGAAGTATCGCGAGAACCGAGTCCCGAGATCCGACGACGTCACAATGACGTTCGGCCTCGATTTGGATTCGGAATTGGCGGGAGAGTACCGAGCTGCTCAGCTCGGTACTCGGATACCCAAAGTTCGGGTGGGTTCGGTTCTCGGAGAACCGGACCCGCCCATCTCTACATAATACTGACAGTAGTGACCTGATTGTTGGCAGCAGAAATATTAGCATATGTCTGATATCCAAATCCAATCGTTTTCCATTTTTAACAATACAATTCCCAGCACTGCTCTCTTCTCTAGTCCTGTCAATATTGGGGGAGTTACCATGCTCATGTAGGAGAACAGAGCATGTGTAATAAATAGCAAAATAATATTATATGCAGTAAATAAGAAGATAATGTGACCTCTCTGTACTCCCCATTCCTCCGATCCTGAGGGTCCCATGTCACCTGCAACTTCTCCAAGCAGGAGATCCTCTAAACTTTTCATCCTTTGCAAACTTCTAGTGGCAGTGTCATCAAGCACTCCCGCCTTCCCCTCTTCAGCTTCTCAGGGTGACAATTAACAAACTCTCATGGGGGGAGTTTGACAATGCTGCAAGCAGTTTGATAAACGCCCACCCCAAACAAGAGAGATAATTGTCTGTGTGGACCTTTACAGGCATCTCACATACTTTCAATCAAAACTAATATCTAAATCTATAAGAACCCTGTGCATTTCTATGCTTGGTCATTAGCGATCATCAGCCGTGGTAGAACAATGGGCAATGTAGCCGCTACAGTGAACCAAAGGTGAGGAGGGCCTAGCGATTACAGGTCGCTCCCTCCTTCAAGACCTCCACTACCCCAGAGACCCAAGAACTGCAGATCAGAGGATTCTTCAGAGCCGGGGCATGAACAAGTGGTGCTTTGTGTTTTGTTTTGACGTTTCTCCAATTTATCTTTGCCATCACAGAGAGAGATTTAGCCAGTGATCATGGACAGTAACAAAGACAAAAGTAAGTACGACAGATGATGATCATCGCAGCAAAACAATTTGTGGTGATCAAACACACTACAAATATAATATATACAATAATCTTGAAGTGTGCTCTTTAAATACAATAAAATATATTGCTAGATATAATAAATACAAAAAAGTTAAAAAACCTGAGGTGTATTCGATTGATTTTAACACAGATTTTTCTTCATTTTTGCAGAAACGTCTAATCAGATCAATCTCGTTCTTAACTGCGGCGGGAGTAACACGGACTTCTCTGAAATGAAAAACAGAAAGCAATTATTATCCTGACCTAGACCATCTGTCTTCACTGTAAAGTGGACTACCCCGTGTGTTTTAGAATTAACATTTCAAACACAAAACCTTGTTAAGTCACACGAGGTAATGTTAACACCGCACAGCAATAGTTTATTGACTATATTCATTTCATGTTAAGACTCCCAGTTCTCAAGCTTGGGAAAAAAAGGTAAAACAATAATACAGCATCTAATCTGTTAAGCAATAATCAGAATGTCCTAATGTAATTATGAAAAATACAGCTCTCTTCTTGTTGAGAAAAACAAGATTACTACAAAGATGACCCTTATAAATGGATGAAAACGTCATGTCAGCATTCGGTATAAGTGATCCAGAGCCGTAACTTAGAATTCTAGCGCCTGGGGCGAGAAAGACAAATGCTGCCCCTCTAGCCCTCAATTTTAACCAAATCAAGCTAAAATATTCCTAAATTGCGCCACCCTTCAGCGTTGCGCCCTGGGCGGTCGCCCCTATCGCACAGCCCTAGTTACGGCCCTGACGTGATCTATAGATGCTACTGTTCTATTGATAACACAAAGTAATTTACCAAGCTGCAAAATTACAAACGTGTAGCGAACATGTCACTTTTCTTACTGTTGTGATGTCATGCAATTAGAGAAGAGAGCATAGAATAACGAGTGAGGATAGCGACGAATGTGGCGGTGTAAAACAGTGCTCCATCTGATGGGAACATCTGTATAGATTGGGACATTCCATGCTAAATTCAGCCTAGGCTCAGTAATGTACCTGGTTATTTGGCCAAAGGAAAGAACAAGAGTTTGTTTACAGGGATACGATGCTTAAATGAGCTTCCAAAGGTAGAGATTGTGCATTCAGGGAGACGTTTTGGTTTAGTGGGTGGCCAAAAAGTATTTTCTCCTTCAAAGCTACTTGACTTTTAGATGTCCTCAAAAGTGCTAGAAATCAGACGTCAGCCATTATTTCCAATGGAATCATTTGTGCACCATCCAGTGGCACTTAATACAGGAAAAAGCCAGATGTAACTAAGGAGATGGTCCAGACATGATAATAGGCAGGATTGTTCAGTGACATTTCGGCATACACAGCCCTATAATCCTGTAGTAGAGCACGATTACTTGAATTAGATAAAGGGATAGAGAGTGCACATTCCTTGCTGGACAGAGGGGTGCACACACATTTACACTTCGCAAAACATCTTGAACTTTGTATCAGCTCAGAGCTGCCGGTCTTAGTAAAGTCTTAGTAAAGGAAAACAACTTTATTTTATTGGAGGGGGTGTTACTAAGTGGTAGGAGACAGGTTTACACTTTAAGACAGTGCACCTCTGGATGTTTTTCTGCCTCTCCACGCACCTAGAAACACTTCTATCTTGCAAAGGGATCTCCTGCGATCAGATGGTAGGCGTGATCCTTGACGTGCACAGGCGAAGACGCCCATAAGAGAGGACACATATGGGGAGGGGTGGCTATTAATATATTATTATTATTATTATTATTATTATATTAGAAATTATGTAGAAATATTTGATAGAGCGTGCTACCTTCCACCGGTTGTTTGTTTTACCCACCCCAAAACATAATAGAATTATTGTTCTAAAACTTAATTAATTAGACAAAGAGATGTAACATTTTTCAAACTAAACACTTAAAGAGAGATGGGACAGGGATACAAAATAATCAGAAGACCTATAATTCTTATGGGCGGCCTTGTGGACAGGGCAGACCATCCAGACTCTCCTATGCACTTAAATAAAAAGTATACAAATAGCTACGATTATACACTATTCTAACTCTAAACAAAACAGTAAAGCAAACAGTGTATTATTTGATTAAGTGGTTATAAGCCAAAACTGCTGAAGACAGGAGGTCTCTTCTGGCAACAGAAAGCGATATCCTGTCCTTGGCTCACATGTAAAGTTATTTTGACTAGTGTTGTAGCCAAACCAATGTGGGAATTGTGTACAACTTATGATCGCAAGACACTGATAACTACAGGGGCTCCGATTGCTGCATCAGATGTTCAAATGTTCTATCACTAAGCCACTAACCACAAGATGTCCCAATAAATGGAATCGCTGCTTTAGGGCTTGTGTGGCACACACTTAGTAAATGTAGTTGGTGGTGATGATTTAACAACTGGAAATAGATTCTTTTTTTAGCAACTGGCAATTGACTGGACGTCAACTAAAATAGTTTATATCATAACCAGAAATATAAAACATATGTACACAGTTTGCATCCCAAAGAAGAGTTGGAAAACAATTTTTTTTCCACTTCAATTAGGATTGCCTTTCTATGTTTTTAAATCAATAAATGTAATGATTTTCATATCTTTCACCTTCCCTTCATTATTTTTTCCAAACACATAAAAAGCAGATGTTGCTGCTCATTAAAAAGAGAGAGGGTTGAAATGATAGACTGGAAATATTGTAGTTTGTAAATGCACTTACAGTGAAATGTGTTTTAAAGAGCTGTTCAGCAGCTGCATATCAAGTTGCTGGAGCAGGAGAAAAATCTTCATCTTGATTTCTGCCGTTTCATCTTCCTTCTGACGCATTTTATCCAACAGACGAAGCATAGACATGTCTTCTCCTTCCACCGTAGCAAATCCAGCTCCGAGGATTCTTGCAATGGGGTCTCTGTTTGCTGATGATACAATGCGGCATGTGAATTAAGAGTTTCATGTTACCGCATAGTTGCTATAATCTATATAAGTGCCATCCAAGTTGCCATAGGCAGGAATGGCTAACTAGAAGGATAGAGGGGTAATTACCCCCTGAATAATTGTGTTTCTAAATAAAAGGGGTCAAAATTATGAGAAAGGCATGGGATTGTTTTCGGTGCTGCAGTTAGAGAATTTAGCTTATTACTTTATAAAGCACCTATGTGACTGTGTGGCTATTTACAATACTATAGGCAAATTTGTTCAACAGCTGCTTCCTAACTCTGCAACAATAATCACTTCTATGTGTATTGACCTATGTAGTGTTACCTACCAATCTGTTTTATTTTACATAGTAGAACAAAAACATACTAGTAGGTTAATTGGCTGCTATCAAGATTGCCCCTAGCCTCTGTCTGTGTGGGTGTTTTAGGGAATTTAGACTGTAAGCTCCAATGGAGCAGGGACTGATGTGAATGAGTTCTCTGTTCAGCGCTGTGGAATCAGTGGCGCTATATAAATAAATGATGATGATGATGATGTAGGCAAGGCCTTTTTGTTATTTTGGTGATATATCACTTTTGGCAAAGAACTCCACTTAAGATGAGCCATTATGCCCCTTGTACAAAATAACCCTGCAAGGACCACGAGATTGGATCACTCAAATTCAGAAAAACCCACAAAGAAATGAATAAGAAACAAATGTATTATGTGTTCTCCAATCTGTTGTAAGTGAATATTTGCTTCTATTGTTTCTTTATATGACATTTGAGAGATGCAGATGTTTGCAAAGGACTTACTGCACTACCTAAAAACAGGATTTTCGAACTTACGTTAAATCCTTTGAATCCATTGGGGGACAATGATGATGGGGTATAGAGAGTTCAGACAGGAGTTTGGCACTTAAGATTTTTTTTCACTAAGACTGAAACTCCCCCCTTCTATGTCTCCTCCCTGCTGGGAATTTTTCTACTAACCAACCTCTACAGGAGAGAAGAGAGAAGAGAGAAGAGAGAGAAGAGAGAGAAGAGAGAGAGAAGAGAGAGAGAGAGAGAGAGAGAGAGACGAGAGAGAAACAGCGTTCCCCCCCCAAAAAACTTTTTACAGGAGAACAAGAGAGTAAAGGGTGGGTGCGCAGTGTCCCCCAAAAGATTCAGAGAAAAGGGTTTAACATAAGCACAAAATCCTGTTTTCTCTTACATCCTAGGGGGGACAATGACTATGGGATTTCCCAAAGCTGCCATATGGATGTGTATGCTCAGCAATTGCAGTGCACAAGACTTTCCAACCAAAGCTAGCATATTTTTTAAGCAAAAACATTGCAGTTATAAAACTTAGTACAACGTATAAACAGAGTACCATGTGGCTGTTCGACACAACTGTTCACCGGTGGCTCCATGTTGTGCCACCCATAAAGTGCTCACAGACCTGGTAGGATATGTTTTTAATTTGGGAGGAACAGGTTTCCCTGTCTTAATGAAATCATGTCAGATCACCAAAGTAATCCATCTTGCAAATGTTTGCTTACAGGCAGACCGAACTCTCTGGGCATCACATGAGAACCCAGAGATCATGAGTTTCCCTAAACTCAAGATTCATACTAGTTCAAATCCCAAGGAGCTGCAGGAGAGATGTATAGTAGTTGTACATGAATAAATCCCTGCAAAGAAAAGTCTGTACTTATGGTAAAGTGCCCCCCTCTACGGAAAGAAGACACCACTGACAACGTTGAAACATTTAGTTCCACCCAACACATGATCTCGTTTATTTCTGCCATTTCAAGGGAGAAACTTTATTGGATAACCCGCAACAGAAGATCTCTCCCTACAGCTGTTAGTAACACTCTTAGTTCTAGCTTGCATATTTCTTTGGAAGATCAAAAACCTTTAACCCAAACTAAAGACTTACAGTGCACAGCATTGAAGGCTGAAAACCATTGTCTAATTTACCAACACCAAATACCAAAGCTCAGCTCCTGTTGGGGCCGTCTACTCTGAGCTATCAAAGGAACGAATGGTGTGTCTTTGGAGACAGTTTGGGGAATGTGAGACTAGTTCCCTTTCGATATAAGGTTGATCTGGAACACCCTAGAATGAGACTGCGCAAATTGCCTTGAAACCTAATAGAGATTTAGTCTGTGCAACAAATGTAACTTGTCTTGAGGTAAGATCACTCTCTGCTTTTGGGCAACAAACAGAAGAATCCACAGACAAGACTCTGGGTAGGAACTAGATTGGATTTCTGATAGCCAATCGAACCATGGGAAGTAACTAGATAAGGAATGACTGCCAAGCCTTGGATCCCAGAAAAGCAGACAAGACTGCCATGGTGTTTGTGAACACCCGTGGACCTGTCGCAAGACCGAAAGGCAGAGCCCGAACTTGAAAATGGTAAGCCCAAACTGTGAATTTGAGAAGACACTGATGGCCTTATCAGACCAGAACATGAAAATAAGTATCATGGATGTCCATGGGTACCATGAGGTCATCCATTTCTATGCTGAATTTGACAGAACTCAGAGATTGCATCTTGCACCTGTCTAACTAAATCTGTGTGTACAGAGTCTTGAACTTCAAACTGGGCTAAAAGCCTTTTGGATTAAAAAGATGTTCAAATAGAACTCCACTGCCTACTCGTGGGCCGGCTTTGGGATGACCACACATCATAACTGATTTCCAAATAGTTTCCTGTAGAGTCTTCTGTCTTATTAGGTCTTCGGAAAAGCCATTGCTGAAGGCTTGAAAGACAGCTATCCCAATCCTTCTTTCCTCTCTGCTGTCCTATCAACAGGCAGTTAACAGTCCTCTTTAGGTCTATCCTCTTGCTTTAACTGCAGTGTGGAAAGACAGAAACCTGGATTTAGATTTATTGACCAGCAGAAAATAACTTTATAGCTACAATAAGCCTGGCATTAAGCGCTGCATCCCCCAAATATTCGGACGCTTACTGAATGTTTTCAACTAAGGCTAGTAATTCAAATCTGGGTCTACGAGATTGCAAACCCTCCAAAAGTTGTTCCAATCCCTTTACCACTGTCCTGTTAAACCATGCAGAGATGGAATCAGTCCAAGAGAAATCACAGCTGCAACATATATTGACCATCCTTGAGTGCACAGCATTTGAAAAAGCGATTTTGGACAATTGTGCTATGGGAGCATCCACCCTGGGTTACCACTAGGGAAAAAGATAAAGAGTCTGCAATTTGTGTGATAGCTGAAACTTGTGATCAGGTTTTTCCCACACTTCTCTAGTAAGTCCCCTAAATGATGGGAATAAAGGAAGGAAATAAACTGTTTCTTCTTCCTTTAAAATAGCATATTGTCAGTCTCTATTGACTCCTCACTGTCTTGAATACTTAGTGCTTGCTGCACAGAAATAAATTATCCACTCTCTGCTGCCTTGTGGAATCCTTCACCATGTATGAGGAATTCTCTTTATTCAAGCCCACAGCTGCCGTGCCCTCCATCCGAGAGGAGAGTCTGAACCTCACAGTACTGGACTGCAAGGAAGTCATAACTGAAGAGGTGGAATGTAGAATCTTCTCTAAGAAGGAGGACACCTTGGTGAGGTTCTGGGCTGACCTCGCTAGACTTTGTGTTCCAAACGACTCATTGGGTGGAATTGTCACAGGGCCAAAGGATCCCTGAATAATAAAGCCCAGATGAATGGTCTCTCTCTCTGAGGTTTCAGCAGGTTCCCTTTGTCTACCCCATGGAAACATGTGGTGAGCTGTGTAAGTTCAGCAATAGACTGAACCAACGATGTAGTCCAGGATGGCTGTCCTAGATTAGCGGCCCCATTGCAGGCATGTAGTGCACTTGACTCTCAGTCTTGCACACTATGCAAAAAGTTATTAGCTTCTGATAACCCTGAGGTAACTCTGAGTTACATTTTGAACACTTAGAAAAGAGAATAGACACCTCTCCTCCAGATTCAACTCTGGAATTGCTCCCTTTATTAGTCATAACAGAAAAAGATAAGACTTAAATGACAGCTTTAGTACACAAGCATAAAAGAAATATATTGTGCAAAAACACAGGCACAACTCCTCCAAGAGTGGAGGCAGAACCCACATCTAGTCCTCTCTCACTCTAATACTTCCCTCAGGAGAGATATAGAGAAGATGGAGGAGCTGCAGATGCCTGTTTCTGACAATTTGGGAGACTTTTTTTTGGTGAAGAACTGTGGCGGTTGTTACCCGGACCCTCTGGGGTCAGTCCCTTGTAGGGAGCTGGGAGGGCGGCAAGAGAAGGCACTAAAAGGTACCTCTTCAGCCTACTCCTGGCATCCAACTCTTCCCATGAGGCTGTCTTGATGCTGCTGGTCATATTTGTGAAGACCTTAAATTAAATAAATAAAATCCTTTGCTGCCAGAAGCAGCCCTGAAGAAAAGCACCCTACTCCTTTGGGCACTCAGAAAAACTGAGTTCCCTGCAGGGAGGGGATATAGAAAAATATAAAGTGCCAAACTTTTGCCTGGACCCTCTATACCCCATCGCTAGTTTCCCCCATGGGATGTTAGGGAAAGTATGTTCACTACTATCTAAATTAACAAATCAAAGAAAATGTGCAACATCAGGTTATTAGCAAGTTATTTCTTGACTACTTGCTGCTGTCAGCAACTGTATACTGAGTTACCCTGCTCCTTCCTCTATTAAATGTAACATGTGACCCTTTGATTTACTGAGAGAAGACCTATGGGAGATATTAAATACTCAGGATGAGCCGTTTAGAAATTTTTTACCAATATATGACAACTGACTGACATAAGTATTTAACCACCTGACCGACTTTCTCTCCTCCCACTCTCTTGTCAATCCTCTTAAGTCGGACTTCCACGCTCTTCCCCAAATAAAAACCGCCCTCACCAAAGTCACTAATGACCTACTCTAAATTAAGGGCCACTTCTCTCGAATTATACTCCTGGCCTCTCCACTGCTTCTGACAATGTAAACACTCTCTTCTTCATGACACCCTCCACTTCTTTAGTCTTTGCAACACTGTCCTCTCCTGGCTCGCCTCCTACCTCTCATGTTGCTCCATCACTGTCACTATTTCCGATTTCTTCTCACCTCCTCCGCCTCTCTCCATAGGGATTCATCAAGGCTCTGTTCTTGGCCCTCTACTCTTCTCTATCTACCTCTCTCAGAGAACTCATACACTCCTTTGGCCTCCACTTCCATCTCTCCTCAGACAAACCCAAATCTGTCTTTCCTCCCACGACCTCTCTCCCTCTTTCCTATCTTGTGTGTCCAACTGCCTCTCTGCCATATCTACCTGGATCATACAATGCTTCCTCAAACAGAACATGTCTAAATCTGAGCTCCTCATTTTCCCCCTGTAATGAGACTACCCTCCCACATCTCCCTCACGGTCGACGACACAACTCTTTCCTCTATTTCCCACACACATTGCCTTGATGTCACCATTGACTCTGCCGTAGTTTCACCCCTCTCATCCAGTTCCTTTCACAATCCTGTCGCCTCCTCCTCCACAACATTGCTGAAATTTCTTCCTTCCTCAATCAGGAAGCTACCAATATCATGGTACACTTAGTCTCATCCATTTCTCCCCCTTACAATTAATTTTAAATGCTGCAGCCAGACTAATCCTCCAGTCACGCCACTCCTCATCCACTGCCCCACTCTGCAAATCTCTCCACTGTCCCATTGCTTTCAGAATTTAGTTCAAATTACTCACCCTCGCCTACAAGGCCCTCACTAATGCTGCTTCTTCCTACATCTCTGACCTCTTCACGAGATAAAACCCAGCTTGACCAGTCCTCTGCACCTCGGACCTTCAACTCCCCTCTCACAAACTCCTCCTACTCCCTTCTTCAAAATTTCTCCTGCACTGCTCCCCTCTTATGGAACTCCTTGCCTTGCCCCACCAGGCTCTCAATCTGCAATACTTCAAATGCTCCCTCAAAACTCACATCTTAATGTTTGTATACCCTACCCCCTCCTAGACTCTCAAGTATATATGCGACCTCTACTTTCCACTGTCCACCAAATCCACTCATGTCCCTTTGTATCTAATGTCTCTCATTACACCCTCCATTTAGACTGTAAGCTCTCATGGGCAGTGTCCTGTCTACCCTATGTCTCATGTCTGTCTACCTCAAATGACCCCGATGTTATGTCTTATGATGACTCTCCTGTTGTTTGTTAACTACCAGGCATGGAATGCGTACTTGTCTTCGTACTTGCTGTTATTGCTAGCTCATTACTATCTATGTATGTGTTATAATGTTTAAGTGCATTCATGTATCTTTTATCATGTTCATTGTATTCATGTTGTTATATTTATTGCATTCATGTATGTCATATCTGTAAGAATGTCCGGCGCTATTGAATACGCAGCACCTTATAAATAAACAATGCTGCTTCTGATCATGATTATGATGAAGACATAAGATCATGTCTTTCTCAGGAAATAATTAGTTTATTCACTTGGAAAAGAGAATAGACACCTCTCCTCGGTAAAGTGACTGACCTTCTAAGCAAGCCTGTGTTTCTTTCAGCTTTTTATCCCGGGCAAGCTGTAAAATACGTGATAAGTGTTTAAAGCTCCTGACTTTCACTGTAGATGAAGACATGAGGAGCAGTGGGTTCCCATCTTGATCTTTGTCTTCAGACTTCACCATGGTGTCACTGAAATGATAGAATGAGTGCCAAGCTGCAGTCAGCGCTGTGTTATATGGAATAAATCACAGCTGAGACTCTGCATTGTGCAATGAATGTGGGATACATCCCACTGCTAGACAAATATGTCTCACACAAACGGCATGCCAAAATGCTTATTTACTGCCCCAAAATTTACCATGTGCTCTCATAACAAATACTTCCTCCTTCTTTTATTGACATTGTGTATTATTTTTGGCCCACAAGCTGTTGCATGAGAACTTCTGGGTGACATAAAAAGAGGGGTACATATAGGACCCAAGTGTCATGAACACATTTATAAATGTATTGAATCAGTTCTGGAGCTACCACCTTTGTTAAAAATAGGGTTAAATAGTAAGAATACATTGTTGCAATATACATATAAAAAGGTAAAGTACAGTGCCCCATCTGTATAATGGCGGTTTACAACACAATCCAAAACTAACATTATAGCAAGGGTGGCATTATAGGAAGGGTGCCATATAATAGAATACGTACATTTTAATGCAAATTTTGCACCGATTTTATACACTTCTGGGGAAAAATATCTATGCAAATATTAATAAATGACACTATGCATATATTAATTACTTTATTTTGACTGTGGCAGATGTTTATGTGTGAATTCAATTTAATATTGTACTACACAAAATCTTGGCAACAAGCAAAATACATTTTACTCTTGTTATACGTGTTTTTCAATCAATCTTATTTCCATGAAACAAAACCCAAATTATAATAACCAATGTATCATTCTGTGCAACCAGAAATTTGTACTGATTTCAAAAGCAGAATTTTGCTGCTAACTGGAGCAAGTTATTAGTGTGCCTGAGTATACAATCCAATGACATGCACATATTAATATACCCACCTGTGGAAAGCCTGGAAGTTTAGCAATGTTTCATATATACCACCAAACATGTGTTTTTACAATGGGCACCACTTGTTAAACATGACCTGATATAATAAACATAATTCAGCTTCTGATCTAGGAAATCAACACACTTACAATTAATATATTATTTTGTATATCTTTTGATTAGGAAAACGAAAGCAGGAACTGTACTTGTGACTGACTATCCACAACAGGAACCAAGCTATAAATGTTTCCATTGCTTTACTTAATTTAAAGCAAATAAACAAAAATTTTTGGAGGTGCAAATTATTATAAATTTCTTGTTTTTGTAAATGCACCAAGATTTCCACCAAAGTGTACAGCGATTGAGGAGGAGCAGACGTTTGTACTAGCCGATGGGGGGGAGCTGGGAGAAGTACCAAGGTACGGCATAGGAGTCTGGTGTGTCTAGTTTTGTGGAGCATTTTAGGGTGCAGGATTAGGGCGTTCCTTGCTGTGCAGATGTGAATACGGCCACTTCCACTCTGCCAAAGGATTTGAGATCAGAGGGTAAATGTATCAATCTGAGAGTTTTCCGAAGGGTGTGAAAAGTGGAGATGTTGCCTATAGCAACCAATCAGATTCTAGCGATCATTTTGTAGAATGTTCTAAATAAATGATAGCTGGAATCTGATTGGTTTTTCAAACCCGCCGGAAAGCTCTCAGCTCGATACATTTACCCCCAGGTCTCATCCTTTACTAAGATGCAGGCAAACATATTTGCTAGGCGCACTTTGACGAGTGTAAAACAAAGAACATGCGATAAAAGATAGTCCCATCACTATCATGAATAACATAAGCTGTAAACCAAGCAGTATTTTAGGATAAAAACTTTTATTTATGAAAAGGGTAATTCTAAAGTGGTGGCTGATTGGACGTTGATGTGACATTTACATATTTACACCTCCTCACATAACTAGGGCACTTCTAGTATGCAGACAGTTCTCCCAAGACTGGAGAGTCTGGGTGTAGCAGTGTTTTGCAGGGTGTATACAGCGGCCTTGGTAAAAGAGATCCACGGCCAGCACCGGACATGCTCCTAACCCTGCCCCATTCCACATGCAGACTATCACATGTACAATTATGTCGCAATCAGTTGCAGCTTTCCTTTCTCTCATGAAAATAACAGAATAAAACAAAAGGTTATTATACGAAAACATAATCTAAAAAAAAGACAATAAAAAATACTGAAATGTTTGATTTGTTTGTTGAAAAAAAAAAAAAAGTTGCTCATGTATTATAAAGGATACTGCACACCCAACTGTGAAACAGAACGATATAAGAAGTTACCCCGGAGTTCTGTGCTCTGCACAAAAGCTTTTAGCCTGTGCTCTTGTGCTTCCAAATAGGAATAGAGGATGGAGACTAAAGGGTGTATTGTCTCATATATTATATTGGAGTTTCTACATAAGTTAATCTATTTGCAATACATAACGTATATGATGAGGGGACGCTGTGTTACCATAAATGCACAGCAACCCATAAACTCCTGTTAGGACAGCTCCCCAGTTAAGGATACAGTGATAGAAAAATACATTAAACAGTTAAATCTGTAAATTCTAAATTTGTGGTTCTAAAGTGGAGGGGATTAAACTTACATTTTGCATAGTGCACCTCTTGAGAATCCCTATGTGGCTAGGGGGCCTGGAATGCTGAATTCGGTGACATGGAGGTTTGCACAGGGTAGGACCCACGTTCTCCATATGCAGAGGAGCTTGTTTCCTCTTAGTAAACAGGGAGGTACTAAAATATTGGTAAAAGTGAATATATAATTCAAGTTTCTCCATTAAACAAATCCATCAGACATAATTCTCTGCCATATATAATATACCTGAGGTTCAGGAGGTGAATAGGTAAATTAACACAAGTTTTTTTGTCTGTCTGTTTTAAATCAGGTACTAAATAATAAGCGGGGTCAACTTAAGCTCAACTAAACATAGTAAATGTATCCTACAGTCTCTATCTCCCACCACAGCCAAGGGTTAAGTTGGATAGAATGCCACAGACATTTTAGCTCAGAAAAAAAGCCAGTAATTTAGGCTCGTTAGTATGCTTTTTAAGTATTGCTCCTTTTTTCTTGGTCTAGCCTCACCTAATATCATAACCAGACCCAAATGCCGATGGCTCCAAATTGGTTTTCCATTCCAGAGGTTCTCTGAAGACAAACTCGGCCTCTTCTGGATGCCGGGAGCTGAAAGCCTCCACATACTTTATGATGTCGTTTAGCAGAGCTTCATTCAGAGGTGTGAATTCCAGCTTGCCAGTTCCATAACCAGCGCTTGTCCACTGAGCGGCTCTCGTCAGTGCCACGCCCATTGGAACAGCTGCTTTACAGGGATGTCACCTTTTAAAAGAAGTGTAAAGGCAGAGTGAAACAAATTGCCAAGTTATATAAAAAAAGATAAACCAATGTAATTGTCTCTCACTTATTGACTCCTGGAAAATAGCTGTACGATTCTGACACTATTATAAGCGTTTACATGATACTAAAGCTACTAAATTATTCAAATTAAGATGCCTTTCCTTCATAATTAAAGCACTCAATCACTTTTTTAAATTAAGATACTACACGGACAGAGAAAATGACAGACAGGTGCAAAGTGACAAGTAAACATGAGAATGTAGTCTACTTATAAACTATAAGTATAAATATATGAACACTAATGATAAGATCAATCAAGTTGTATATCTGGCCAATAAACCATAAGTTCTTATTAGATAGCTGGGAATACTCAGTGTTACAGATGTGTGGATAGATTACTATGCGCCATATACTGTATAGCACATATGCACAGTGGCTTAGTGGTTAGCACTTCTGCCTCACAGCACTGAGGTCATGAGTTCAATTTCCGACCATGGCCTTATCTGTGCGGAGTTTGTATGTTCTCTCCGTGTTCGCGTGGGTTTCCTCCGGGTGCTCTGGTTTCCTCCCACACTCCAAAAACATACTACTATTGACCCTAGTCTCTCTCTTTCTGTGTGTGTATGTTAGGGAATTTAGACTGTAAGTTCCAATGGGGCAGGGACTGATCTGAATGAGTTCTCTGTACAGTGCTGCGGATCAGTGGCGCTATATAACTAAATGGTGATGAAATATAATTGGTCATGTCACAATGGGAAGGTATAGTGCCCTATGACTGTATAGAATGTAACAGAATTGTATTTTGATCATGTCCAGTGATCAAGTCATGATGAGTGTGAGTAGCATCCTATGTTTATACACAGTGTACTAGCAAAGTCTATTTTTGCATAATTAAGCTCCCCATAGAGACTGACTTGCCCAGGAACAATGTATCCCTTCAAATTAATTTCAAATACTGGCAATGATGACATTTTTGGAGTGCTATGCCGCCTCAATATCTGCTTCATACGCTCACTGGGCAGAATTCATCAAATGTCACTTGTAAAATGTTTGCTAATGAAAGAAAACTTTTATTTAATGGGATGCCAAGTTAAATTTATAAAGAGCTAAAGATGGAGGGAAGTCAAGATTTGGAATTTGTTGGCTGAATGAGAATGTTGCTAAAAACTATAAGGGGCTCATGAAGAGTTGGATGCAAATAGCTTTTTCTGCGTAAAATATGCTTTTCTACTTCTGCGCATGCCCACAAAGCACTAATTACCATTGTGGTCATATGTAGACTGAGTCGCTTGTGAATCCTTCGATTAGGGCTGCTTATGGACCCTTGCCATTGAAGAGGCAGATGGTGGAGGGAGGAGACGTGTAAGAACATGCTGGAGATTATGCTAGTTATGTAGAATGAGACGCAGATGCTCCTGCCAGGAGAGCAGAAACCTTACGGTTGCTCAATCACTAGTGTAAGTTTCGAACTCATAGTGATGACAATCAGCTTAGATGAGTCCAGCTCAACATACCTGCGCAAGATGTGTCTTTTTTTAATGCAATTTCCGTCTGGCTTGTAGACGGAAATTGCATCCAACGCTACGAGGCCCTAAGTCAGGTTTGGACAAAGCAAATGAGCTAAGGGCCTGATTCATTAAGGATCTTAACTTAAGAAACTTCTTATTTCAGTCTCCTGGACAAAACCATGTTACAATGCAAGGGGTGCAAACTAGTATTCTGTTTTACACATAAGTTAAATACTGACTGTTTTTTCATGTAGCACACAAATACTTGATAGCTTATTTGTACACTGAAATTTAAAGTTGATATTTGTGTGCTACATGAAAAAACAGTCAGTATTTAACTTATTTGCAAAACAGAATAGTAAGTTCCACCCCTTGCATTGTAAGATGGTTTTGTCCAGGAGACTGAAATAAGAAGTTTATTAAGTTAAGATCCTTAATTAATCAGGCCCTAGGTCAATAAAGTGTCTAATAATTACTAATAAGTGCCTAATATTTGGAAATCAATTAGATAATTATCAATGAGTGCAGGTAAAAGCCGCAGATAAGAACATGAAGCGTGCAGAATCGACAACGCTGGCACTCTGTGTGCCATATACAGGGTTAGGAAAAAGAGTATTTGAATAAGGTTCAAAGAAAGAAGTTTTAGAGCACTCCAGTCCACATCTGCATGACATTTATAAAACGTAACTAGATCTCAAAAATAAAATATTCACCAGAACGTAAAAAAGATGAAATATATACACAAGGACACGTGTGAATTAACAATGATTATACCCTTTAGTGGGAGCTTCTCATGTTTATTATTAGTACCTGCCTTGTACAATTATATGTCATTACTCATATGTACCTGATGTATTCCTATCTGGGACTCTATTATTCTAGTATCTGCAGGACTCCATATAATAACTGTATAAGCACGGCTATCTACTACGTCATGGGTAGGAGATAAATGTAGATGGATTAAGAGGTAATGAATGGACAAATAAAGGCTGTAGCAATGTATCTGAGGTTTATGTGGCTGTATAATACTAATTAGTTTCTCCATTTATAATTAATTGGTAGAGATAAATTTCTCAAAAACATTAAGTTCAATCATTTGACAAATGTTGTCAGCTAACTCATGTATCGTCCCTCTGTCCTATGTCTAAAACACCACTATGTTGTCTGTCTGTTTGGTCACTTAATGGTCACATATCACACACAGATCGCAGGGTTCATCTCATAACCCCACAATCTTATGTCTAAACAGCCTGTCCAGCAATCATAGAATCAGTATCTCTAATGCTCTATTTGCTGTTGAGCAAATCATTCAGTGTTCGTATAGTATCATG
Source organism: Mixophyes fleayi (assembly GCF_038048845.1). NCBI lineage: Eukaryota > Metazoa > Chordata > Amphibia > Anura > Limnodynastidae > Mixophyes > Mixophyes fleayi. The sequence continues at coordinate 34,266,351 of NC_134406.1, forward strand.
AATAGACAGGCAGCTGGCACTTAAATGGTGTTATCGCCATCATATTAATGGTGTGATGGTCTAGGGCTGCAATAAGATTCCCCTTATGTTCGCAATTCAGCAGTTGTATTACTAGTATATGGAATCACGATCTATTTTTTAAAAAATTCAGGATTGAGGTATTACAATGGCACTTGCTGACCCCTTGTTCTTTGCTACTGACTCAGAAATTAACTGTACCAGTGAGTCTTTGTCACATGTGCCATCACTAAGCACTCCTGATACATAACAAAGCGGAGTAACAATTGTAGCAGCTGGATGGGTAAGTGTGTGTTGTTACTACCAGTTACAATAACTGAACTTCCATTCTCTTCTGAGTGTGGAGGATATTTTTGCTTTTGTGATTAACTGCCAACTTGGAGTACGTGTGAGTAGCCTGGTGTGTTAGTTTACTATCATGCTCGCTGCTGAAAGCAGAGCCTGGACTTACGCACCCCATGTGTGGAGCCAGTTGCTGCTACCAAGGAGGCAGTGGAGATCAGCAAAGGAGGAACTGAGATGGCAACAGCAATGACAGCAATGGCAGCTGAACCTACTGCATCCAGCAGTTGAACTGTGATGTTATTAGGTCCTAAAGAGTCAATATAATCCACATATAATCAATTATGTAACTAAGCGCCAAATATAAGCATATAATACATGAGTATCTGCTTCTTTCTTTTTCCCTTCATCAATTTTAGCAGAGCCAGACATTACACTGGACCTCATCTTTCCGACATCGTCACAAACCAAGGTCTATTTCTAGTTTACAGAGATTCATCTCAAGAGCAGAGAGTAGGTGTGCACCCTAGTGCTCTGTTCCCGGACAGTGGGACACAGCCCTAAATTCAGGAGCATCCCGCTGAAATCAGGACCACTCAGAGGTATGTTGTTCCTAGCCTCATCCCAGCCCCTGCCCCATAAGCCTATCGTAACTAGAATAATATCACAGTCAGATTAGTGACAGCTCTCCTTTCTATCATTTAAAGAAGAAAATAGAGATAAAGAAAAGGTAAGTATGACAAAACAGATTCTAACAAAATAAATATACATATTGTATATAATAAGGCGAATGGGCCTAAAGATGAGCTCATGTATATGTACATACACTACTATTTTCTTTTGTCCCCATAATGTACAATATGTTTCTCAGCATCTATTTACCAAATATCCATCTTCCTATTGATGTTTTCCACTTTCAATATAATTATGCCCCCAAGATCCCCTTTAAATGGTTACCAACTATGTCTATAAATGTTTAGCAAGTACCCTTTATGTCTGAAACTCTTCACCAAGCACTACTTATGATATTGCAGTTGATATTAGGCAAGTAGCCCAATATTGCAAAGTCTGAAAACAACTGCAATATCCAAAAACAATCAGATTATCTTTGATCAGTTCATTAGACATCCGGGTTTAGAACCAATGCATTATGCCTATTATGTCGATAGCCAGTGGTAGGCTGGGCTGGGGGCAGGGGGGCAGGGGGCATCTGCCCCCGGACCTGTCCCATAGCGGGCTACCTTCGGCTGGGTCACTGGGCCACCTGCATTTTTTTCCTTTAAAATGCTCCTAATAGGCTGCTGAGTCGAATCTATATACCCAGGTTAAAATTTGCCAGCCCTCCGGTCAATAGCCAATGCTTATATCTAGATTTGCATTGCTTAAGAGAGACACAGAAAAAAAACATGTTTATTTTGGGCTACAAATAGAAGAGGTTGACAGCCACTAACCACATGTACTACAACCTGCTGCAAAACATCTTTAGAAGCAGTGAGATAAATCACTACATTTATTAGTCCAGCCTTTTTAAATCTTGCCACATATGAACTAAGCTTGTTGCATTGCCTTTAGTCCAGAATGACACTGCTATACATGCTATGCAGCTATGCAACATGTTCATTTCATATATATCCATTAAATGGCTGACCTGGTAACCCTTCCAATCAATGCTCTAGCTTGGGATGACTGACAATTACAACTTTAATATCATAAATGCCAACCCCAGACATACTGTATGATACTATTTCGTTCCTGCACGCATTACCCACTTGTTTTACAATTGCAAAATCCTGAGCTGAATTAGCAAGCACTGATAAATTAACCGAACCCTGAATAGTGCAATTGCAAATGCAGCAACAACATAACATACTATCCCACTCTGAAAAGGAATTGCATGCTATGCCTGCTGCATAGTTTTTTTTACAGCCAACAAAGTAGGCAACACAGTGCAATGCACATTTTATATATATATATATATATATATATATATATATATATATATATATATATATATATATATATATATATATAGTGATAAAGTATATATGGGTGGTACAATAGCATACATATGTCCTCCTCATGCCACAACAGACTGGAGTTAAAGTATATAAATGACGTCTATATAATGACATCTTCGCTACAGTGCCGATATAAGCACATTAAACAACGTTACATACCAGTGTAGGATACACAGACACCGGGACAGTACCGGGGTCACACTGCGAGCCGTGCTCTCTCCTCATACACTGAGCAACCACCGCTTGTTACTCGTTACCATGGAGACGGGCAGCCGCGCCTGCGCACTGCTTGTTTCCCGCTGCCTAGCGACGTTAGCAAACAACTGAGGCTGAGATACGGTTACAGCAGTCAGTACAGTAGCAACAGCAGCCTGAAGCCAAGGGCATGCTGGGAATTGTAGTTCCACCACAGCTGGTGAGCAGGAGCCTGCATATTGGAACGCTAGTTATTAATACACTCCTGTATAGAATACATGGGTCTGCTGCAGACAGTGGCCGGACTCTTATGATTAAATGCCCTCCCATAGGCCACAGTGACACGCCTATGGGATCATCATCATCATCATTTATTTATATAGCGCCACTAATTCCGCAGCGCTGTACAGAGAACTCATTCACATCAGTCCCTGCCCCATTGGGGCTTACAGTCTAAATTCCCTAATATAGACACACACTCACACACAGACACACACAGACAGACAGAGACTAGGGTCAATTTTGATACCAGCCAATTAACCTACCAGTATGTTTTTGGAGTGTGGGGGGAAACCGGAGCACCCGGAGGAAACCCACGCAAATACAGGGAGAACATACAAACTCCACACAGTCATGGTCGGGAATCGAACTCGTGACCCCAGTGCTGTGAGGCAGAAGTGCTAACCACTAGGCCACTAACACCAATGAAGTACAGGGTCTTTATAGGAAGAAGTGAAATAAGTATTTATAGCAAAAATCATTTGTTAAGTAGATTTCCATTTATTATTATTTAAACTGTATATTTGCTTATCCAGCAATGTTACTTAAATAATAATTCCATCCAAACTGAAAATGAATGTACCACCAAAAAGCACCATAGATATAAATCACCTTAATCTATGGTGGACCTTAGGGAAGTAAACTTTAGAGATAACTTTTGATATACCTGAGTTTCAGCTTCCAGGTGGAGTTAGACTTTAATACTTTTTTAAAGTGCATCTATGCAGATTAACATTGCAAAAAATAAAAACGTCACTTTAGTGTTTAACCTCCTTTCTCTGATAGTAGTGCAATGCTCTTGTATTAACATTGGGATATTTAACCACAGGAGTGAAAGCCCAAACAGGGCTTCACTGCACATTGGCTCCCAGGGCTCGCTTAGAAGAGCAGAACTCTGGGGCAGATGGATCAGTATCGCTGGAACCCCCACAAAAGATGTTTGCTATGTGATTGGGTGTTACAATCCTTGTCAATATTAACTAAGTTAACAAAGCTTGTAGCTGGAAACTCAGACTCTGTTATGTTTCTTTCTGATCCTAATTTATATTTGTTATCCACTTCTTCTGCTCAGTCCTATATCCCTTTTACCACCTTAGCATCCCACTGAATCCTATCTGTATAAAATAAATACATGATTGAAATGATTCTGCTCTAATTCAGATAATGAGTAATATTTATAATAATATACATAATTTATATAGATAATAGACAAAAAAAATAAAGAATAAACAGAACAAAGCTAGGCCTGACTTATAATGCACAGTAGCACAAGCAGGTGTAATGTAAGACTGCTTTTCACTGTTTTTGCCCATTACTCTTTTGCAAGAAAGTTGATTTAGTCTCTGTGTTTGCTAAGTTCTGACCTTCTGAAGTGTATGCGTTCTCCTGCGTGCCAAACTCTGACAGATTACACTTTGGTGGTTTGGACCATAGCCCTCTATAGATTAAGTTAAACCTTTAAAACTATTTGAGTTTAAGTCCACCTGTTGCCCATGCACAGAAATCACCTACAAAGAAATTTTATAAGCTGAAAAAATATTTGTAAGCATTCAACCTGTCACTTTGTAAAGATAAACCGCCTAATTTATCAATGATGGGCAGTAGGTGAAGTAACTCTTTCATGAGGCAACTTTCAAAGTCTCTGGCTGGATATATCTTACTATAAGGGATTCACCTATGAGCTATCCTAGTATGCAGAGCTGTCTTAACACATGGGTATGCTGGGTAGTTGCCTGGGGGCCCCACAAGCATAGGGACCCCATAAGCTTGCCAACTTTTCAGTATATTATTCCAGGAGATTTATTCAGAACCTTCAAGCCCTTTTTATTAAAACGTTTAGGTGGACTAATCAATATTAGCTATTATCTGTACATGCAATCTTGAAAACAACCTAGACGTACTAATTGTATATAAGTAAGACAAAATAAACACACATCATTTTTTGAAGCCATAAAACTATAATAATAGTTTTTCTAATATTTTTGACAGTCCATGTCAGCTGTCCCCCCTGCTACCCACTAAACGCAAAAAATGAAAGAAATGGAACAGAGCGCTATGAAGTTTGAAGGCTATGACCCGACAGTGGCTTTGTTCAGTTTTCTTTGACTCAGTTCTGCACCCTCTGGTGAAAACATGTGTTTAAATCTGCTGTTTCTCCCTTCCTTCAAATTCTTCCCCCTCTCCCCCACCACACATGCATTCTAGAAGCATTGTTTCATTGTCCCACCAATAAATATAAGCTTAATTTTATCAATAATTTACATTTGTATTCTTGTGAGTCTTTGTGTAGGTAGGTCTCCAGTGCACTTCTTTTCCTGGGGGCCTATAATGCTGTTAAGACAGCCTTGCTAGTATGTATGTGTAGTGTGCACTGCAAACACGCTAATTAAACTATAAAAAGTAGTACTTAGCAGCAGGGTCGGCACATATTGGGCCTGAACCATTAAGGAGAGCAAAGACAAACCAAGTTACAAAACAAGGAGTGAAAATTAGTTTATTATTTTGCACATAAGTTAAATACTGGCTGTTTTTTCATGTAACGCACAAATACTTGATGGCTTTATTTTAACACTGAAATTTAAAGTTGATCTAGGACATACCCTATCACTATGGTGTTGTATGTATCCTGCAGTGTCTGCTCTAGATCAGAGTAAACCTACATCGTAGTCATCACCACAGGTATCTTGAGATCTGTTCCTCGTTGACTTCAGAGTACGCAGAGCCGAGTTACATGCAGTTTAAAACCAACGCACAATACGCTCACTATGCTGCCTTAATGAGTCAAGCCCCATATGTGCACTTATAAACTATTTTAATATCAAATAAGCCAAAAATACTTCAAGAATAAAGTCTCAGCTTTTAACCATTAGAATCATGAAAACAAAGAATGAAAATATAAAAGTGTAATAAAAGTTACATTAAAACTATTACTTAAATATATTAACTTTTTTTTTTGTTTGTTTGTTTTTATCTCCTCCTGTGTATTTCTCTTTTGTTCCCTTAAAATATTTTTTTCTTTGTTTGTCCAGCAGTATTTTATGAGTTTTCCACAATATATGCATCTTTATTATTATTTTTATATTATTATTCCACAAATCGCTGTTGTGTTTGTAGTTTTCACTGCTGGTTTTATTTTACATCTCTACATAATTTCATTATTGTTGTCTTTCAAGTTCTGCGTGACATATCACCCTTGTCTGTTCAAACGCCAAAGCCAAATGCCAAAGTCTCATCAGTTGCAGAACTTTATTGACTGCTATCATGCTAAGCTGAAAAAAAACAAAAAAAACAACCATAAAGCATATAATTGAAATTGAGCAAAACTTACAGCTGTGGTTTACAAACTACATTTAGAACAGCCTTTATTAAGTTTCTGACTTGTAATCAGGAGCCGGTGGTCAGAGTACAACGTCTGGTTTTAGTTCATATCACAGACATGATGTTCTGTAGGCACATAACTAAGGAAATAGTATTTAAAGGGGCATTTTATATATATATATATATATATATATATATATATATATATATATATATATATATACATATATATATATGTATACATTTATATGTATATATATATATATATATATATATATACACATGTATATCATACTTAACATCTTTGGAATGATGATATCCGGGAGCCTGCATGGGAGGTGGGTGTGATGGGAGGGGGCCTCCAAAATGTGCGTCATTTTGGACCCGCCTCTGTGATGTCATAATGCGACCGTGTCATTTGACAGCCAAACACCGCAATTCACTGGGAATCGCGGTGTTTGGGACCTAATTCTGCCCACTTCCCTAGGAAGTGGGCACTTCCTAGTGAAGTGGGCAGATCCGGGAGATTGCCACACTCACCCGGGAGTCCGTGAGACTCTCGCAAAATGCGGGAGTCTCCCGGACATTCCGGGAGAGTTGGCAAGTATTATGTATATTTATATATACATGTATATATATGTATATATATACACATAGATATAGATATGTATATGTACATATTTATATACAGTATTGTATATATATATATATATATATATATATATATATATATATATATATATATTACTGTGGAAAAGGTTTAGGCAGGTTTGGAAAAAATGCTGCAAGAGTAGGAATGCTTTCAAAAATAGAAGTGTTATTAGTTTATTTTTATAAATTAACAAAATGCAAAATGAATGAACAGAAGAGAAATCTAAATAAAATCACAGTTTGCCTTTAAAACAGCATCAATTCTTCTAGGTACTCTTGCACACAGTTTTTGAAGTAACTCGGGAGGAAGGTTGTTCCAAACATCTTGGAGAACTAACCACAGATCTTCTATGGATGTAGGCATGCTCAAATCTTTCTGTCTCTTCATGTAATTCCAGACCGACTCAATGATGTTGAGACCATTTTAGTTGCCCTTCTTTGTACAGTCTCTAATGTATTTATATCCTTCTGGAGATATGGCCTCCAGAACTGAACACAATATTCTAGATGAGGCCGTACCAATGACCTATACAGTGGCATTATTACTTCTTTCTGCTGCTAATTATTCTCCCTGTGCAACCAAGCATCTGACTTTCCTTTCTCATTGCTTTGTTACATTGCTTACCTGCCTTTAGGTCACCTGAAATAGTGACTCCTAGATCCCTTTCCTCCTCAGTAGTTTCCATTATAGTGCCATTAATACTATATTTAGCCCTTGGGTTTTTGACACTCAAATTCACGATTTTGCATTTTTGGGTATTAAACTGTAGTTGCCACCCTCTTGACCATTCCTCTAGTTTACCTAGATCATCAATCATTTGTTTTTCACCTCCTGGTGTGTCTACCCTTTTACATATCTTCATGTCAGGTGCACCAGAACCAGGTTCAGAGGAGGCCCTGAAGACCACGTGTTTTTCATGGCCGTTTGAAACCGGACTTCCTCACAGATCAGGAGGTTATGTAAATATTTCACCTCAACCGCCAAACCTCGAGAATCTTTATGAGCAGATGAGAGATGATTTGGACCCTGTAACATCACTCTCCAATGCAATGTAAGCTGTGACCACCTCACCTCAGGGCAGAGGTTCACATCTAGTGCCACCTCTACCACTCTTTGAATATGCAGGTGGTCTGTGATACAAACATGTATAATGTGTGTTGTGGCCGGCTACCTGTCACGTCACCTATGTCCTGAGGCATCCAGCCCTCTTTAACTATTTTGTGTAGGATTTTCAGGCCACTGTCTGTATTTGTAACATCTTTAAAAGCTGAAAAACCCTTGCCACCGGATTGGGCTTGGCTAGCATGCAAGGGACGTGACAATCGTTTTAGTGCTAGTCCACACTCCAACTCCTTTCCCTTCAAACGCATTAGGTTAGGTGCATGTGGTCCCCCCTTCACGAGAAGAGCAGGCAGAATCGGGACTTAACTCCCGACTCTCCCCACAGGACAAACTCTGGCATCATAATCTCAATTGCTGCTGCTTTGGATCCTGGAATGTTGAGTCCTGTGTAGAAAAGGGGTTATGTTCATCTATTAAAATTAAACATAATGTACGTTCAAAATCATAGGCTTTATTATGAATTATTGATGCATTGGGCTGGACCATTCAACAGAATAACAGAAAAATTTTGCATTTTTTACTATCCAAAATGTACAATAGGTGCATACATCTCAGAGCTCCTTAATACTCACTTGCAATTTATTTTTTTGTTTATTTTTCATTTACATTTTTTTTATTGCAGACATCAAGTGCAAAGAACAATGGTATTCCATGTCACAATATGAATCACTTCACAGGCTAGAAACAAAGGGAAACAATTTGTTGTACTTGCAATTTCAAGTGTAAACTCCAAGTGATAACAAAAATACCCCTTTCAGGATTAATCATCGACAGTCTGGATTATGACACTAGCTTTACTTTTAATAAGGTAGTAATTTGTCAGACAAATGCCATTATACTTGTCTTTATTCCTCAGTCTTAGGAAGTCATTAATATATCACTGTGTAAGAGAAAGCTACAGTCTTTTCCCAACTTGCTAAACAGTTGAACTAAATTGGCAAACAAGTAGATGGACTAAGGCTGGGTATACACTGCAGAAAATTTATCTCAATACGATATTCTTAACAATTCTACCAACAATTAAAAAAAAACCAGTCCCGATCAGCATGCCGAGTAGACACTAAACACGTTTTACAAGATTTACCTTCAGATCTGTGCTGTCATAACCATTGGCTGAAAAGATCGTGACTCTGCACGTTCCATAGAGATCAATGGACACTGCTGGTCGTGAGTGCATACGCACTGCAGAATTGGAACAACATCTTTCCATTGTTGAACGAGATTGTTAGTTCAGTTTAAAAATCAAACAAAACAATGCAATGTGCTTTGAAACGATAATTGTTACTCGTTAGAGGGTACACACTAATTCGATAATTGTCAGAACGGTCGTTTATTGTGTAATTGACCCGATAATCGGCTGAAAACATTGTAGTGTGTACCCAACCTGAAACACAGGTCCTAGAACAATCACAGAAGACATTGGCATTATAGAGATCAGTTGTTCCATTTTTTTATCACAATATCTCTGTGGGGGAATTTTTTCTGTGTTTGTTTCCTTTCTGGATAGCCCCTCCCCTTCTAGCACCTGCTACCTATAAATTGATTGTGCAGCTTCCATTTCTGTATTTCTGTTTGAGAGGCATGTATGGGATCAGTAGCTGACAGGGAGTGCTGGTCCTTCTATTGTCATTTTGGAGGTTCCCCGGGGTACCTCTTGGTAAGTTAGCTCTCAATTTTAAAACACATGAACTAATGACCCAAGGACTCTCATTGTTTAGCGTTAGGACCATTCTATTAGCATTTACAAATGTGTGTAACTGAGACTTCTGCATTTTATGTACAAATAGATTTGCGCTATCTTACTGGTTCACAGTGGTGTGGGGGGGATTTTGTCCGCGTATGATTCTTTTCTGGATAACTCCTCCCCTTCTAGAACCTGCTGTGAACCTATAAATTGATGGCGCAACTTCCATTCCTGAATCTCTGTGTGGGACAGTTTACATGCTCCCGACTTAATAAGAGTAGATAATGGGCAAATCACATTCTCATGTACAAGACAAGTTAGGTAACAATTAGAAGCAGCTTTTACATATTTCAGTTCGCAAGCACTGTCTTTTAAAACACCATTACGTAAATGAAAGTTATTGAATATATTTAAAAAAATGACCAAATACTTCTTATTTGAAAGTTCTAGTAGCTTAATATAAAAAATGTTTTTCCAAAGTGTCTGCTCCACTCCTCATTGATCTTTGATTCATGGCCCTCCTCAATGTGCTCTGTTTATCTGCCCCATACTAATTCAGAAGCTCACCACAAGTTGAGCAGGTCTGAGAGCTCGGACACTCGCCAGACACTTTACAAGACACAGACAACTTTTCTGAGTAATTATTGCTATAGATTCTCGTTTAGTCTGTTGTTGTGCAAATCTTTGGCCTAAGACGATTTTTGGCTGCGTTTACTTTCTTAAATATTTTTTTACACTTGACAGCTGTGAAATGCATTACGCTTCTAAAGCTTAAGGTAGATTGTCCTTTTAATTGAGTTAAAAAAACCTACGGATGTTTGACGTGATGCAAATGAGTTATTTAAAGGTTTTCACTATGTATTTTGGTAAATATTGATTGGATTAGAGAGTTCCAAGGGAATTTTGGTGATTAAATATTACATTACAAAATAATTTTGGAATCCTTCATGTTATACTATTAGAGGAGACCTCTATACTTTATTCTCCCATTGTATTCCAAAATGTATAAATTAGTCAGGGTTATTTAGGGCAGAGAAGAGAGGATTTCTACCACTTGCCCACAGTTTACATTAGACCCCTGAACCCCTGGTACACTAAATGCTAAGGGCTGACACCTCTACCACCGCACCACCTTACCCTTGTACCTTCAAGCTGTCTAAGCTTAAATCATAACCTGAAAAAATGACACAACACATGTTTAAATTTCGGCGCCCTAAGGTTACAGTTTTAATTGTTATTCAAATAGTGGCAACGAAAGCAGATGCAGTAACAGCTACCAGTCAATACCAAACGAAACTTGGGGTGACCAGCCGGCCCAGAACCCTGGCGCTACTTTAAAAGCGTCAGAAAGGCTGCGCCCCTTCTGTCCTCAGAGGCAGGCTTCCACTAACGATACCACGGGCACCCACACTAGTGACCCCCTAAGAGACAAGAGTGAAAGGGCCCCCAACATACTGCGCCCATTATTTTTAGAACGCTGGCTGCGCTGCTTTCCCACAGACTGTGCCTCGTCTATATTAGGAGAGTTAACAACAATACACAATATTAGTAAGAAAAACAAATGCATCAAAATAAGGGAGGGCAAGAGGGAAATTCTGAAGAAAGAGAGGAAACTTTTCTGTCCTTATTGCTTATGGAGGCTTCATAACCCCACCCCGTGGTATCTTATTGGCTGCTTGAATATCCTGATAGAAGCTTAAGCCTGTTGTTACAACCAAGGGCAGGCTGGGATGGGGGGAAAGGGGGCATCTGCCCCCTGGGTTGGTTCCTTAGTGAGCTACTTTGGGCTGGGTCATCTGCATTTTTTTCCTTTAAAATTTTCCAAATAGGCTGCAGCCCTCCCGGGCTAAAGTTTGCCAGCCCTCCCCTGGTTCCAACTGTACAGCATTTGTAATTGAAATACTTCTCCCAACTTTCTTCTTCTTCTACAACCCATCTATACTGTAAAAGAAGAAAGTTCCTTGTTTGTATAGTTATCATCCAACGTCACTAATTTTGCACCACAGAATCTGCTAAATTTATGTATCTGGACAAACTGGACATAGATCCAGCAATATACTGCTCTAATCAAAATCAAGGTTTGCCGTAGTACCATATGTATTTTAACATATGTAAAATATGCTAAAGTGAAAACAGAAGAACAGAGTGCATGGTCAATAAAAAAGGGTGACAAAATGTTTTAAGATACATTTTGATGGGAAGAAGGGCAAATGTATAAACATGGAGACATTGATTTCTTTTTACATAATTAAAAAAAATGGAGGCTTTTTGGCCTTATATTTAATACAGGAAGAAAAATAAGGCTAAACATTAATGGCAATCTATCTGCTGAAGGAGACACAGAAATTGCATATAAAATAACTTACTGTTGACAATACAATGGTGTAACCTACACTAGAGGGGACAGATATACTCTACTGTACTGTATATATAAATACAATTACTACAGAAAAGGTTTTACTTGTACTCTCAAAATTAAGTAGATAAGTCATCTGATCTGTGGTATACATGCAAGAATATATATAAAAACCACTAAGAGTAGTACTCCCTGTGGGACTCCTTCCCATAGGAGTTCCACAGGGTTCTGTCCTTGACCCTCTGTTTTTTTTCTCAGTACACCTACTGCCTTCAGCCTCTAGTACTACCTCTATGCAGATGACTCTCAACATTACCTCTCATCTCTTGATCTCTCCCCTTCCCTCCTCTCTTGGGTGTTCAGTTGTCTGTCTACCATCTCCTCCTGGATATCCTTATGCTTACTTAAACTTAACATGGCCAAAACTGACCTCATTGTCTTTCCTCATTCAAAGTCTCCTCTCCTCCCGATCTCTTTATCACTGTTGACAACATCGCTATCTCCTCTGTTCCCCAAATCCCCGTGGGTGTAATTTGTGTTAAACAATCCTTTGCAAGAGGAAGCAAGTATGAAAGCTGTCACCCAGTTGCAAAGCGGATCACAGACGCCATAGGGACTATGCTAGTATTAGATCTGCGTCCAATATCTACTATTAATGCAGCTGGTTTTAGACAGTTAATTGAAGTCTTGTGTCCCCGTTACCAGATATAACGACACCATTTTACTGGAAAAGCTATTCCTCACCTCTACCAGAAGGTTCGTAAAAATGTAATTATTGGGCTACAAAATGCCATTCTACCCACTGTACACTTAACCAAAGATATGTGGACAAGCGGAACTGGGCAAACTAAAGATTATATGACTGTAACAGCCCACTGGGTTGGTCATTCGCCTTCAGCAGCAGGAACAGCAGCAGCGGGTACCCAACAACACCACATTTTTCAGAGGCAGGTTACTCTGTGTATCACCGGCTTCACTAAGAGGCATACAGCTGACAATCTGTTACAAAAACTAAGGGATGTCATTGCTACATGGATTATCCCACTTGGACTCTCCTCAGGATATGTCATTTCTAATAATGCCACCAATATTGTGAGAGCATTACAGCTGGGTGAATTCCATCACATTCCCTGTTTTGCTCACACAATCAACTTGGTGGTGCAGAGCATTTTGAAAAATGAGAGGGACGTGCAGGAGATGCTGTCTGTGTGCCGTAAAATTTCGGGACATTTCTGGCATTCTGCAACAACATGTAGGAGATTGCAGCAGCCACAAGAACAATTTAATGTGCTCTGCCACGAACTGAAGCAAGAGGTGGTAACAAATTGGAATTCTACCCTTTATATGCTTCTAAGGATGGAAAAACAGCGAAAAGCCATTCACACTTACTCCACAAGCCATGACATTGGGAAAGGAGGGGGAATGTATTTTAGTCCAGCGCAGTGAAGAATACTTTCCGTGATATGTAACGTTCTGAAACCATTTGAAATAGTCACCAGTAAAGTGAGTTCAGACACTGCTAGCTTGAGCCAAGTGATTCCCTTAATTAGACTTTTGGAAAAGCAGCTTGAGAAACTGAAGGAGGAGATGAAACAAAGCAATTACGCTAAGTATGTCACACTTGTATATCAAGTACTTTATTCGCTTCACTAGGATCCAAGAATTATCAAGATCTTGAAATCGGATAACTACATTTTGGCGACTGTGCTTGATCCTAGGTTTAAGAGCTATGTCTTCTCTTTGTTTCGAACTGACCCAGATCTCAAGAGATGCAAGGAGCTCCTGGTGAGCAAGATGACAGTCTCCTTCTTCAGTTTCTCAGGCAACTGCTGCTAGAAAAAACTAAGCTTTTCCAAGAGACCCAGGGATGATTCAGATGAGTCAGCACAACATTTTGACATCTGGTCTGGTGTAAAAGAATTGACCAAAAACCGTGACACCTCTGCCGTAACTTCACCTGATCCTACTATCAACATCCAAAGGATGGTGGATGATTATTTTAACTACAGCGTACAAATAGACACATCAGGCAGTCCCTTTACATACTGGAAGGAAAAAAGGCAATTTGGAGACCCATGTACAAACTCGCTTTACAATGCATAAGATGCCCACCCCCCAGCGTGTACGCGGAAAGAGTTTTCAGCACAGCCAGGAACGTTGTCAGCGATCATGGTAGGAGGCTACTTCCTAAAAATGTGAAAAAGATAATGTTTATCAAAATCAACTACAAATTCCACGAGGAAGGCCTCTACCGGCAATTACATCTAAGTACAGAGACTTCTGTAATGGTGGATTCCAGCGGGGATGAATTAATATTGTGTGAGGCTGATGTACACACTAATGAGAATGAGGCTAAGGATGGTGACAACTACATCTTGCCACTGTAGAGTTCATTAACGGCACTGTTAGCTTAGGTGTCTTAAGCCCATTGTTAGCTTGTTTGTGGAAGCCCAAACAAACCAAGCACTTCAGCCACAAAAGAGGCAGTCCTTGTCGCTGAAGTGCTTGGTTTGTTAAAGTGTGCATGTCCATTTTAAGATACAAAATAAGGGTGAGTGGGATGGCCCAAGGACAATTCCATCTTGCACCACTTTTCTTTTCTGCCACTGCTGTGTGGCAATGTTTCCTAGATGTGCTATGAACTGTTGTGTGTTTGTGCCGTTACTCTGTCAATTAGATTATAGCAGCTTCAAGAACAATTTAATTTGCCCTGCCACCAACTGAAGCAAGAGGTGGTAACAAGGTGGAATTGCACCCTTTATATTCTTCAGAGGATGGAGGAACAGCGAAAAGCCATCAGTGTTAGAGTTCATTGGTTTGTTAAACTGTACCTGCTAACCCTCCTGTTTCTGTGTGAGATTGTTAAACCTTTTTAACATATTTCCCAAGGACAATTCCATCTTGCACTGTTTGACATTTTAAGCTTGATCTATCAGCTTGTGTAACAGTCGACAATTGAGGTATTCAAGGACAACTCCATTTTGCACCACTTTTCTTTTCTGCCACTGCTGTGTAGAAATGTTTCCTAGATGTGCTATGAACTGCCATGTGTTTGTGTTGTTGTTCTGTCACTTAGCATCCTGCCAGCTCGCTGCAGTCTTTGTTCGAAAGTGTATGGAAAATAATATTGTGACCTGTGAGGTGGTCAGAATTGACTGGAAATGACTGAAAATTAGTGTTATTGAGGTTAATAATAATGTAATAACAAAAAAGAGCACAATTATGTGATTTTAGCATATTTTCGCAATTTTTCTAAAAAATACAGATCCAAAACCAAACCAAAACCAAAACACGGGGGTCAGTGAACTTCTCTAACCGCAACCAGCTGCTATGGACACAAAAGCATAATTTCTATATAGCTTAAATTTACAAGACACAATGATGGCCCCTTTTGCCTTGTCTAAGTCAGTTTAGAAATAACTGTTAAACAACAGGGGCTATATATATATATATATATATATATATATATATATATATATAAAAATGGAACCAGTGTATTTTTTCTCTTTTACATAATTAAGCATAATGTAATTATTTCTGGATTCAGTTCTTCTGGGGCTTCTGATAAAGCTATTATATTTTTCTGAGGGTGTTTTTTTTTGCCTTTTTAATTTAAGGTATCATAAACATTTCTGTCTCCTAGTCTGTTCCAGAAATGGAAATCTTCATAAACAAGCTTCTTTCAACAGTGAATAAAATATTGAGTAACTGAGCCAAATACACACTTTATGTGCCTTGATACATCTCCTGAAGACTCAGAATTCACAGCGGAGAGCGAGCCACAGATTCTTCCAATCCTGCCGCTGTTTTAACCTTCTAGTTATAACTCAAACTAGACAAAACAAAGCAGACTGAGGTGGAAAATATTGTGGAATATGTAATTAAATATGTAAGAACATTTGGAAACGCGTAGCTCAATATTCTTTGGAAAGACAATAGTGGAAATATTGACTTATCGGTAATGATGCAAGAGATAAACAGAAATGACTTCCCCATTAATAAAGCATTGGAAGATAAGAGCATTTGGTTTAAAAATACAAGTTTTATAATTATTTGGCTTATGACCTGCCTCTGCTGTCGTTTGTGACAGGCGTTTATTACATGAAGAACATGGGTCATTGCCATAGTTCTTAGGAACGTGCTGACAGAAATGATTAATTTAATGAAGTTAGTAAACATTACACAGAACTCGGAAGTCCTTTCAGTCAGAAATAATAAACATTATTTGCGGCTGGTTTAATGAACTTGAACGATTACAAATGGCTTTCACATTGTAGCTGGTGTTTTCTAGCAATTAAATAAACAATATGGTTTTGTTGAAATATAGACTGATGCTGAGCTGGACGTATGTTTGTTTTTGTTGTGTGTAAAGTACACATTTCCATACTGTACAAGCACACGACAAATGCGTAAGCACAAGCCCCTATGTGGAGTGAGACGTATGTCTCACATACTACCGTCTACGAGGGGAGAAATGGAACGTCGGAGAGATGAACATCAGACCATAATAAATAGAGGTAATAAGATGTTTCTCTGTCATTCTCCTAGCGGAGCAAGTCTTCGTCGCTACACAATGGTTCATTTTTTAACCATTGCATTGCCAAGCGAAAAGCAATTGGACCCCCTGCTCCACCAGGAATTAAGCGAGTCATAAATTGGTGAAAGACGGTTTGTGTGGGAGTGATTATTATTAATAAAGTGTTTTTAAGATGGTTTGTGTGTGTGTGTTGTTTACAGCATTTTTTGTGGTGGACTACAGGTCCCAGGACAGTTCTACATTGTTTTTGCAGGCCTGATCCCCCTAAGGAATTCAGGTTATGAGTGCTAGCGCTGGTTCATCTTTGTATGTGTTTGTGGGGAGACTAGGGTAGGCCATGCTTTTTATTATTAATTTATTTTACCATTTTTAAAAAACACATTTAAATGGCAGTCATCATGATGACTGGCTGCTCTACTACATGACGATACAGTGGAATCGTAGACGTATTTTCATTCAGTACATGCATTTAGCGTAGTTTGCTTGGTCACACGTATCTTATGTGCAGCTCTGCTTGCATGTAAAATGCTTATTTGTATATGTCTGTGTGTTGGATGCACATTGCATCCAATTAAGCATCAGGCCCATATTGTCAGTCAGGCCTGGACAATCTCAGAAGCCACATAGGGATAGTGCCCACAAACACACAATTTGAGGCAGTGGTCGAAGTGGAAATTTAGAAGTGGCGGTATGAGAAATGTATTGGGAATGTAAGCGAATGGGATTTAATAGTTTTACAATGAAGGAAGTAGGAGAAGTGGCGGTATGGCATATCACCGCATACACCCGCATTATGACCACTGATATATATATATATATATATATATATATATATATATATATATAAATCCTGTGAGAAATCGCCACGTTTTATAATGTTTGTCTAATTTTTTACATTCCTGAGAAGAGGCAGCGAATATTTTTTCAAACATAAAAAAATTTCCAAAGCAAAACCATATAGTTCGACCACTCTCAAATTATTCCACTGAGAGTGAAAAAAAATCCTCTTGCCTGCCTCCAAATTCCGCCAAAAGAGACCTCTGAGCACCAATCTTGCCCTCTACATACAGTATACATAGACTGAAAGGAGGGATCTATGCTTGATGAGGTGAGACAAGCATCTCAGGAGGTACCATCAGGTGATAAGACAAGGAGGCTTTAGTATGGTGAGACCCACCACCAGCTCCGAGACAGTCAGACTTGCCTCAGGTTCAGAGAAACTCTTTGGCAGTTCAGCACAAGTGGTTGGTAGTAAGCTGAGAGAGTTGACTACAATAACTTGCTTGATCACCAATGGGGTCTGCACAATATCTGCTCTCTCCAATGAATGGAGTCTACATATTGTTTACTAAGCACCTGTGACTGGGGTCTGTTTAGTACACTTGTTGCCAAATGTGATCCTTCTTCTGGAGGAAGAACCTAGAGGTCCTATAATTTTTAAAGGGAAAACTGGGACACATTTGTGACACATTTTTTCTTTTTCGGTCTCAAAAAGATATTTTTATATACCTAACCATTCTACTGAATATTTGCTTCATTCAGCTTTTGGGTGTCTAATTAATTTGACACTCCACAGCTGCAGATCTGTATCAGTATATATCAAATATCCTTTCGGGTTATGCCCTATGGGTCTTTGGTTAGGCCCTTACAATCATCCTGGATCTGTTTTTTTTTTTTATGTGCAGCCAAACAGTTTGCTTCTCAGATATTGAATCACTCACACATCACACTCATTCATATACATTAAACTGACCCTTCTGTCTGCCAATGGCAGCTCCTAAACCATGTTTTATTTCATTGCAACAGGGCAACTATTTACTCACATATATTTTAGATTATTATGGCAGACGAATATAGAACTGGCAAACCCCCGACGTGCGTTTTGGTAACGTTAGCTTTATCAAGTCATTATCTTTTGAGTGACAAATTAAT
This sequence comes from Mixophyes fleayi, assembly GCF_038048845.1. Classification (NCBI taxonomy): domain Eukaryota; kingdom Metazoa; phylum Chordata; class Amphibia; order Anura; family Limnodynastidae; genus Mixophyes; species Mixophyes fleayi. The sequence goes on from NC_134406.1 coordinate 34,284,744, forward strand.
TGATAAGGTAACCTGCTCATTTAAGGCTGAATAGAATCATTTTTAATCAGGCTTGACTAAAAGACAATTTGGAGCATAGTATATTTAATGTATTGATAAATAGTGCCTTAAAGAAATTAATTACAATTGAATTATTGTTAAGCAGAAGCTCAATAGAGGAGATAGATAACAAGGTAAGAACAGAAAGCACATGGCACTGCAGTTTATTGTGCATTTTTATTTCACATACATTTTTTTCCCACAACTAAACCATTTACTGCTGGTCATTTACAAATCACAAAACGGGCAAAGCATGGTGCAGAAATCCTCTTTGGTGATGTCATACACGCCGATTTGCGCTGGAAAGTGCATGGACTTGAAGCAGACAGCAGTGGTTGCAGAGGAGCAGAAGGGTGCACCAGCCAATAGGAGTGGGGCGGAGTGACAGGGTTCCTTGCTCAATACAAAGTGCAAATTAACGTGAGATGAAGGGGTGGCTAGGGCACATTTTTAGGGCACACCACCATTTTCAGTCTGCAAAAAACTCTTGATTTTGCACCAGTTCTGAGCAGGCCCATATTGGACCTAGCCCCATTACTTTCAATGAGATGCAATTTGCACTCACTTTCAATTTAAACCATAGATAGGGCTAAATCAAACAGTATTTTAGGAGAAAATGTAGAATTTAATGAAAGAGTGGTTGTAAAGTGGGGAGGAGGGTGCATTTGATGAGATGTTTACATTTTTGCAGATTTCCCCCTCCGCACACACTTCTTGTTTGCAGAGATGTCTCAATAGACCAGAAAGTAGACGTGCATGCTGGGGGATCCCTCTAGACACACTAGTGCAATTCCAATTTGCACTGCTCATCCAGGGCCTGATTCATTAAGGAACATAAATCCCAATACGTGTCGTGTTTTGTGTATTATTGCTCTGTATATGCTCAGAAATGGACTATACACCAGTGAACACAAGTGTATGCAATTCATCTTCGAATGCAAAGGACACTTCCGACATACGACTACTTCAATGGCAGAACAGGGGGAATAAAGGGGCGTATGCACAAAATCAAAAGGGCGCGCCAAGGTTGTACAGACACACATCCATCTGATTCAAGCTTTGGGCATCTCTCAGGTACTTGGTCAGGCGTAAGTGCCGATTGATAGTGATGACGGTCATGTAGCTTGCTAGAACATGTGTTTGCAATTAAGCGTAACTGCATCTTATGTTAAGTAGACATTATGATATATGCATTTCATCTATGAAAAAAATGAAAACAACTTTTTTAATGTATTTTTTTATCAATGATTATATTATTATATAACAGGTGTTAATGTATTTAATATTTTTCTTTTTATCTGTGCGATCTGATGGGTCTTTAACTATACATCTGCATGGTGTGCATCCTGCAGTGTGCTCTGGCTGTCTGCACATGGCACGTGCTGTGTAGGCAGGGTGTACCTATACCCGTACTTAAAAAAAAACATTTTTTAAGATTCTTTTAAACTTGAATACAGACGTACGTGTGTGCAAATCCCATCCAATTTTTTAAAAAATAGATAGATACTCTTTTGCCCTAGTCTCACAGAATATCCATGTGTAAACACTACTGTATAGTGTGCACAAATGGAATGAGTGAGCAGCCATTGTAATCATGGGCAGCATGGTGACTAAGTGGTTAGCACTTCTGCCTCACAGCACTGGGGTCATGAGTTCAATTCCCGACCAAGTTTGCATGGGTTTCCTCCAGGTGCTCCGGTTTCCTTCCACTCTCCAAAAACATACTAGTAAGTTAATTGGCTGCTAACAAATGACCCTAGTCTGTGTGTCTGTGTGTGTGTATGTTAGGGAATTTAGACTGTAAGCCCCAATGGGGCAGGACTGATGTGAGTGAGTTCTCTGTACAGCGCTATACAAATAAATAAAGATGATGATTATAGCCTGTAATACTTTAATTCACTACATTGAATTTGTATTGCTCTGAAATACCAAAAGCAATAATGTACTATAAATTTGCACTGAGTAATATTTATTTTATAGTAATATATATATATGTATGTATCTATCTATATATATATATATATATATATATATATATATATATATATATATATATATAAACACTGAAAATGTAGTTTAATGTGTATTATTTTGGTTACTATTATATACTCTTTGCCATTTACAGATTTACACTCCGAACTAAAAATACCTACACACATAAAAATCTTTTGTAAACAATTTAAACTGAACAAAGATGTGTTTTTACTACGTTTATATTATCTACTGCTAACAAGTATTGTATACATGAACAGCACAGAACCATATGCAGTAATTTATGTGACGAGTTTTTAACACACTTACCAATGTCATTAATTAAGCAATAAAAATGTATCATTATAAATACGTTATGATTTATTTACATTATTTTTTTTTAGAAAAACTATTTATTGAAGGAGCAGAGAAGTAAGTGGGGCTAGGATTATGGCCTTTTAGATGCTAAATGTTTTACATTGACTTTTTTGTCTTAATATACAGTAGGAGTGCCAAACTTTTAAAAGGTTTATTCTGGACAAGAGCCCGCAAATTGAGAAATGGGGTGTTTTATACCAAACAACATCTTAGACCAGTCTATATGCCTATTAATCTGTTGTCCCAATTGAAGACTCTAGTGATGTCACCTATTTCACTCCTCGTTTGTTTACATACTTTCTGTGCTGTTTCGGTAAAATAAACCTCTGGCTAATTGCATAATGTCTGCTCTCTAGAATGACCGCAGCATTCCATGTTTGACTGATGGAGCTCTTTCGCTTTAGCCAAAAGGATATACAAAATTAAATAATTCAGTCAGGCAAAGTGTGGTACAATAAACTTATTTACCATCTTTCCACTTGTTTATGCATCATCAACCAGTAGTAAATTTCTAAGATCTAATAAAATAAAAATGTAGGGAGCTATAAAAATATGACATTCAACTCATACTACTAATATGCTCGGAACTGGCTTTTTTGTGCTTTTTACATATCAATAGACGTAATAGTGCAATAAAATAGTTGATTTAGGAGCTAATGGTGCCGTGCCCATGTCCACATTGTGTTCTATGATTTAAAGCTTAAAGTTTAAAATGTTAGATTGTGTCACACCCTGTTCCTCATATGTTCCAGTTCCAGTACAGAAGATTGTAGTGGTGAAAGTACCACAAGTGTAAAACGTGTGAAACCAATAAGACATTTGTTTTGCTTAGCAACCAATCAGCTATTACTTAACAACCAATCAGCTATTTATTAGCAACCAATGAGCAATTACTTTGATTACTTCTTATAGTTACTTTGATTACTTCTCTCTGGTTGCTGTAGTTTAATGCACTTTTGGATTATTTTATTTATACCCCATTCATACTGCACCAAAATCCCGGGTTTTTGCCAGGTAGAGCTCAAACACCATTCTTGGTGCAGTATGAATGGTACAAGTCAAAAATCCCGGGTCTAAAAACCCGGGTCTTCAACCCGGGATTTATCGAGGGGTAATTCCCGGGTCGGACTCGGGTTGCCTGCACTATGAATGGTGCAACCCGGGTTTTTCAACCCGGGTTGCACAGAAAACAAGCTGATTGGCTGTCTGCCTGTCTCTGGAGGATGATGTCATCGGTGGGAGCCTGTGGAAGATTCGAACAATCACCACCCACTTTTGCATCATCTTTATGCGTCAAAAAACCAGTCACCTTTCAATGACATCACCATTTTTCAGCCAATGAAAACTGCTCTGGTGATGACTCCCACAAATTGCCAGGGCACAGACTTGTGCAGTATGAATAGGGTCAACCCGGGAAATTCCCGTGTCCGAGGTGCAGTATGAATGGTGTTTCTGAGCTGGGACGCTTCGAGCCCCGGCAAAAACCCGGCTTGAAAAACCCGGGATATTGTCGGGGCGGCAGTATGAAAGCGGTATAAATCAACTTGTATGTGTTCTCTTGATCTGGATCTGGATTTACCTATTTTTTTGTTTGTTGTTTTTAGCACTTACAATCATGTTTTAGTGCATGTAACAAAATCACTATGTGACTATTCAAGGTTACAAAGAGCCCATGCAGGGGTACAATATTGGGCATTTCACCTGTATCAATGCTCTCTTTGTGGTTTATTTAGTAATAAAATGAAATCGTACAACAATGATACAGAGTTATCAGAAATTATCTTTCACCAATTTAGTACAAGTTAGATAATAAAGCTAAACTAAATGCTTGTTTTGGGTAACAGCAAAAGTGCAATGTGATAATAGATAACCCCCTTTATGTGATATTTAAGGGCCGTCAAAATACAAACCTGCAGTACCACTTATGACATTGATGGGCAACCTGATATTCTCCAAGGGCCGCGTGTGAGGCCCACAAGCCTTCAAAAGGGCCACACATTGCCCTTAATATGAAGAATGATAAGACAGGCCAAAAACCACATTGACATGCCCACATCTTTTATTCCAAAATGCCCCTCACTTGCTGAAGTGCCCCTGACTCATTTCACTTGCTCTGAAATTCAACCACATTGATTCAAACCCCACAAACCATCAGATCTCACATGAACTGCAAAACTCACCCACAGACCTTTCCACATGTCACCCAAACTTCACTTCAGTGTTATCTACATGTCCTTTACATACCCATCGCACACACCCACGTGCAGCTTATATGCCCATCAGACTTCCCTACATGCCCATCAGCCCGCCCCCCCCACATACCCATCACTCCCCCACATGCCCATTAAACCTTCCCACATGCACCTCACATGCCCATCAGACCTCACCCATACGGCTCTTACTTTTAAAGATGAGGCTCAGAAGAAACAGGGAGAGCCCACCTCCTCCTCTGGTATGCTGCGTGACCTCTCCCTGCGTTGTGCAGATAGTTCACAGTTCGTAGAGTGTGGAATGGTAACCAAGAAGGTCCCACTATACATTTATAATGCCTCTAGACCTCTAGTGTTCTCACCTTCCATATCTGTAAACATTTCTGAAATACGTTCTCTAATTAAACATATTTTATTCTTCACCAAAACAGTATTAAGTTAGGATTTTAAAGTACCCCTTCAATCGATTTTAAGTACTCACAGGGATTTGTATATCACAGTAACATTTAAAGTCTTGTCATTGAAAAATGATTTGCAAGGCTTGGCAACTATAGAGTAGCTTTATGGCTCCCAACCTTTTGTCACTCATATGTCTGAATTTCATACCATTACTATGTTAACATTATACTAAAGCTATAGAAATTAAACTGTGAAAAAAAACAAGCCATTAGAAATTTCTTTTAGATAATTGAAGTGTAATTCCACTCAAAAATTATGTTGCCTATTAAAAATCATAATACCAGGTACTACAATTTATTGGACTATCTCCTGCTACTTGAAATAGGAAATCTACCTCAAATCTCATGTTGAAAACTCAGAAACAATATGTTTCTGCCATATGGCACACAGGTTGTAAATAACTGACCTTCATTGACAACATCAGTAACCATGAAAACAATCATGATGTTTACATGATGGTTATAGATATTGTTAAGGTAGGTCAATATTTTACATATCCAGTTTAGCACTGTGACCCTTGTATGCTGACACACTGACTGGAAATCTCTGTAATAGTTGGATATATGTCCTCTTAGGAATCTACCTCTGTACTATATTTAGGGTTGACATTTTTTCTCAGCTGTTGTGCACTGTCTGAGTCACTGTTAAATAACTTCTCTAGGTCTACTTTATGTATAATGAGAGTATCTTTTTCTGTTTGTAACATGTTAGTATTATACTGCACAAACTTGAGTCTATCATTCCTTAAAGTCACTTGTCAGCTTGATTGGTGCAAGATGAGAAAGTAAGTGCTTTTGACAGCTCGAGCCAAACCAGCTCCATTTTGTTCCTGCACCATCAATTTGTGTGCCATATACTATAAACTCTCCCTATATAATTAAAACGAAAGAATACGATCTTTTCAGTGGAATTCATATTGAAAGTACATATATTATGCAAAGTGCAATATGTTTTTAACAGCTAAGGTTTTCTGTTGAAAAAAAAAAGCATGAAAATTAATCCTGATTATGTTTTGGACATGTCAACATCATTTAAGAATTCATGGCAGACCAGACAGCAGTCCTGTGCAGTATCTGAGAGGATGAATAGCAGACCTCTTGTTTTATGTTAATTATGTTAATTGTATCCTGATTTATTTCCAGTAAGCTATGCCTAACAGGTTTCCTGAGATGACATTCTTGTCTTCATTTTCCCTTGATTTTAATTAATTAATTTTGTTTTAAAATCGTTTTAAAGTTACCTCATCTTTTTTTGTTAACTATTTGTACGCTGTGAAATTTTCTAAAATCTACAAACTTGTCAACTTAAAGGAGATGTCAGCTCTGCTGTGCGTTTTTTCTGTCCCTTGACAACCATGTCCACTGTGCAGTTGTCAGGACCACTCCTTCCCCTACGGAGGTGCTTGCCAAGAACAAATTAGCTGATTATTTCTTCAGAAATACCCTTAATATTTTAAGAGGAGAGATATTACTCCCTTGTGTTTTTTTCTGGATTTACTGATCTAACTTTTCACTTACTTTTATTTCACTACAACAATATTACTGTGTCACAGAAAAGACAATTTGCGGTGCTCCTTCAGGATTTAGAGACCTATTAACTTATTGGTGTCACACTTAATGCATAGAAGGGTGCATTAAAGAGGTTGCTCACATAAGATAACTATACTTGCTTCCACATGTCCTACTAAAAATAGAGCACTATCTGTGTGGAGTTTGTGTGTTCTCCCCGTGTTGGCGAGGGTTTTTCTCTAGGTGCTTAGGTTTCCTTGCACAATTGGCTGCTGACAAAATTTACCCTAGTCTACCTGTGTGTGTTTCTTTGGTTGGTAATATGGACTGTAAAGTCCACTGGGTCAGTGACTGAATGATTACATATCCCTTGTAAAGAACTGTGTAATATGAAGACACTAAATAAAGGTTAATAAATATTTTAAATCATTGTCTTATCTTTTTGACTTCCTAGAAAGCTTTTTCCGTATAATCCTTGTATCATTTTGGCAATGTTAATTTTGTTGTATTTGGTTATAATACAGCTCTGATCTACATTGAATACATTTGATCTTGGGAAACAGTTCTGTATAGTATATGAGGGCTACAAATACAAACAACTCTGATTGGATGATTGAAGGCCATATCGACAAACCTAACTGGAAACCAGACAAATAAAGAAATGCAAAAAGTTGCAGAAGAGACTAGAATTCAAGTAGTATGAAGATGACGACTAGTTAAGATACAATTTAACTACTCTAGGCAGTTTATTATGCCAATAAGAACTTCAATTATCTTAAGTTTGTATCCCAGATCAATATATAGAAGCCAGAAGCAGACAGTAATTGCATAATATACAGGCATCAGCTTATCTAACGTTGCTCCTATTTGTCAGACTAGTGAATATGTAGTTGCACCCCTACTTTCTGGTTTTGAATATGCATCTGTGTAATCTCCCTGCTTGTGATTGTTTACAGGATTGCAGCCCCATCTTGAAATGCACATAGTGAATATCTGTGTTATATAATTTTTTATATCATTTTTGCACCAACCCCTTCATTCATTTCAACTTTGATTTCATTCTTCTCATAAAACACTGCTCAAGTACATAATAGTGTGTAAGCAAATCATAAGCGTAAGACAACATTGGGATTGTCTTAAACGTGTAACATTTGTATGTATGAATAATTTTTATTACACTGGTATTTGTGCATATAAACTATGCCTGGTTGATGCAAAAGGCATCCCATGGATAAAGTAGACATGTCACCTCCAAAACCCAGCAATAATCAGTTAATTTCCCAGGATAAAGGTACTCAGAGGGAATGCATCCCCGAATGGGCAATCTCCTGGAAGCTAATTTTAATATCTTATCAAAGGAGGCCCATAAGCACCTTCAGAAAGGATGTTTCAATCTTCACTACTCTTCCCATCAGAAGAAGCAATATTTTGCTCACAGCAATGAATATGGCTATGAACTAGACCAATCATCCTCATTGCTGGCCGGCGGAGGTCTATACTTATCTAGAACGGCACAACACCATTATATGTCTGATTACAGTACACAATGACATCACTATATGCAGGATTTCAGGCTTCCAGTTTATTCTTAGCCACACTATAATAAGTGAGTACATTTATGAGTGTTGCATAATACTCTTTCCCATAAACACAACTTTGATATTAACTCAGATTTTCCAATAGTAGTAGTGTAACCAGGATAAGAGAGGGGAAGTGTCATCAGTTTCAGATAGCACTGTATTTTCCATTCCTTTTGGCTAAGTTAAGAGTTATTTTTGTTTCTAAAATGAATTTTAAGCTAGAATTATGTGGAGGTATTAAATGTAATCCTGGAAAGCATAATATTATTTTCTTGTAAATGGGATTAAATTTTCCTCATCTTCCCCAATTCAAGCAATGACCCAAATAGTTTTTAATTATTTATTGGAATTTTCCACAGATATTTCCACAATTCTTTATTTGTATTTGTTGCAGAGTATCCTCTACAACTTTCCAGTCACATCACATTATGTCCAAATTATTATACTACAGCTGTAAGTTATCACAGAGACATAACAAGAGATGAGACAAGACATATCTATCTGGGAAAAGGGTCTAAGAAAATATGAACAACCCGTTTGACAAATACATTGATCTCCTTCCGCGTCATTAAGTGGGCAGGTCAATGTGTATGGTAAGGCTAATTGCATCCTCACACATGTGCCCACTTCATGACCCCATTCATGTTGTGGGAAAATTGCCTGCTTTTGCGGAAGTCTGGCGGGTAACACCCTTCTTCGTCTCCGGGAGAGTTGGCAATTATAGTAGCCATGTATTCTTGACACATATGACACATAGGCTACTCCCATTTATGAAAACGAGAAACAGAAATCTGGAATATAAAGGAGAGTTATGGAAAATGTACATAATTGTGATTATGGAATTACCAAGTATCTCATCTGTGAACTCCAGTTAACACCAAAACTAATTCATTGCCAGGGAAGGTTGTGATGGCAGATTCAATAGAAAGGGTTAGACAAATTTTTAGCGGAAAAGTGTATCCAGGGATACGACCGTTAATTAAAATGAAGGATAGTAGTGGATATAGCGTAAAAATAGGACTGCAATATTGAGTCTGGGGGGATTTTCACAATTGAAACAGATTGGCGGTTTGCTACTCTGGATCAATTTCAAATATAAGTGCAGGATCGCAGGAGATCCAAAATAGGTTGAACTTGATGGACTGGTGTCTTTTTTCAACCTCATCAACTATGTTAAATAATACAGCTGGGAGTCGAGACTGGAGGAGATTGGTGTAGAAAGTGAGTGACAGGTTACAGGAGCCTATACAAAACTAGGGGAGTGACAGCAGGTTCTACGCTGTCTAAATGACAACCACTTGAACTTAGCTGGATTGATTGACATATCCTTTTCACAAAATCTATTCTGTGCAATATTCTAGCTATTGTGTAAACTAAACCAATTAAGTCTCAGTCATTAAGGAAAGCAAAGAAAAAAAAAGAGCACATTTGCTCCTAGACAAACCATGTTACAATGCAAGACTGGAAATTAATTTATTATTTTGCACGTACTCTACTGGCTTTTTCATATTGTACACAAATACTTGATAGCTTTATTTTTACACTAAAATTTAAAGTTGATCTAGAACATGCCTTACCCCAACTATGAAAATTTTCCCACATTTTAAATTTACCTCCACCTCCAATGTAACATTGTTTTGCTAAGGTGCAAATTTACTACTTATTTTGCTTTGCTTTCCTTAATGAATAAGGCCCATTATGTAAACATGCCAAATAGTTTCATGTACAAAAATGATTATTGGTCATGGTGTATGACAGAAACTAGTGAATAGTGAACTGCCAAACAGATTTTTTTGTGGCTGGTTTAAAAAATAAAATTTGTTTTTACAAGCTTCTGATGAAATGAACCCTAGTGTGAGTCTGTGTGGCGGGGAATACAGATTGCAAGCTCCACTGTGGGAAGGACTGAGGTAAATGATTAAATAATTTTTATACTATACAATATGTAGACACTGTAAAACTGTAGTTCAAATCAAGGAGAAGAGGCTGGACAACTGTGAGAACATGTCTTTACTATGTGGTATATATGGAGAACTGAAGATGGCTGCCAGGTATTTCCTGTCAACCAGCACTTCCTGGTTGGCAAGTGGATGGCAGTGATGTCACTTCCACCAACCACACATAGCACTATATAAACACTATATAAAAAACACTATTAATAAATAATCGTAATTTAAGTCTACCTCCAGCTCTTTCTAATAAATAGGGTTAGTTATTTTCCACCATACACTGTCACAAGGAAAACCTTAAAAGAGGCTTGTCATTATATAAGAGCACATTAATATATTTAGATATAAATAAAAAAGGCATTATTCTTTTTTATCTACTAGAATACGGCTTAAACTGTTCCCTACTGCTATTTTGCATACAATGCCATTGGCATGAAGAATGTAATGACAAGAGCTGGAAAGGGAAGTGACTGATAAATACATAATTAACCAAATAAAAAGTATGATATTTCTGGGACAGATGTAGATGATAATGGTAGTTTTAATGTTCAGAAAATGTAAATTCACTTTAAAATGTGAGTTTACGATGTAAAGTGTCATGCAATATAAAAAACACAAACCTGACATTCTGTTTAAACAATCGGTTGTGTCCTATATCACTAATTGTAGAAAATGACTGTAACTGAAACCGCTAATATTATCCATTTTCCTGAAGTATTCATTTGATCTGCATGGGTTACTGAACTCTCAGTTCCTGTGAGATTTATATAAATACGTTTTGCAGAAGACAGTGTGGATGGGATTCGGTTATGTAGTTTAACATTCAATCCTTTACTCTTCAGTTGTTCTTAATTATTTATTCACTTTAACAAAATCACATAAGAAATACACACATATATAAGGTAAAGTAACGTTAACTGATTTCCTTTGTTCTCTATGCACATGTGTAAAGGTATCAAGCTGCGATTTTGCATCTCCAGCAATTTTGTCTGGTGAGTTTGAACTTGCTGATGTATGAAAATGCGATTTGATAGTAAATCGCAAGTAAAGGGAGTATTACAAAATCACCATTATACAAATCACTACAAATCGCCATCTCAACGTTTTTCCACTCTAACAATATAATTCGTCATATGTATGAAGCTGCGATTTTCAAAATCACAGCAATTTTGGCTTAAACATCGCCAGAATCAATATGCTGTTTTGCATAGGCGTGATTAGCCAGTGGCAGTCAGATTTTCAACATTGCCGGCGGTATTCGTAGGACTCGTCGGCACAATATATGTTAAAAATAGATAAATACATTTTAAAAAAGCATGTGTGTCCCCTAGTGCTGAGAGTAGCAAAATCGAATTGACAAAAAATGTGGTCTAACAGCTAGATTACCCAAAATTGGCTCAGACAGGAATTAAGTTGTGTATAAGCACACAGTTTTCCTCAAAATTAAACCGCACATTGCGTGCAGATTTAATCTTCCCATTCGAAGACCCTGCCTCTTCCACAACATCCGCTTCCTCCTCATCTACTTGCTGCTCTCTCTCCTTCTACCCACTCTCCCTACAGTCATGACCAAAAGTTTTGATAATGACACAAGTATTGGTTTTCACAAAGTTTGCTGCTTCAGTGTTTTTAGACCTTTTTGACAGATGTTGCTATGGTATACTGAAGTAAATTACAAGCATTTTATAAGTGTCAAAGGGTTTTATTAACAATTACATTAAGTTTATGCAAAGAGTCAATATTTGCAGTGCTGACCCTTCTTTTTGAAGACCTCTGGAATTCGCGCTGCATGCTGCCAATCATATTCTGGGCCACATACTGACTAATGGCTGCCCATTCTTGCCTAATCAATGGTTGGAGTTTGTCAGAATTTGTGGGTTTTTGTTTGTCCATCCGCCTCTTGAGGATTGACCACAAGTTCTCAATGGGATTAAGGTCTGGGGAGTTTCCTGGCCATAGACCCAAAATTTAGATGTTTTGATCCCGAGCCACTTAGTTATCACTTTTGCATTATGGCAAGGTGCTCCATCATGTTGGAAAAGACATTGTTCATCACCAAACTGTTCTTGGATGGTTGGGAGAAGTTGCTCTTGGAGAATGTTTTGGTATCATTCTTTATTCATGGCTGTGTTCTTAGGAAAAATTGTGGGTGAGCCCACTCCCTTGGCTGAGAAGCATTCCCACACATGAATGGTCTCAGGATGCTTTACTGTTGGTATGACACAGGGCTGATGGTAGCGTTCACATTTCCTTCTCTGGACAAGTGTTTTTCCAGATGCCCAAAACAATCTGAAAAGGGATTCATCAGAGAAAATGACTTTACCCTTGTCCTCTGAAGTCCAATCCCTGTACCTTTTGCAGAATATCAGTCTGTCCCTCATGTTTTTCCCTGGAGAGAAGTGGCTTCTTCTTGACACCAGACCATCCTCTAAAAGTCTGCACCTCACTGTGCATGCAGATGCACTCACACCTGCCTGCTGCCATTCCTGAGCAAGCTCTGCACTGGCGGTGCCCCGATCCCGCAGCTGAATCAACTTTAGGAGGTGGTCCTAGTGCTTGCTGGATGTTCTTGGGCACCCTGAAGCCTTCTTCACAACTATTGAACCTCTCTGCTTGAAGTTCTTGATGATCCGATAAATAGGGATTTAGGTGCAATATTACTAGCAGCAATATCCTTGCCTGTGAAGCCCTTTTTGTGCAAAGCAATGATGACTGCACGTGTTTCCTTGCAGATAACCATGGTTAACAGAGGAAGAACCACCCTTCTTTTAAAGCTTATTATGGAATATTAATTGGCTTAATTGTTCTAATGATGTTCTGATTCTCAAACTTCATGTACCCCTTCCCTTCCAACTTCCTGTGTTCTTTTCCTTTGTATAAAACGAACAAAAAAATCTTTACTACCTGCATTGGGTTTATAGCAAAAAAAAAATCCTCACCCTTGTCCACGTTGAAAACAGTAAAAGCTGGAGACATGATATCTGAAAAAGAAGGTGTAAATATCCATTGGCAATCCCTGTTTTTCAGACTCAAGTTGGGCCTGTAAAAACTTAGTGATGGCACACAAATCAATTCACTTACCTTTAATGCGTCATCCTGACTTTCAGGTCAGCATGACATCCTACCCCTTCGTGATCTGTCAGACAGGAGGAGTACCCACAATCTTTCAGCTAATAAATAAACATTCTAAATGACCTTTCACATTCCAGGAGGCTTCAAAGAAGTTTGAAACTGTCAGGGCTTATCCAATGGCCTTTTCTGCAAGCACAGCATTGCATAAGTGGGGTTATTAGAAGGTTTTTTAGCTCTGATTGGCAAACTCTCTAGATCAATTACTTTATCTTAAATATAAGGGTATTGCAGGTCATTGTGGCATGTTGTGAGAGGTAATAGACTACTCTACTACAGGCATGTTCCTGGGGTGAATTAATTTCCCTGCACTTTCCCCTGCTCTATTAATACACTGGTCAACTCTTCTAAATTGATAACACAGAATACATATACTGAAATGTTCTTAAACCTTTTTCATAAAACCTATTTATCTCCTCAGAGAGGATTTCAGATATGACCTATACACTCGCTTAACTCTCTTAGATGTAATTCAGCAAATGTGGATCTTTATCATTGCCTCTGGAGCTGCCCCATAGTCAGGTATTTCTGGCTTTTGGTGAAATGATATGCAGAAGAGGATGGGTGGACTTTGCTCCATTCACTCCAGAGCAATATTAGGTGTTTTTAAATCAGATCAGAGAACAAGAGGGGTAAAACAATTACTGCTGCCATTATAGCTGCTACACATAAAACGTTCCTACAGCTGTGGATACTGTGACCCATTTATAATTATTTAAAGAAAAGCTTTCATATGTGTTCTGCATGGATTGGGTAGAAACATTGTTGGATAAAGAGAAAATATTGGAAAATGTTTTCATATGTGGAAGAGTTATATTAATGGGCTTCCCTCAGCCACCTGAAGCCAAATACAGAGATGCTTACAACACACATTCTGGTATGTATTGGCTAATGTTCCTGCTATTGAATACTAAATATATCCTGGAATTGGTGTTGGATGATTGGAGTCGGTCCCATGTGGTCCTTGGCACTTTTTGATCCACACTTTTATGTAAAGATACAGGGCCTGATTCATTAAAGAAAATAAGTAAAAAAAAATGAGTAAGTTTTCTCCTGGACAAAACCATGTTACAATGCAAGGGGTGCAAATTAGTTTATTATTTTGCACATAAGTTAAATACTAGCTTTTCATGTAGAACACAAATACTTTGTTAGCTCTATTTTTACACTGAAATTTAAAGTTGATCTAGGACATGCCCTATCCCAAATAAAAATCTGTCCCCACATTTTAAATGTACCTGTCTCTTCAATGCAACATGGTTTTGCCAAAGTGCAAAGTTACTCCTTTTTTTGCTTTATTTTAATTCATTTAATTAATTTTACTTAATGAATCATGCCCATTGTGAATATTGTTATATCTTTATAAATGATAAAATAAAATCACAACTTTTTTTACATTTATGGGAATGTAAGGTTCTGTTATATCAGCTGATATACTTACTGTACAAATTCAATGTATCACATTATCTGTATTGTTAGAAGATACTGAACATACTTATATTTCCTTTTACAAAAGACAACAAAAAAATCCATAACTCAAACAATTGTTGAAATCCAAGTCCTGCTTTATGCACACTGCACAATTTGAATGTATATGAATGTACTTATTGTACTGTTACGTTTGGCTTCAAAAAAACATGTTTAAAAAAAACTACAAAACTTAGTGATGGTGTCTAAAGTGTCAGAAGAAGACGCAGCTTGGGGTTGCAACAAGATCTACCAATGCTGAAGGAGCAGATAGCCAGCTATCAGCCGATAATGCAATTAAAAGCTGTACAACCCAAAACCCAGTGGCAACTGTCTTATTACCAACAGGCTATGACGTAGCAACAGCATCCTGTGTTACAGAAGATGACCATGATGCCTGAAAGAAAGATGGAAACCACAACCATATGCATTCTTAGGAAACCTGTTAACAAATGACTCTGTGCATTTAATGAACTAACAGCCATTACCCTCTTCTGAGCTCCTAAAGCTTTCCTGCCCCAAGAGAGGGAATTCACCATTGTTGGACTCCATCTAGGTGCAGGACATCTTACCTGCCTTCCTCTAGCTCTTCAGTCATATCCTCTGGATGAAGATTTTACCCACAGTCCTCCTTCCAGTGACATCTTCTTATATGTTTCTTACACAGGCAGATTTGTGTGCAGCATCCACTGAGTCTAGAGATGAATATCTGTAGTAAGCAGATTAATTCTTCTTGTGACAGCCACATGGGACTTCTACTACCCTGATTTCAACTGCTTCTGTCCCAAAATTTCTTGGCGTCACATAGGGTGTAGGACTCCTGTCTCCACTAGTACCTGATAACTATCCACCCAATCCATATAAACTGGCTGGGATTACATCCCTGGACACAGACATTGCCTGGACAACAGGTGGTAGCAGCCTGGACTGGAGCTGTTCCAGATCACCTTCCTGGATATTAGACCACAGGAATTCCCACACGGCCTCATAAGATGATCCAGCTTATATGACTGCAGAACTCCAGGGACTGTTTCGAACAGCTGCTGTCCTAGGTGCTGAGTATAGCTTCAGCGCTTGTAAAGACAAAAAAAAGAAACAAGCTCAGCTGCAATCTCCAGTCTCCAATTGCCTCAAGGTGGATGTAAACCAAGAGTAGGGGGATCGAGAGCACACTGTCTATATAACAATGCTGTTTATATAGCACTAGTGATATGATGTGACCCTGCTCCCCTCCTACCAACCAGCTACCCACTCTCCCCAGCGAGCATTTCACATAGCAAACTTCCAAAGGTCTCTCAGATCCACCCTGTTAGACTTCCCAAACCAAGCTGACTCCAGTGACCGACCCGGGTCAAGTTTCCCCTCTATAATCATGTGGCTTTATTTATTGAAAATGCCCTTCCGAACAGGGCACTGGCCCTAAATTTGGAGAAGGGCATCTGCACTGGCTAGCACCAAGAAACATTTGGCACTAACACCCAAGAGGTCCAGGGATAGTTAGCGATGGTGGTTGTCACAGTCCCCATCAATGCACTTACCTGCCTCACACAAACAGTGATATAAAGTGTACACACAGTGTAGTGTGTACACTACAATAGGAACCAGCATTGTACATAGCAATAATGATTTATTAACCACTTACCGTTTGCTCTCTGTAAATATACATCTTATAAGACTTCACATTCTCCTTACAAGACTTATAGAAACAGCTTGGCAAATAGGCGGACATGCTGGATGTAAAAAAACCTAAAAACTAAAAACAATCATGTGCATCTCAAAAAAATATAAAGATATTAGTGTATTAGTGCTGACAATCAGGAGCTGTCCTTTGTTTTCTGGCTTATGATCCATAAAACCCAAAAAAATCAAACAATGTTCATAAAATTCGAAAACAGAGATGGCGCTGCCGATCAACAATCTTATACTTAAAAAGAATATACACTAAAAAAGTGTAATAAATGTGAGCTAAAATTAAACTCTTTGTGCAAAGTATTGATACTACAAAAACAGCCAAAATTCAAATCTACAATCTCCAAAATGTACAACCGCCCCAAAATTCGTGAAGTCCTATTTCAAATGGATCAAAAAGTCCAACAAAATGTCTGAGACATCAATTTTTCTTAAATCTTCCTCCCACGTGATATAGATATAAAAAATAAAACAAAAACTGACATTCTGACGCATTTCGATTTTGAAAATCTTTATCAAGACATATGGGAGTTCCTCTCATGAAAACCCATGTGTTGAAAATCTTTATCCAGGCATACTGTGCCTATGAGTATGCATGTGTTGCATAAAGATTTTCAACACATGGTTTTTCATGAGAGAAAGTCCGATATATCTTGATAAAGATTTTCAAGATCGAAATGCGTCAGTAGTTAGTACAACTGGAGATTACGATCTGCAGTGGACTGTTCCTTCATCCTTGATATCTGCAAAAAGGAAAGCCAGCCATCCCGATACCATCGTGGGAGTACATTTCTATATGTGTATATCTAATGTCATTGGGGTAAGAGTCCACCTTTTATCCATGTGGATTAATCTCCATCTGGGGATCATTGCTACTTTCATAATTGTTGTTATCCTTTTAATAAATGTGTAAATGATAATGCACTATTAGTAGCATTTCTTTTTCCTATACATGAAGTGAGCTGATCTTAAAGAGATATTGCACGTATTTGGCTTTAAGAAGATGACACATCTTTGATACACAACGCGATGTTACAATCAATATTATGTGAGTGCATTCACAACAGGGGTGTTGAGTTTCTCACATGGTGGTATTGATTATTATTATTATTATTATTATTATTAATCACCTAAGAGAAGAAGATTCTTCTGGGAGCATATCTATGTGAATTATTATTATTTACAGTATTACACTATGTTGATTTTTTTGTTTTATTTATTATGTCTATATCCCGTAGGAAGATTTAAGAAAAATTGATGTCACTGACATTTTATTGGACTTTTTGATCCATTACAAATTGGACTACACGAACTTTGGGACGGTTGTACATTTTGAAGATTGTAGATTTGAATTTTTGCTGTTTTTGAATTTTCAATACTTTGCACAAAGAGTTTGATTTTAGTTCACATTTATTACACTTTTTTAGTGTATATTCTTTTTAAGTTTAAGATTTAAGACAGCACCATCTCTGTTTTTGAATTTTATGAACAGTCATTTTTATCTATCTACACACAAAACCTACAAATATACCTTATATAATTATCTTATATTATTATTATTATTATTATTATATATATCGTATATACCATTGTAATATTAAGATATTACAGCTTCTGATTTTCCTCCTCACCACACTTTTAGTGTATATTCTTTTTAAGTATAAGATTGTTGATCGGCAGCGCCATCTCTATTTTCGAATTTTATGAACATTGTTTGATTTTTGGCTTTACGGATAAGAAGCCAGAAAACAAAGGGCAGGTCCTGATTGTCAGCCTTTTTACTAATGCATTTTGTTCCATTCACTTGGGCAATCCATTGAAGAAGCTCAAGTAACCTCCAATGACCTAAAAACCACTAGTAATAAATGCATGCAAATGCGTTTTCCTTTGACATGCATTTGTACAAACATTTTTACTTGTCTTTTATAAAGCAAACACAAAGCCAGTGGGCATGAGACCTTGAAGTGGAAACCTCCTTTATCTGTCTTGTAGTAAGCTGCAACATTGCTGCAACAAACTATAGTACTGTGGTTACTAGTAGTATGATATGGTTGGAAGCAATTGTTCAAGCACGCACGTCTTTAATTTCAAATTGAAAGGTGTCTGGTGAAAACTTTGGACTATGGTTGGAAACAACTTTGATGCATATTTATTTCCTACCAGAAGGCAGCAGAAAAGATAATAACTATATTATGTAAATCATTATTATTTAGGGAATATGGACTTAAACAAAAATACAATTATGGGGGTGCCTTTTAAAGCACTCTAAATTCTAGATAATGCAGTCACTATTTCTGCAACACAACAATCACTGCATATAACTTTATACCATGCAATATCATGGCAACCTTATTTACTGAAAAATGTCTTAAGTGGTGAAGTTTACCAAAATTTCGCTAATATAAATTCCATTTATTTACATTTCTCACTTGTAGATTTTTAGTTTCTGCAAAAAAAAATGTAAATAGAGTTTTGAAGAGCAACACAACCAGTATAACCAGCGAGTGATTGAGTCAAATTATTCATTTCTTCCAGTAACCATAATTCTCTTTTTGCTGTTTTCCGTCTCTTATTTTGCTGACCTGACCACACACGAGAGAGACTCCCAGTAAAATATAGGAAGCAGAATCCAAACAGAATCCATAAGTATTTGTACAGTTCTGTAAATGCCACAGAATTTCCTATGACATAGGGCTGGAAATCGTGGATTAAGCTTTGCAGATCGTTTGCCCTCAGACCAGGTGTTGCCCAAACAGAAATCCTAAACTTTGCAGATTTTCCATAGTAATACCAAACATTCTACTTCCGTCATATCGGAAAAAATTAAAATGTAAATCTGTAAATGAAAAAAAAATCTTACCAGATCTGTGTTTTGTGTCGGGTTAAAGTAATTGATTTTGAAAACCCTTCGTGGCAAAAATAATCACAACATTGTTTAGTATTACATGTGCTCTTGACATGACTTCCTATAGGCAGTTTTGAGGCATTAAAAGCATCAGCTAAAAGTTACAATGTAAACAGTTCTGTTTTTGCTCTTGTGGTGTAGATCTTCTTCAGACTATATGGCTGACTGGTATAGTTTTATGTTTAATGAAGCGGGAAGTAACATTACACAATTACATCACCGCACAGCATTGCACCTTGGAGTGTATCCTTGATAAACTCAGCCTAAACATTTATTTGCACTTTCTTATTTGAAACTCATTATCCCATAAACAAAATGGCCCATGTTAAAAATATAAGGATTGAAAACTAAGAAAAATGTAGGGACCATATTATTTTTATCTTCATTTAAAATATGCAGCACATTATCATTAAAAACAAATTGCTGGTCCGCAGGATAAATGCCATTTTGTGTAGTTATATGCCACATTTTTGTGCCAATGTACCTGATGTTACAGGAAGCACATGGATTTGGGAGCCAAAATGGTAGCGCCTGCTGGATTGCAATGTGTTACATCTTCTAATGGGAGGAGCAGGGAGAATGTTCAGTCACATAAATGTACCTATTCATGCACTCAAATCCAAAAATGACATTGTGTTTTGTGGGATAGGATTATTAAATGAGATTCCAGAGATGGAGGAGGTGCATTTAGAGAGATTTTGTTTAGCTGTGTGGGGCATAAATATTTGTTTTCTAAATGTCCTCTTGGGCAGAAGAAACCTTCTTGGACTATACTGTCAGTGTACTTCTGTTTGCACCTTACAGGTACATTGTATACAGGAAAGTGAATGTCTAAGGGCATCTCAACAAACTTAATTTAAACAAAACTCAAATGCCCAAAAATATCAATTACAAAAATCCCCCTCACTGATATAATTAAAGGATAATTCCTACCATCATTTAGTTTTGGAAGGAATTATGTGAAATATGCTAAATGAAATACTAGAACTAGATCTCTTCACCAACTAGGCCTTAGTTTAACCATATGGACCTCTTCACCATCTGGTCCTCCACCATCCAGGCCTTTACCAACTAGGCCTCTGCACCATCTACTGCCTCTGTCTAAGCAAATCTCCAAGGCACCATTCACACCTGGACTATCTAAGCACCATGTCTGGACCTCTACACCATCTACATTATTGGAACTACCTTTACCAGATCTAACCCATGTTCTCAATCCCAGCCCTACATACTCCTCATAAGTGAACAACCCTCCCCCCCCCATCTAGATTGTAAGCTTGCAAAAACAGGGTGGTCTCTACCCTCTAATTCATGTTTGTGCCTCATCTGAGTTGTAAGTATCCAAGAACTCTGTCTGTATGGTCTAAATGCATAACTTGAGTGTGGCCAAGCTCACAGCCACCAACTACTCCCTGTCTCACATCTAACTGTGGTCTCATCTGATTCGGGAGAAATTTGCCCCTTATGCTCCTGTCATAAGTGTATCATGTTTTCTTTATGCATTAACTGTAAAGAGCTTGAGTCCTTATATAAGAAAAGCACAAGATATCAGGATAAAATAAGTTCATAATTTCAAAGTTTCCTTTTTGCCAGGAGTGATGTAGGACCCACTTCATTTTGGAGTCCACTGGTAGAATCTTTGGTAACTTTAGAGGCCGACATTGCTTTAATTAGCGGCACACAACTTATACAGCTTCTGTGGCTATTTCAGCTGGTCCTTTCCTGTTTTTATTTAACCACACAAATGTATTACATACATGTGTTAGATATTAAAGGTATGAGTCGGCAAACCACATCGTCAGTAAGACTGTGTCTGCGTCCTAGTCCATCAGTCTACAGCACAATCACCAAATCTTATTTACTCACGTTAAGAGTTCACCTGACAAAGTCACTGTGCAGAAAATGAGACAATAAATAATACATCGCCTGACACTAACAGTTGCCTGACCCCATACAGTTTCTTGATCATGACATTATGTTGAAACTATTACAAATCTACAGCAACATATGTTCTTAAGGTGACACCCAGTTGTCTTGTTCAGTTTTATTCTTTGGCTCAAGTGCCCAGTTTTCTTGTCTAGTGGGTTCATTACAAACTTGGTTTCAAAGTTATTTTATGATCCATACAGGTGTGCGCTACATCAGAGTAACAATTCTAGAAAAATACTTTATTGGCCATATACTAATTTGCTCTGCCTTCATCAATTGCAATTCTTGGGTTTTAAGCTCATTTTAGCCCACTTCAACAAATTCCTTAGGTAGGGATTAAATAGGGAGCTATCAACAATTGCAATTCTTGCTTCTTTCACAATCCTGATCTCCTTATTCCTCAATAACCTATTTGCAATTTGACAATAAAAAAAAACCTCTGAATATAATGATGTTTACAATATTAAATAGAAAAGGAAGTTCCTTAGGTAGTGATTGAATCCAGTTGTTGGCGGGGCTTTGCGAGACAATCTTATTTTATAGCAGATGCATATTGTATGACTTCTGTTTGAAAGAAAACTTTTTTTTGAAATGGCAGATGACATTCAGCCCACCTCACCCTAAACCTAATGGGATCTCTGTATGGGCACATTAAGTACTATACTTTAACAGACATTTTTTTTACATATCTTGCCCTGATGAGATCAAATAAGATGAAAACAATGGTATGTATCCTGTATGTGTGGGCAGCACGGTGGCTCAGTGGTTAGCAGTTCTGACTTATAGCACTGGGGTCATGAGTTCGATTCCTGACCATGGCCTTATCTGTGTGAAGTTTGTATGTTCTCCCCGTGTTTGCGTGGGTTTCCTCCGGGTGCTCCGGTTTCCTCCCACACTCCAAAAACATACTGGTAGGTTAATTGGCTGTTATCTAAATGGACCCTACTCTCTGTGTGTGTGTGTGTGTGTGTGTGTGTGTGTGTGTGTGTGTGTGTGTGTGTGTGTGTGTGTGTTAGGGAATTTAGACTGTAACCGCCAATGGGGCAGGAAATGATGTGAATGAGTTCTCTGTACAGCGCTGCGGAATCAGTGGCGCTATATAAATAACTGATGATGATGATATGTAGCTTTATATACTTAACCAGTTGCATGTATTGAGTGCCAATAATTCCTTAAGTGAGGAATGAATCCCAGCAGTGCTATGCGAATACCTCCTGTTTTTTATATATACATATTTACAAACACACACATATACATACAGTATATACCATGTAATTAGCTGAAGAGAGTTGTTTATTTTACTATTATTTTTTTCTCATTAATATAACTCACCAAGTGGTTTGCAAGCAGTTTTTAAAAGCAGTCTGGTAACATTCTACCTGACATATCAGCCCTTAAAAGGTTTGGGAGTGAGACAACTTGTGGCTTTAGAATGATCTTATTTTCTAAATCTATCTGGATCCACATGGCTTTCCTGTCACTTACTTAGCTCCCACTCTGCTGTGATAGCCGACCTCGGCGCCATTAATCACAGCGTCTCTCATAGTTTGGATCAGCTATTTATATAGTATGGGGAGAAAGCCATTTTTCATGGCGGCAGCCTTGCCAGACAGTCAACCTTTAAAATGTTTTACTGTTGTTTTGATGAAATCTCTTTATTTTCCAGGCACACGCGTTATCTCCCTCACACAACAAAACGTTTGCCTGCTTGTAAATGACGTGCCACAGCTTTAATAGTTAAACCTAGGACTAGGAAGTTATGGGGCCTATTTCTAAAGCCTTGAAATTTTGGATTGCTTTTAATGTGTATCACCATGAAAATAAGATACCTCATTATACCTCTTTATAAAAGAATCATATGGTTTATCTTTTAAATGCAAAATAAATAGAAATATCTAAACAGTTATAAACATAACAAAAATTGTAGCGGAATAAATACTGATATATACATAAACAACATAGGGATATTTAGTATAATATGACCTATTATTATTATTATTTTTATTTTTTATTTATGAGGCACCACAAATGGTCCACAACACAGAACATAGCGCACTTTTCAACCAACCTCAGGTCTGTTATACACTTATGTGATGAGTAGGTGAGAAACAGAGAATGTAAATCACACAATGTGCTTTCTGAATGTTAAATAATTAGTTAAGTGAGAAACACAAATATGGTGTCATTTACTAATCAATATATATCACAGTGACTTCTCAGCTACCTCTCATTGGCCCTGCTTGGTAAGTCAATGGTCCCAGCAATCTACTTCCTCTATAGCCACACTCACACATTCCTGCTTCCTTCTCTTTCTGGCTAAGCCCCTCTGCATTTGGTGAGCTCTGACATCACTTCCTCTGTCCTCGCTCTACGGGCATGCTGGGAGGTGTAGTTTCCAGCACCCAAGGCAGCATTGGATGCTCCCCTCTACCAGTGGCTCCTACTTACCCTTCACTCAACTCCCAGGACCCAGTCCTCCTAGACAGGTAAGTGCTGGGCAATTGGGTCACACACTTTTAGAACAGTATTTCTTGATTACAGTGTGTAACACATTGTAGTCTCTGAGGGAATGGTTATGAGACCCTGGCCCATAATATGTTATTCATAATTGTTACACTGTGGGACGTTTAAAGACCCATCAGTGCTCATTAGAGTATGATTGAAAAAAAGTAAAATATACCAATAATGGTAGACTCGGGGGGTTCAATTACCAGCGATGTCCTAACCCTAACCCTAACCCTGCTCATTTATTTTTTTTGGTGAGATACTCTGCGGCCCCAAGGAAGTGAGAGTAAAAGTGAGCAGATATTTTACAGAAATCTCCGCCGCAAAGTATCTCACGGACGTTCCGGAGACACTTCGCGATTAATTAAATTCCCCCCAATATCGGGTCTAGTAGCGAAAAAGGAAAAGACTATGAAAACTGAATGGTGATCATAAAACTTATGACATTTCTGATATAAAGAGATTGATGCAAGACCAAGAACAAAGGTAGGACTCTCATGCTCTTTGTTAGATAACATCTGCTTCCAGTTTGCTGCCCCTCTTCTGCCAATTTGCTAATTGTGCGTCATACAATACATAGCTGTAGATGTAGCTGTTTTATTCGTTAAGAGACCTCAATCTGACCACACATGTTGGAGGATTCATGTGTACCACTCTTCAAGCTGTTCCAGATGTCAGCCTTCCTCTATGATCTGATAGTGAGCTAGCTAATGTGCCCTGTTTACACAAGCTTATCACACCTTACAAGACTGCACACACTGCAGCCAGAGGTGGTTTTGGTCCTGTACTTGCTATTTGTTTCACAGAACTATATGCGGAAATCTTTCTCAGTAATAGCCAGAAAAATGCTAATATTCCAATATCTGAGCCAAGGTGACAAGAAAAGCACAAAGAAGAAACAGATCTCAAAACCAATTTCATGTCAAGTGTTCGTTTGGATACTCTCAGCTGCAATAAAATGCAATTTGGACAAATTGTTTTTCCCCTTAAATTGCACAAAAATTGTTTACGAAATCCCACCAGCAATTCTGGCAAAACTCTATTGAAATTAAGTTTTTGTTCCAATATCACTGGTAAATATTGTTACAGTTTCTGAAGTCATACAGTATGCTTGCTTTTATCAGTCCGTCATATGTTCTCACCCACAATGAGCACGGCCATTTGTGTATACAGGGCCTGATTCATTAAGGCACATAAATGCCCATATGTGCCGTATTTTATGTAAATCACACTAGGCATGCCCATAAACAAACCATACGCCAGGGATTGCAGCAACGTTCAATCAATCCTTGAGTGCAAAGGACCCTTAGTACAGCCTACGACTTCTGCGGCAGAACGAGGAGGGGACTGAGTGTATGCACGTAGTCAATGTACAGTAAGGGCGCGCCAAGCTCCAGCACATGCAGCAGCACCCCATTCAAGCTTTGGGCATCTCTAAGGGGCATATTCAATTGTTGGCGTTACTGCCTAAAGTAACACGGCGCGCGCACTATTACCATCATTGCGGTAATAGTGCGCGTAAAGACCGTTATTACAGTACCTTTCACGCAGGATTTCAGCTCGCGGCTCAGGGCGCTGCGAGCTGAAATCCGGCTTAGTATTACCGTAATAACGGTAATACTTTTTCCGCGGCAGAAAACGGGAATAATTGAATATGTCCCCAAGTGTGTTTTTCAGTCGTATCACTTGCACCACCTATAGGTCGGTGTAAGTGCCAATACCTAGTGATGAAGGTCACGTGTTTGCAATAAGGAGCATCTGTAAAAATGTATTTTATGTACAGTATTCATGTTTTACTTAGCTCCTAGCATTAAGGGGACCTCAGAGCTGTCTTTATTTAAAGTGTCAAATATATAAATTTCCTTTTCTTATTTACATGTCTATGCACATTGTAGATTATTTGTGGTGTATTGTACTTTTATCTCTGTAGAGGAAGGGATTCAGTACACATTTCATAAAACACACTGGTTTGTTCCAGAAAATCAGATATAACCATATATATGCAGGATCTTCACCCCTGCCAGCATTACTCCCTCCATAAAACAACATCTTTTGGCTACATATTCTGTACCTATTGAACAGCACTTAGGTTGACCCATCATTCAAAACTTACTTGTATATCATACACATCCATGCACTGTTTTATAGAAACAGGAGCATGGTCCGCAGACTTGTTCTTACAGTAGATGTACACTCATTCATTATCATTCATAAATGGCCCTTAGAAGTATGTCTACTAAACTGCAGGTTTGAAAAAGTGGAGATGTTGCCTATAGCAACCAATCAGATTCTAGGTATCATTTATTTAGAACATTCTACAAAATGACAGCTAGAATCTGATTGGTTGCTATAGGCAGCATCTCTACTTTTTCAAACCCGCAGTTTAGTAAATATACCCCCGTATCTTGTGATTAAGATCACAGTCATGTTGAGCTTGCAAAATACATAGCAAATGTATCTACTTCTTGTTGTTTTTTTGTTTGTTGTTTTTTTTGCTGTTTCCCATTTAGTGTAATCCATTGAGTGGGAAAACTTCACAGAATAAATAAAAGAGTACATGTAAGCAACACAGGAAAAGATTGAAAGCATGTCTGCTGTTCCCCATGTTTTTGCATCATGATCTATCTGAATATCTTAACTCAATAAAAGTGGTTACCAGCAAATCACTGTGTGTAATTTATGTATTTTGGTGAAGGAAACAAAAATATTGTAGTGGCCTGTTTACTGTCTTCTCACCTTGAGTATGTACTTAGAGATGCCCTGTTGTCACAGAAGAGCATTCAAGAGCTTCACAGATCCTAAAAGATTGGTTGAAATTCCTGTCGCCGAGAAACATTGGGTAAGTCCAAGTTTTTTATGTAATCCTTATGTGAAACTTAATGGATCAAACCAATACTTTGCATTATTCATGTTTGAGGATACCTCTGTATATATGTGTAACTGATGAAAGTAATAGCATTAAAATGTGTCAATGACCTATATAGGCCCCTAATGTACCTATAGAGATAATGTATTTGCCCAGGTAATTAGTATAATAAAACTGTTTCATATGTATATCTGCAATGTTCCAGAAGTAAGTAATGTTACATTTTTAGAGCCCATTACTAGAACTGTTCTTAAATAAAATGGAAATAAAGTGGTGGTAAAACAGATTAGCATACCAGCACACCTATATCTGTGATATCACAGAAGGGAAGGGGAGGTTGACCAAGAAAAAAGTTAAAAAAAGTAATTGTTTGATTTGGAAGGTTGTTCATATTTTTGAGGTCAGTCTGCTACCAACTCACACTCGAATCACAACAGGTCTGTTTTATTGAAGGAGGAAAAAGCTTCTAAGAACTTTCCAGTTCGAGTCTGTATTAAAAAACTATAACACATCTGCAGTCTAAGGGGCATAAACTAAACTGTGGTTTTGAAAAAGTGGACATGTTGCCTATAGCAACCACTCAGATTCTAGCTGTCATATTGGAGAATGTAGTAAATAATTGGCAACATCTCCACTTTGTCAAACCCGCAGTTTAGTAAATATACCCCTAAGACTTTTTTTGTTGGAGATCTGACTGTGTTTTAATTAACTTTGAATTTAAAGCAGCAGTGGCAGGACCCGGCAACGGGACAATTTAATCTAAGGGTTATGGTTAGTCGTTGGGTCCTGCCATTGTTACTTTCAATTCCGAAATCTCAGTGTCGCTCTGTTTAGTAACGTCAAAGCTTAGTCCCGACTTTCAGTATGTTTGCAATTTATACCAGTCTGAATTCCAGTCTGTTCGGAAAATGTTCTCTGTCTATGTTATTGTAAGTCTGCTTTTAAACCATGTCTATATTATTGTAACCGGAATTGTTTTGTCTATGTTCTCGTTGTCTGTGTTAAAAGTGTCAGAAAAACGTACCCCATCCATCCCAGCATAGCAAGTAATACCCCTAAAATGCGCCCTCTTTACTACTTTATCAAAATTCAATAATCTTGCTCCACAAATCAAAATAACTTGCAAAACTAGGCACAAAGAGGCGGCACTATGTTGCTCCGTAAATCCATGTGCTGTGGCCATTGTTGGACTGGCCCGCCGGGATGACAGGGTATTTTTGCCGCGGAGGAGGGTGCAATCAAAGGGGGGACGTGTGTGGAGGGGGGGCGCGATCGCAGGGGGGGAGTGATCAAAGGCATTGGTGGTCAGTGGACAGCAACAGGCAGCCAATCGCTAGGCTGCCTGTTGCTGTATGGGGGCCCACAGTGATGTGCGGCAGACAGGAAGTCTCACTTCACTTCCTGTCTGCCTGATCTGCGTAGCTGGCCAGAACAGCTAAAGGTAAGTGAGCGGAGGGGGGGGGGGGTTGCTGCCAATACTAAGCTATAGGGATGGACGGAGGGAGGGCTACCTGGTCCGATACAAGGACAGTTGGGAGGTATGTCCTGCTTCACACTGTACTGCTCGTGAAGGCAGAGCTGCGTTCACCTAACAGTAGTGTACACAGTTTTGCCTGTGTATTTGTCTAAAATTTGTCTAAATGAGAACCCTCTGTCTTAAGTGCACTAGCCCCCCCCCCCAACACCCCCTTTGCAGCACTATATGGTATAAGGTGGGCCCCAGTCATTGGTTTCCCCGGTGGGTCCTTCATGCCCCAGTTCGACATTGGCTGTGGCAGAAAACAAAACACATCTGTGTATATTGAACACACAGTACCCCCAAAGAGGATTTTTGCATTTTATTTTGTAAGTACTAAGGTTTATTTTCTTTGTAAGTAGCATGATTCCATATTAATATAATACATAACATATCATATGCAGCCATTGCATTTACTTATTGCATCACGTCTCAGTGATGTCACTAGTTCCGTGTGAGCTGATAGGCTGCATCATCAATATATGTCGTCCTAGTGACAGTCCTACCAAATAAAATGGAACATAGCAATTTATAGAGGCAGGTTCACACAAGTCAAATATATGTTTTTAGAATGTAATCCATTGTTACACAAAGGGGTCTCTTATCACAGAGAACACAAAATATAATCAGCTTCCTCTCTATGAGGTCACTATTATTTAGTCTAAATTCTGTTCCATTCACAGTGTTTCTTAATTCTCACTTTCATGCCAGAGGAATTGTGAAATAAAAGCATCAAACGGCTACCAGCTGTGAAAGCCTTTGATATGCCTGTGTCGTAAGAGTCTGAATTGTGTATTAGAAAAACACACAGAACGGCTTAAGAGCAGCTGAAGGGAGAAAATAGTTGAAAAAGGATCCCCAGGTGTTTAGCACTGAAACGTGTAACGAAGTACACAATGGAAGGAATTATTAACAGATATAAAAGTGTAAATCGGGGCTCGACAATGTGCGGCTTGCCTACTGCTGCTGCTGCTGTACTACAACTCCCAGCATACTTTGCGAGCTGTTCAACAAAAGCTAAATACCCAGAAGTTGAGCTTAAACTTGAACTAATAAAACTTTGTTGAAAGGGATACTTTTTTGATTTTAAATATTTTATGATGTTACAACATGACATTTAAATCGGTGGTAATCGCTAAAACGATTACCACAATTCCGACACCGAGAAGACCTACAAATAAAAACCGAATGTAGTAAAAACCCATCTCAATATAAATAGACTTACCTGATAACCAACACTGCACATCTCCGATGGCACCAGCATGCTGACCGCAACTTATTCCGAATGAAGAGCCCTCCGGCACTACACTTTGACGTCATAGTGACTTCTATTAATGTTAATTTAAAGCGGCAATGTCTGGAACTTGACAGGTTAAGGGCTAGATTTACTAAGCTGCGGGTTTGAAAAAGTGGGGATGTTGCCTATAGCAACCAATCAGATTCTAGCTGTCATTTTGTAGAATGTACTAAATAAATGAAAGCTAGAATCTGATTGGTTGCTATAGGCAACACCCCCACTTTTTCAAACCCGCAGCTTAGTAAATCTAGCCCTAAGTGTTTAAACACTTAACCCGACATTGCCGCTTTAAGTTATAACCCCCCATATAATTTCCATAATACCATAAGGAGAGGGAGAAAAAATACATCAAGGAACATTCATAAAAAGTGTGGTTTGAAAAAGTTCAAAAAAAAACCGTACACAGCGATGAAAATAATTGTGGTTTACACATTTTCATACAGTAGGATCTGTCATTTAGCAAACTATTTTCTGAGGCAAACAGCTCCAATCAAGCTATTAGAAAATATACAGCATGGGCCAGATTAATTAAGGCACTCAAAACGAATGCAAATGACGTTTTATTTTTCAAAGCGCAGAAATTGGGCATATGCGCGCAGGGATTCAACAAGGAGCGGATCTGAAGAAACGTCTCTTGTTGAATATGGGTCTAGGTGCGCTCTGCTCTAACAGACACTATACACTGCAGGATACGTCCAATACATAGGTGCAATATAAAGTCCCAAAAAAGAATTAATGTCACCTGTTAATAATATAGTAGTAAAAAACATTTTATTCATTTTTTTTCTCCATAAAACACATTTATTAGGATGTTATGAATGTCTATAGACATAAAAGGCATTGATCATGGTGTTATTAATGCCTACTGTACATGAAATGCATTTTTACAGTTACTCCTGATTGCAAACACATGTTCTAGTATGTCACTATCACTTGTAATCGGCACGTACAGCCGACCTGTTGCTGGTGCAAATGATATGACTGAAAAAAATGTACCTCTGAGATGCCCAAAGCTTTCTGCGCTCTCCACCTTGACTCGCCCGTACATTGACTATGTGCATTACGCCCAGACCACTCTCTGCCCATGAAATCGTAGGCTGCTACAAGGTCAATTTGCGCTCGAAGATGAATCGGATGTTGCTGCGTTCGTATTGCAGGGCATCTAACATATCAAAATTACTATAACAAAATGCATTTCCTTATTATTAAATAATAATATTGTTCTACTATAATTTTAAAAGCAAATATTACATGAAAAATGTATGAAAATTTAAAACTAAAACAAAACCGTAGCCTTAATATTATCATGACACATATTAATATAATTGCAGCCACAATTATATTACACATTTAAAATCAGGAAGTATTACTTTGTCTATACAGATTTTCTCCTGATAAGTGATTGAGAAACAGCACCTTTCCTATGCTGTCTGTGAGGATCCGCTGCAATACCAGCTACAGAAGATAGGTGGCAGTGCACAGTCAACACTGACATCTGAAATCAGCAGTTTGCAAAAGGTCAAGTCAATGAGCACTAACAGACCTCACCTTTATTATGTCCTCAATCTGAGTTGTCTTTACACGAGCACAGTTGAAATTTCCTTTCTCTGCTGGTGCTGAAAAGAGTCTTGTTTTATTTACCTGGTTATCAACTTCAGCTTTGTCCCTCATGATCCGTCCTCTCTAAGTGGTCATCATGTGTCTCTGGTAGCCAGGGGCTGATCTAGAAGTTTACTTTAAGGGGATTTAGTCTCCGCCCCCATTATGACAGCCCGGCTGCTCTGAACCAGAGTGGCCGGGCAGCATACTCTCCCTGCCTATCTCTGCGGAACCGACCTGCACATAGTGTGCAGCGCCAGCAGCAATCCCCTGCCCCCGCCCCCCCCTTTCCCCTGGATCCTCCACTGCTGATAGCTACATTACTCAAGTGGTTCTCTGCTGGGAGCAACCAGCACTGTGACAATATATGGACTGGGGTATCAACTTCATCATCAGCAGCAGCAGCTATTTATATAACTCCAATAATTCCACATCGCTGTACAGAGAACTCACTTGCATCAGTCCCTGTCCCATTGGAGCTTACAATCTACATTCCCTAACACACACACACACAGACGGAGAGATAGACTAGGGTCAATTTGATAGCAGCCAATTAACCTATTAGTAAGGGGAGGAAACCAGAGCACCCGGAGGAAACCCACGCAAAATCTGGGAGAACATACAAACTCCACACAGCTAAGGCCATGGTTGGGAATTGAACTCATGACCCCAGTGCTGTGAGGCAGAAGTGCTAACTAATCTAGTCTTACATTTCTCACATCTTTGCCTATAAATATATTATGGTATGCTGTATAACAATTGATGTCTACTTTTCACGTCACCCAGGCATGTAAATTTGAAAAAACTTAATCGTCGAACAAATGTAGCACAAATATCTACAAGTGAGGTATCTGACGATTGTACCACTTCACAAAATACAGTGGTCCAACGCTTTCATAAATGTCCCCCGGTATGTTTTCTGGAACAGATGCCTGACATGACAGGTAGATGATTTGGGATGTATTATCAGTCAGAATATGCTAATTAACGTTGACAGCCAACTTCCAGCGTAAAAGTACGCCTGTCACAAATGGTGTATGAAACTACATGAATATTCAGATCACACAATGTTGTTTATGGTCATTGCCCACGTTCTGCTTGTATATACATCTAATGTTTCCTCTTTCATATACATGAGGCCGAAACAGAACACGGATGGGTTCATTTCTGTAAATATTTGTATCTTCCTCTACAAGACATCGCTTGATTTGATCTGAATAAAGAATACATATTTTCCCCCAAATTTAATCAGATCTTCTTTTTTTATCTCCACAAAGGGCCTGATTAATTAAGGAAAGTACTCATTTTTTTTTTTACTTAAGTTTTCTCTTGGACAAAACCATGTTACAATGCAAGGGGTGCTAATTAGTTTTTTATTTTGCACATAAGTTAAATACTGGCTGTTTTTTTCCTAGATCAACTTTAAATTTCAGTGTACAAATAAGCTATCAAGTATTTGTGTACTACACTAAAAAAAAAACAAGTATTTAACATATTTGCAAGATAAAAACAACTGATTTTCACTCCTTGTATTGCAATATGGTTTTGTCCAGAAAACTTAAGTAAGAAAACTTACTCAATTTCTTGCTTAACGTCCTTAATGAATCGGGCCCAAAATAATGTTACAGTGTACGCATTACCTATATAAAATAGATAAGTATAATAGTCCTGAGAATGCTGTCTATCAACTCACAAGGTGCCTCATGCCTCAGTGATGTCACAAGATCCTAGTGATAGGCTGTATATTGTTTTTGGACACAAAATGGCACCTGGTGGAGGCAGACATTTTGTGGGCTGAACCACTATTCGTTCGAATGTAGCCTATCTATTGGGATTTGTGAGGTTACTGAGGCTTTTCCATCATCTGTATACAAAAAAAACATTTTGTGGCCTAAACCAGTAGTCACGAGAATGCAGACTATCAATCTACAAGGTGCCTCAGTGATATCATGAAATCCTATTGAATATTGGTTCAGTCCACAAAATGGCTACCCAAACTGCGTATAGGTGATAGGTACACTTTAAGGACTGAGAGAAGGATACAGAAACCCAATGCATACGGATGAGTCATTTGGAAAAAGAGGCATAGTTAATTTGTATGGCTTACTGCAGTGTAGCTCACAGCCAGAGGACTGAACGGTATACAGTAACTGGAGCTGATCAGTGGCCCACATTTCTCAGCTAACGTAATCAGGGAGAGATGCCTAATTGTGACTCACTACCATCCCCAGCTAAACTAATGTTTCAAATATTAAAATAGACTGATATTGTGGAAGAGTTATTGCAGTAAAAAGAAAGTTTTAATGTTAAAGTGATCTTGAAAGATTATTAGAACATTTTTGGAATCTGACAAATGCCAAACTACTCAATGGAAACTCGTGAAGCTCTCTGAGTTCTGTGTGGCTGCTGCTGTACTTTACATTTTTATGGGGGCATCTGGGATAAGAGACCTGGACAAGTCTAGAACGCGGCACTGTATTTATATAGTGTGGTGTGTGTTACAAGGTAAACATCTCCTCTCTCCAAATCCACTGAACACAAAACAGAACAAATTGGTTTCTCTGATTGATTGTGGCTTCAGGAACTGAACTCAAACAAAATATTTTGATATGCTGTACAGTAGGGTGAACTGTACTGTTTTATAACTCGATAAAAGTCAGTCCAGCTCTGGTTAATAAGAAAGTTTTGCCCACTAAATGCTGCCATATTTATGTAAAAGTCCATATCACAGTTATATATTTTAAATCAAACTTGAGCCATGTTTTTATTTTTACTATTATTTCCATCTCGGCTCATTGTATATCCTTAGTTATCAATCACCTGTATATAATGGGGGGGAGGGGGGCACAAGTACATTAACTGGTTGCAATATATGGCATTACTGCCTCCCCAAAGCCCTTGTTGGCTTCCAATATATCAAACTACCAGCTAACCTGGCAATGTCCCTTTCCCCAAAACAGATTCTAATCTCCACCACTACATCTTGATCATTAAACATCATTAAATGGACCGATCATCTCCCACCAACACCACTGCCCTTTGCAATGTGGTCTGAAGCACCAAAATAGAAATATAAAGACCAATACCTGAGAGATGGATCCCAGCTGTAACATCATTAACATCAATATGTTGTTAGGATCTGCCACAGTCCTGCACAAAGTCTGCCATGTGCTTATTTAACCTGCTCCTATTCCTCCATCCTTCAAATGTCCTTGACATCCCGCCGCGGCAGCCTCAGTGATAGATCACACCGGAACATGGACCACAGCAGCTCCTTGGAAGAGCACTATATGAAACTGCATTTTCAGCATTAGAACAAAATGACTGAAACAAAACATATATTAGGGTATTGACATTTGCATTAAAGATCATGTTCATTGGTGGGTTACACAATACAGCACTATAAGCTGTTCTTAAAATGGTCACATGACCTTGCTTGTTATATTACGTGCTTGTATATAAACATTCATAATACAGAAGATAATTCTTACTTACCTCACCATCTTCCTTCATGTATTACTAATGTGAATACCAATGTGAGAACTAGAGATATAGTGTATTCCCATTTTCCATATTACCCGGTGATGATGTTCCGGAAGGGAACGAAATGCGCTGAGTAATGCCGTTGTATTTTACACTCATTGGTGTCTTTATCCATTGCCGTTGCTGTTCTTTATTTATGTAAGTACATTTGTGCATTACTTGCTCAATAAAGTTGCACCGTACTAAACACTCCTCTTGGCCTGTCTATGGGATTGCGTCTTTCTTTGACCAGAGAGAGGTATTTTGGAAGTTTGTCATCTCGGATCCTTTTGCGGTGGGAGAGGGAACGCGACTGGGGTCATCAGTCTCTTCATTCAGCACTCCAATCGGGACATTACAATTATCAACAGAACTGAGTTCAGCATCCTATTATATCATCATCATCATCATCACCATTTATTTATATAGCGCCACTGATTCCGCAGCACTGTACAGATAACTCATTCACATCAGTCCCTGCCCCATTGGAGCTTACAGTCTAAATTCCCTAACATACACACACACACAGACAGAGAAAGACTAGGGTCAATTTTGATAGCAGCCAATTAACCTACTAGTATGTTTTTGGAGTGTGGGAGGAAACCGGAGCACCCGGAGGAAACCCATGTAAACACGGGGAGAACATACAAACTCCACACAGATAAGGTCATGGTCGGGAATTGAACGCATGACCCCAGTGCTGTGAGGCAGAGGTGCTAACCACTTAGCTACTGTGATGCTACAGGACCATCATTATAGCGGTTACTGTAAGTCTCTCCCTTTGGGACAATTTATTGTACATTCATCGTTCTGGACTGCTTATTACGTGTTTTATTGCCACTATCCTTTATGAACATTTTACAAGATTTCAACTGCTTTCTATTCATGGACGTGCCACTTATGTGTTTTAAATCACATGTAATTTACATGCTTATTGATTGGACTGACTCTTTTTATCGTTAGTGGTTTGTGTTTTTGTTTTTGATTTTGTTTTTGTCTTTCTGGAATTGAGTGCTTTAGAAATGTTGTCACATTATTACCTGGTGATCTGCCTCATAGAAACACAGCTAGTCTGCCCATTATTTAACCTTTGGTAACTTCAAACCCTATTTGACCCTTAGTTCTTTGTAAGGATGTCCTTATGTCTATCCTAAGCATGTTTAAATTGCTCTACTGTATTAGCCTCTGCCACTTCTGACGGGAGACTATTCCACTTATCCACTACCCTTTCTGTGAGGTAATTTTTCCTCAAATTTCCTAAGAACCTACTTCCCCCCAGTGTCAGTGCATGTCCTCGTGTTCTAATATTTCTCTTCCTTTGAACAACGTTTCCCTCCTGTACAATGTTAAAACCCTTGTGTGCCCCAAACTGTACATCTTAAGATCTTTTAGTCTTTCCGGGTAAGTTTTGTGCTGTAGTCCATGTAACATTTTAGTTGTTCTTCATTGTACAGTCTCTAATGTATTTATATCCTTCTGGAGATATGGCCTCCAGAATTGAACACAGTATTCTAGATGAGGCCGTACCAATGACCTATACAGCAGCATTATTACTTCTTTCTTTCTGCTACTGATTCCTCTCCCTATGCAACCAAGCATCTGACTTGCCTTCCTCATTGCTTTGTGGCATTGCTTACCTGCCTTTAAGTAACCTGAAATAGTGACTCCTAGATCTCTTTCCTCCTCAGTAGTTTCCATTATAGTGCCATTAATACTATATTTAGACTTTGTTTTTTTGAGACCCAAGTACATGATTTTGGCATTAAACTGTAGTTGCCTCTCTCTGACCATTCATCTAGTCTACCTAGATCATCAATCATTTGTTTTACCCCTCCTGGTGTGTCTACCCTGTTACATATCTTTATGTCATCTACAAAAAGACATACTTTCTCCTCAATACCAATAGTAATGTCGTCAATAAAGATATTAAAAAGCACCGGTCCAAGCACAGATCCCTGGGGTACTGTACTTGGACCAGTGCAGAAACATGATGTATTTCAGAGTCGTCATACATACCAAGACAAGACAGAGAGCAGGCAAAGTAGAAACAGACACAACCATGAGACTGAGAAGAACAATATAAATCTGTATCTGGAATATATTATATAATTAGTAAAGGAGAAAACAAGGCACAGGTCCATTGAGTTCCACCTTTCATAACCCCAAATTATGTTGATCCAGAAGAAGAAACAAAACCTCCAGTGTGATAGTTGCTGATTTATGCTCACAGGGATTTGGGACGGGGATATCTTCCTAACTCAGAAAATAGTAATTACAAAAATCCACTGGATCAATCACCCTCGTATTGTCCTCTACTGATTATAGCTGCATCAAATATTTCTAGTATTCTTCTATTTTTAAAATCTCTTGAATTTGCCATCATCGTCTCATGCGGTAAGGAATCTACAACTAAACCACACTTACAGTAAAGAATCCTTTCCTATGCTGATGGTAACATCACCTTACTTCCATTTGCAACTGATGATCCCTTGTACTCTGTATGATGCTTGGATAAAAAGTTTACTAGAGAATTTTATT
The DNA here is from genome assembly GCF_038048845.1 of Mixophyes fleayi. NCBI lineage: Eukaryota > Metazoa > Chordata > Amphibia > Anura > Limnodynastidae > Mixophyes > Mixophyes fleayi. Next base: position 34,321,800 of record NC_134406.1, read on the forward strand.
GCATTGACCTTGGATAAGTCTATAAATCTTAATGAGGTCACCTCTAATAAGTTCTTTTCTCAAAGTATTACAAAAACATAGTTTTTCTAATCGCTCTATAATTTAATCATGCATTCCATTGCTTTTATTAATGAGGTTGTCCACCTCTGAAATGTTATCAGTTCTTTGCATGTTCTTCTTTCAGCAAAGTGCTCAAAAATATACCCCATATTCATTCTGTATTGTGATTTAGGATTTTTTGGGGGTGGGGGGTGATTTCTTGAGAAATAGAGTTCCTTCACCTCTTGAAACACAGACACCATTTCATTCCATAGATCAGTGTATTGCTGCTGTACCTCTCGTTTCATCCTGAATTATCCGCAAAAAATATTTGCAGGGCTTTCTTTACACGTCAATGTCTAGCCAAAGACTCCGGTCCTTGTTTCTTTCTCTGTGACTAGATTATCTTAGTACATAGGCAGTTTATACACTAGGAGGAAATGACTACTGAACTGAATGAGATGAAATAAATTAAATCTTACTGAGGTGTAGAATGCTAAGTTGGCAGATGATGATAACATCCTTACCTGATGGGACAACTACATTCTGCTCTGTGGCAAAGGTACAAAGGGCCATTTACAGCGGTACAACACTGAGTTCCTGCAGGACATGCGGTAATTAGAATTCGTTTTGCAGGATGAAATATTTCAATGCATTTCAAGAGGTGGAGAGAACACACTTACATAGTTTGTGGGTGGCAAAACAACTAGTTTTTTTTAAAATATCCTTCGAGGTTGGGGAAACCAGGCCTCGGTCTGTAGCATTTATGTCTTCTAGCTGCACTTTACAGGAAAACACATTTTTAAGCACGTTATTTACCAATGTAACTAAAACATTAAACTGTGCGGCTGTGGCACCTGTAATAAACAGTCCCGCAGTCCCGAGGACCCCTCACTCGCTCACTTGTCATTTATTTAGTCGAAGACATAAATGAGGTTACAGCAGTAGTTTAGGAGAGAAATTGAAAAGTTGACCATAACGGTGGGGGGAGGATGGTCTTAAAGAGTTAGGACGCTGGCCTTTGTAGTGATGTCTTTCCTCTTTCTACCTTACACATTTCCACCCAGACCGGCACTCCAAGCAGGAGGTTTCCCAGAACTTTTTCCCAACAATAGAATGTGGGTGTGCAGGCTGTTATGAACAGGGTGGGCTGTGAGCCCATTTGTGCAATATTAAATGCTCTGCATGTGTCACAGTTCATAAGTGACCTGCATGAAATTTTCAGTGTAAAAGAGTTGGATCTGCTGAATGGGGTAAGTCTTAGGACACCAGGGGGTATATTTATTAAAATGCAACTGCAACCAATCAGATTCTAGATATCATTTATTTAGTACATTCTACAAATTGATAACTAGAATCTGATTGGTTGCTATGGGCAACATCTACACTTTTTTAAACCTGCAGTTTAGTAAATATACCCCCTGCAGATTCCATTTCTAAGTCCAGCCTGAGCATCGGTGACTTGTCAGGATTAACCAGAAAGTCCAGATATTCTAATGCTGCTATGTCTCTATAGTGCTGTATCCAGAGCTGGATCAACCCCGGTTGTCCCTAATCACAGACAATTACTGGGCCTCCAACATTTAATTTCCAAATCTTCTCAAATTTCTTAACTGATTTACAGGTTCCACACTCTTGTATAACAACCCACACAGACAACACACAGATAACACATTTCCAGCCTAGTTCTGCTCCTACGACCCTCTTAAATTCTAAGGCCTGCGCCGTATGCAAAAAAAACCACAACCCCATTCCAAGTGATTGTCATGTTTTATTGTGTTATAGTCTGGGATCATGAAATATATTGTGCTGTTTTCACCACTCTTCGTTAAGTGATTTAACATACCAAACACTGGGGGCTGTATGAAAACAATGTGAATTTAGATGATTTTTCTTCCAAACTGCATCATGACATCCGTGACAGCAAGAAGGCATTTCACTGCATGTGTGATAAATCATACATGCATTTTCCAATGCTCATATTTTGTATTGTCACCCACATCCCTCCCGCCCCCTCTGACAAGTCTATCAATGTTTTCTCTCTGGTCTGCCAGTCATTTGGTGGGATTCAGGGTAACAAAGGAGAATAGGTAATACAAGAGATGCAGATTTTCATGCATCAATTATGACCACTTTAGGAGAGAGATTCTGTCTTCTCTTGTAATATTTATTACTAGTGCAGTACAGTATACTGACTAATAATTGTTACATCATAAAACATTGATCTGATTGTGGACGTATCATGATTTGCAATTAATTTATTACACAAGTTGAATATATGTTGACAGTTCAGATAAGAAAGACAGTCTTACAGTTAAACATTGTGCTGTCATAATGAAAATTATAATATTCCTCAGGAATATATTATTTCATAATACAGTAGTTGCTAAGCAACAATATCAAGGGGTGCAATAATGATATGTCCCTCTAACATTAGAAGTAACAGATATTTTTGACTGATTGGGGTGATATTTGTCAAAAAATTCAGCCAATGGGAAAATTAATTGGGTAAATTCTTTTTGGAAATGTCAAAAATTACTTTTCCTCAATTAGTAATAAAGTCTAAGGGCTAGATTTACTAAGCTGCGGGTTTGAAAAAGTGGAGATGTTGCCTATAGCAACCAATCAGATTCTAGCTTTCATTTATTTAGTACCTTCTACAACATGACAGCTAGAATTTGATTGGTTGCTATAGGCAACATCCCCACTTTTTCAAACCCGCAGCTTAGTAAATCTAGCCCTAAGAAGCTGGATGAAAATAAAATCCAGTGGAGAAGGAGGATAGAATAAAAAAAAACAGCCTAATAAAAATATTAAAATATCACCATACTGAAATACAAGTAAGTACATTATGACTCAGCTGACTGATAGAAAGAGTCCCAATAATTCTTTACCGCTTTATCACAAAACAATATTAATATAGTAGTCATAGGAGTCAGCTTATAAATGTTTCTACGGCTGTTATTCGGACCATGTGGAAGAAAGCCCAATCTCCATCTATTAGACCATGGATACACACAGAGAGAGGGAAGTGATGGAGAACAGAACGAATTCCTATAGTTAATCACAGAATCCAAACCATTCACTCCCTCTTGGTTTTCTTGGATGATGTTCACAACGGGTGGGGTAGGGAATTATGGCTGGCATTATTCCGACAATACTTACCCCGACGCGACGACCCCAAACGGCTACTTCACGACCTGGCTCCAGGACGACTGCTGTGACCGTCGACTGCCCCGGATGACGACCAATGAAGAATCCGGCCACTCTGCATGACGTCACTGCCGACTGCGACGCTCTTCTCCTTGCTATTAAGGTGGAAATGTAAGTATGCGGCCATAGACAATGTACAACGCTAACCAAAGTAGTAAAATAAAGACACCATTGTTTTTCTTATGAAATTCAGCATCTGATTGATATGTCCCATGACTACCTTCCCATTTAAAAAAATTAGAGTTGTATCCAAAATGGCTGACTTCAAAAGTTTTCCACCACACCCAAATCATATGTGTAGACACTGGATTTTCTTACTAGTTTCCTTTTTAAATGGGTGTTTTCACACTTATGGACCACCCTGTATATTGGAGACTAGGTAATAACAAGAGCAAAATAGATAACTTGAACAGGACTCACAAGTGCAAATGTAGCAGTAGGTGTCCAGCTCCAACAGGAGTGGATAGGAAACAGGTGGCTGATCTGACAAGCAGGGTATAGTACCTAGCCAAGATCAGGATATGTGAAGTGGCCAAAATCACAGTCCAGCCAGGAGTCAATATACAGGCAGTAGGCAAAGACCACGCAGCTGTCACTGATGTGAATGAGTTCTCTGTACAGCGCTGCGGAATTAGTGGCGCTATATAAATAAATGATGATGATTTAAGCAGCGCTCCGTATCTAGGCACACACACAGAGACGCAGACACAGCATGATGCCAATCCGATGCCCAGCAGAGCCCTGTCACAGTCCTGGCAGCTCTCAGGAAAGAACCATTTGTCTGTGGTAGCTATCAGAGACACAACGTGTCTACCCAAGCCGCTTAGCCCAGAGAGGACTGGCAGGGAGGTACAAGCCAGAGTCACGGGATTGTATAATGTGGAATAGTGATGGACAAAGCTGAGGTCGAAGGAATGGGGGAGGTAGAATTGTAATGTACAATCAAACATAACAAGTCTTCTACAAAGTACAAGCAGAGAATTAAAAAAAAAACAACCTTTCCTCCTGCAAAGGTTTGGTAGAACTGAGGGACTTTATAAGGGCTACAAACAGGTGAGATAAATGTTCTGATTGACTTGACCTTTTGACTGAAGGGTTTATTGCAGAGTAGGAAAAGCTGTGCAATAGTCCAAGTGAGGTGACTACCTAGATTGCTGTTCTTAGCAGAGTGCTGATTACAGGAATTGAGAAAAGGTGTTTGTAGCTGTCACTGTGAACTGTTCTCTGTCAGCTGTCATCTGGAGCTAGTGCTGTGAATCCTCACATTGTGTTCTGACAGCTGTCATTTGGAGCTAGTGTTGTGAATCCTCACAGTAATTGTGTTCTGACAGTTGTCGTCTGGAGCTAGTGTTGTGAATCCTTACAAGCCATCTCTAGCGATTCCACAAACATTCAAGGACCATTAAACCTAAAATACAAGTGGATTTATTAAAAAAAAGCATCCTCTGTTGTTCAAAAATATATCTGAACAAAATTCCATACATGACAGAATCTAAGATACTGTACAGCTCTGAGCAAGTACTATGTGATATTCCAGATACATATTTACTTTCTGGAATTTGAAGCTTTGAATATCATCGACCTGCCTCCTGTGTTATCATTCTGTTGCTGTACATTTTCTTTTTTAACAGGAAAATATCTTTTGTCTCCGAAATTGATACCGATGTGGCAAAAGTTCACCCGGAAAGCCGGCTTTGAACAACACTTGCATCTTGGCTGAAACTGTAACCTACAAACTTAAACTTACACCTCATTTACCTCATTATTAAAATGGTGCGGAACTGAACACTTTTCCTGATTTCTCCACACAAAAAGTGGAGGGACAAATTTTAGTAATTCTTCCTAAATATTTTCCAAGTGCATCAAATGCACAAAAAAAAACTCACTCCCCTTCAGTTGTCTGATTTTATATTCATCAATATCCCCCAGGGAGAATTGCAATAGGGGTTTTATCTGGTCATTGTAATGAATCGTCCACGCCGTGAGTGGGGTTGATTTACAAAGTGTATAAAAAACATTTTGGATAAAAAACAAGTAGAGCTGGCCAGGTCTGGATAATCTGTGCAAAAGATTCATTGCTGAAAGCAGATAGAACGCATCAAAAGTCAAAAGTAAGCCAGCCCTTATGTTCCTCTCATCAAAATCAGGACGAATTAACTTTCCTCTACTTTCCTTTTTTATATCAGACTTAAATTCATAATGTGCAAAACAATCGCCTTTCAAAGACTTGTCACATTAATTATATAACCCGGTTCATTGGGACAAGGTTATGTTCTGCAATCAATCACGTTAGCAGCGCACAGAGGGGTGCAGTGTGTTAGTAAGCAAAACCTTTTTTTTTCTGGTTTAAAATGTAATTTATATTAAGTAAATACTTGTCTGGAAGAGACTCTGCTATTTTTTAAAGAAATGTTCAGGAAGTTTATTTAACTATTCTCTAGAGTGTTTGTGGCAAAAACAGCGCCAACAGAACGGGGGGCAAATACTGTGCCAAAGATATCAAGTGTTGCCTTAATCCATTATCCTGGACCATTGTCTGTAGGCTTCAAGTCTTGTATGCATTGATTGGAAAAGCTGTGATTTGTGACACACATCTGCATACAGCAAATAAATAGTAGGGGAATCCAGCAGATGTGGAACTCCTAGATGGAATTACTACAATAGAGTTACAATTAAGGACGTGCTCATTTATTATCTTGTTTATCAATATCCATAACCACAATTATTGGTGCAATGAGAGTGCAACCTCTGTAACCTGTTAGCACTGGCAGGACAGTACCCTCCCCTTCATATGTGTCACCCCATTGGCCAAGTTCTGTCACCCAACTCCCAAGATGCATTCTGGCTACTTTGGAGCCTTCATTGTTCCACTAGTCGGGAATAGGACTATGCATATGTGTAATCACATATGATATTTTGAAGACATGCAGCTGTTTTTTAAGGAAGGGGTAAAACATAATGTTGGGGCAAATCTCAGTTTTTATTAATATGACTATATATAGTAAGTGTAACTTGGAGCATGAATTGGTGCCTAGCTGTATAAATGAACCCTGAGTTATCAAAACATGTATGTTAAACCAAAGGTACTGAAGTTCTTATGCACTTGATAACGTCTTAGTAAGAAGACATTGAGGGTCCTGTTCTCAAATGTAGGGACATCAAGCAAGTGTATTAAGGAGCTCAATAGGACCTCAAGTGGCTTAATGTACAAACAATTTTTAGTAGAAAAAAGTATTAAAAACATGTGGACACAAACTGACCATCAGTTATAAAAAACTGGTCCACAATCTTTACCCTAATTCACCATGTGACAGGAGAAACAGTATCCCTTACTCCAGAATAGCACAGAAATAGCATTCCTTCACCGCTACCCTAAAAATGTGCAAACCCATAATAAATATATAATGGGTCATACACTTATATCAACCAGACCATCATTAGCCCAACACTGGAGGGAAAAACAAGAGGAGGGAGTGAGATCATGACTGGGGGGAGGATGGAAGGATGGATTGGCTGCAGAGGCATCAAAATTATTATTAAGTGACTGGGGGGGAGGATCATGACTGAGAGGGTGGATTGGCTGCAGGGAGATCAAGATTATTAAATTGCTAGGGGGAGTATTAATTAACTGGATGGTGGGTAAGATGAATTGGCCAGGGGGGAGATCATGACTAGGGAGGTGGATTGGCTGCAGGGGGATCAAGATTATAAATTGGCTAAGGAGGTGGTTAATTAACTGACTGTCAGGGGTTGGAAGATCCTAGTATATGATTATAAGTCATTTTCATATATTTTATTGTCTATATATGCCTGTACTAGGGAGTTGTTTTATATGGTCATAATGGAGTGTTGTGTTTGAATCATTCAGGGTTTGTTAACCTTTGCATTATAATACAATATTTGCACATTTTAAATACAGGACTCCAACTTTCCAGAAGCCAGATAAATGACAACACCGCTCCAAGAGCAAGCAAGAGAGAATATCAGGTAGTCTACGCTGTAAGATCAGGTAAGAGAGAACATCAGGTAGTCTACACTGTAAGATCAGGTAAGAGAGAACATCAGGCAGTCTACACTGTAAGATCAGGTAAGAGAGAACATCAGGCAGTCTACACTGTAAGATCAGGTAAGAGAGAACATCAGGCAGTCTACGCTGCAAGATCAGGTAAGAGAGAACATCAGGCAGTCTACACTGTAAGATCAGGTAAGAGAGAACATCAGGCAGTCTACACTGTAAGATCAGGTAAGAGAGCACATCAGGCAGTCTACGTTGCAAGATCAGGTAACAGAAAACATCAGGCAGTCTACGCTGCAAGATCAGGTAAGAGAGAACATCAGGTAGTCTACGCTGTAAGATCAGGTAAGAGAGAACATCAGGTAGTCTACGCTGTAAGATCAGGTAAGAGAGAACATCAGGTAGTCTACACTGTAAGATCAGGTAAGAGAGAACATCAGGTAGTCTACACTGTAAGATCAGGTAAGAGAGAACATCAGGTAGTCTATGCTGCAAGATCAGGTAAGAGAGAACATCAGGCAGTCTACGCTGTAAGATCAGGTAAGAGAGAACATCAGGCAGTCTACGCTGTAAGATCAGGTAAGAGAGAACATTAGGCAGTCTACGCTGCAAGATCAGGTAAGAGAGAACATCAGGCAGTCTACGCTGCAAGATCAGGTAAGAGAGAACATCAGGCAGTCTACGCTGTAAGATCAGGTAAGAGAGAACATCAGGCAGTCTACGCTGTAAGATCAGGTAAGAGAGAACATCAGGCAGTCTACACTGTAAGATCAGGTAAGAGAGAACATCAGGCAGTCTACACTGTAAGATCAGGTAAGAGAGAACATCAGGCAGTCTACACTGTAAGATCAGGTAAGAGAGAACATCAGGCAGTCTACGTTGCAAGATCAGGTAAGAGAGAACATCAGGTAGTCTACGCTGCAAGATCAGGTAAGAGAGAACATCAGGTAGTCTACACTGTAAGATCAGGTAAGAGAGAACATCAGGCAGTCTACACTGTAAGATCAGGTAAGAGAGAACATCAGGCAGTCTACGTTGCAAGATCAGGTAACAGAAAACATCAGGCAGTCTACGCTGCAAGATCAGGTAAGAGAGAACATCAGGCAGTCAACGCTGTAAGATCAGGTAAGAGAGAACATCAGGTAGTCTACGCTGCAAGATCTGGTAAGAGAGAACATCAGGTAGTCTACACTGTAAGATCAGGTAAGAGAGAACATCAGGTAGTCTACACTGTAAGATCAGGTAAGAGAGAACATCAGGTAGTCTACGCTGCAAGATCAGGTAAGAGAGAACATCAGGCAGTCTACGTTGCAAGATCAGGTAAGAGAGAACATCAGGTAGTCTACGCTGCAAGATCAGGTAAGAGAGAACATCAGGTAGTCTACGCTGTAAGATCAGGTAAGAGAGAACATCAGGCAGTCTACGCTGCAAGATCAGGTAAGAGAGAACATCAGGCAGTCTACGCTGTAAGATCAGGTAAGAGAGAACATCAGGCAGTCTACGCTGTAAGATCAGGTAAGAGAGAACATCAGGCAGTCTACGCTGTAAGATCAGGTAAGAGAGAACATCAGGCAGTCTACACTGCAAGATCAGGTAAGAGAGAACATCAGGCAGTCTACGCTGCAAGATCAGGTAAGAGAGAACATCAGGCAGTCTACGCTGCAAGATCAGGTAAGAGAGAACATCAGGCAGTCTACGCTGTAAGATCAGGTAAGAGAGAACATCAGGCAGTCTACGCTGTAAGATCAGGTAAGAGAGAACATCAGGCAGTCTACACTGTAAGATCAGGTAAGAGAGAACATTAGGCAGTCTACACTGTAAGATCAGGTAAGAGAGAACATCAGGCAGTAAACACTGTAAGATCAGGTAAGAGAAAACATCAGGCAGTCTACGTTGCAAGATCAGGTAAGAGAGAACATCAGGTAGTCTACGCTGCAAGATCAGGTAAGAGAGAACATCAGGCAGTCTACACTGTAAGATCAGGTAAGAGAGAACATCAGGCAGTCTACGCTGTAAGATCAGGTAAGAGAGAACATCAGGCAGTCTACGCTGCAAGATCAGGTAAGAGAGAACATCAGGCAGTCTACGCTGTAAGATCAGGTAAGAGAGAACATCAGGCAGTCTACGCTGTAAGATCAGGTAAGAGAGAACATCAGGCAGTCTACGCTGTAAGATCAGGTAAGAGAGAACATCAGGCAGTCTACGCTGTAAGATCAGGTAAGAGAGAACATCAGGCAGTCTACACTGTAAGATCAGGTAAGAGAGAACATCAGGCAGTCTACACTGTAAGATCAGGTAAGAGAGAACATCAGGCAGTCTACACTGTAAGATCAGGTAAGAGAGAACATCAGGCAGTCTACGTTGCAAGATCAGGTAAGAGAGAACATCAGGTAGTCTACGCTGCAAGATCAGGTAAGAGAGAACATCAGGCAGTCTACACTGTAAGATCAGGTAAGAGAGAACATCAGGCAGTCTACACTGTAAGATCAGGTAAGAGAGAACATCAGGCAGTCTACGTTGCAAGATCAGGTAACAGAAAACATCAGGCAGTCTACGCTGCAAGATCAGGTAAGAGAGAACATCAGGTAGTCTACGCTGTAAGATCAGGTAAGAGAGAACATCAGGTAGTCTACGCTGCAAGATCTGGTAAGAGAGAACATCAGGTAGTCTACACTGTAAGATCAGGTAAGAGAGAACATCAGGTAGTCTACACTGTAAGATCAGGTAAGAGAGAACATCAGGTAGTCTACGCTGCAAGATCAGGTAAGAGAGAACATCAGGCAGTCTACGCTGTAAGATCAGGTAAGAGAGAACATCAGGCAGTCTACGCTGTAAGATCAGGTAAGAGAGAACATCAGGCAGTCTACGCTGTAAGATCAGGTAAGAGAGAACATCAGGCAGTCTACGCTGCAAGATCAGGTAAGAGAGAACATCAGGCAGTCTACGCTGTAAGATCAGGTAAGAGAGAACATCAGGCAGTCTACGCTGTAAGATCAGGTAAGAGAGAACATCAGGCAGTCTACACTGTAAGATCAGGTAAGAGAGAACATCAGGCAGTCTACTCTGTAAGATCAGGTAAGAGAGAACATCAGGCAGTCTACACTGTAAGATCAGGTAAGAGAGAACATCAGGCCGTCTACGTTGCAAGATCAGGTAAGAGAGAACATCAGGTAGTCTACGCTGCAAGATCAGGTAAGAGAGAACATCAGGCAGTCTACACTGTAAGATCAGGTAAGAGAGAACATCAGGCAGTCTACGTTGCAAGATCATGTAACAGAAAACATCAGGCAGTCTACGCTGCAAGATCAGGTAAGAGAGAACATCAGGTAGTCTACGCTGTAAGATCAGGTAAGAGAGAACATCAGGTAGTCTACGCTGCAAGATCTGGTAAGAGAGAACATCAGGTAGTCTACACTGTAAGATCAGGTAAGAGAGAACATCAGGTAGTCTACACTGTAAGATCAGGTAAGAGAGAACATCAGGTAGTCTACGCTGCAAGATCAGGTAAGAGAGAACATCAGGCAGTCTACGCTGTAAGATCAGGTAAGAGAGAACATCAGGCAGTCTACGCTGTAAGATCAGGTAAGAGAGAACATCAGGTAGTCTACGCTGCAAGATCAGGTAAGAGAGAACATCAGGCAGTCTACGCTGTAAGATCAGGTAAGAGAGAACATCAGGCAGTCTACGCTGTAAGATCAGGTAAGAGAGAACATCAGGCAGTCTACGCTGTAAGATCAGGTAAGAGAGAACATCAGGCAGTCTACGCTGCAAGATCAGGTAAGAGAGAACATCAGGCAGTCTACGCTGTAAGATCAGGTAAGGGAGAACATCAGGCAGTCTACGCTGTAAGATCAGGTAAGAGAGAACATCAGGCAGTCTACGCTGTAAGATCAGGTAAGAGAGAACATCAGGCAGTCTACGCTGCAAGATCAGGTAAGAGAGAACATCAGGCAGTCTACGCTGCAAGATCAGGTAAGAGAGAACATCAGGCAGTCTACGCTGTAAGATCAGGTAAGAGAGAACATCAGGCAGTCTACGCTGTAAGATCAGGTAAGAGAGAACATCAGGCAGTCTACACTGTAAGATCAGGTAAGAGAGAACATCAGGCAGTCTACACTGTAAGATCAGGTAAGAGAGAACATCAGGCAGTCTACACTGTAAGATCAGGTAAGAGAGAACATCAGGCAGTCTACGTTGCAAGATCAGGTAACAGAAAACATCAGGCAGTCTACGCTGCAAGATCAGGTAAGAGAGAACATCAGGTAGTCTACGCTGTAAGATCAGGTAAGAGAGAACATCAGGTAGTCTACGCTGCAAGATCTGGTAAGAGAGAACATCAGGTAGTCTACACTGTAAGATCAGGTAAGAGAGAACATCAGGTAGTCTACACTGTAAGATCAGGTAAGAGAGAACATCATGTAGTCTACGCTGCAAGATCAGGTAAGAGAGAACATCAGGCAGTCTACGCTGTAAGATCAGGTAAGAGAGAACATCAGGCAGTCTACACTGTAAGATCAGGTAAGAGAGAACATCAGGCAGTCTACGCTGTAAGATCAGGTAAGAGAGAAAATCATGCAGTCTTCGCTGCAAGATCAGGTAAGAGAGAACATCAGGCAGTCTACGCTGTAAGATCAGGTAAGAGAGAACATCAGGCAGTCTACGCTGTAAGATCAGGTAAGAGAGAACATCAGGCAGTCTACGCTGTAAGATCAGGTAAGAGAGAACATCAGGCAGTCTACATTGTAAGATCAGGTAAGAGAGAACATCAGGCAGTCTACGCTGCAAGATCAGGTAAGAGAGAACATCAGGCAGTCTACGCTGCAAGATCAGGTAAGAGAGAACATCAGGCAGTCTACGCTGCAAGATCAGGTAAGAGAGAACATCAGGCAGTCTACGCTGTAAGATCAGGTAAGAGAGAACATCAGGCAGTCTACGCTGTAAGATCAGGTAAGAGAGAACATCAGGTAGTCTACGCTGCAAGATCAGGTAAGAGAGAACATCAGGCAGTCTACACTGTAAGATCAGGTAAGAGAGAACATCAGGCAGTCTACGTTGCAAGATCAGGTAAGAGAAAACATCAGGCAGTCTACACTGTAAGATCAGGTAAGAGAGAACATCAGGTAGTCTACACTGTAAGATCAGGTAAGAGAGAACATCAGGCAGTCTACGTTGCAAGATCAGGTAAGAGAAAACATCAGGCAGTCTACGCTGCAAGATCAGGTAAGAGAGAACATCAGGCAGTCTACGCTGCAAGATCAGGTAAGAGAGAACATCAGGCAGTCTACACTGTAAGATCAGGTAAGAGAGAACATCAGGCAGTCTACGTTGCAAGATCAGGTAAGAGAGAACATCAGGTAGTCTACGCTGCAAGATCAGGTAAGAGAGAACATCAGGCAGTCTACACTGTAAGATCAGGTAAGAGAGAACATCAGGCAGTCTACGTTGCAAGATCAGGTAACAGAAAACATCAGGCAGTCTACGCTGCAAGATCAGGTAAGAGAGAACATCAGGTAGTCTACGCTGTAAGATCAGGTAAGAGAGAACATCAGGTAGTCTACGCTGCAAGATCTGGTAAGAGAGAACATCAGGTAGTCTACACTGTAAGATCAGGTAAGAGAGAACATCAGGTAGTCTACACTGTAAGATCAGGTAAGAGAGAACATCAGGTAGTCTACGCTGCAAGATCAGGTAAGAGAGAACATCAGGCAGTCTACGCTGTAAGATCAGGTAAGAGAGAACATCAGGCAGTCTACACTGTAAGATCAGGTAAGAGAGAACATCAGGCAGTCTACGCTGTAAGATCAGGTAAGAGAGAAAATCAGGCAGTCTTCGCTGCAAGATCAGGTAAGAGAGAACATCAGGCAGTCTACGCTGTAAGATCAGGTAAGAGAGAACATCAGGCAGTCTACGCTGTAAGATCAGGTAAGAGAGAACATCAGGCAGTCTACGCTGTAAGATCAGGTAAGAGAGAACATCAGGCAGTCTACATTGTAAGATCAGGTAAGAGAGAACATCAGGCAGTCTACGCTGCAAGATCAGGTAAGAGAGAACATCAGGCAGTCTACGCTGCAAGATCAGGTAAGAGAGAACATCAGGCAGTCTACGCTGTAAGATCAGGTAAGAGAGAACATCAGGCAGTCTACGCTGTAAGATCAGGTAAGAGAGAACATCAGGCCGTCTACGTTGCAAGATCAGGTAAGAGAGAACATCAGGTAGTCTACGCTGCAAGATCAGGTAAGAGAGAACATCAGGCAGTCTACACTGTAAGATCAGGTAAGAGAGAACATCAGGCAGTCTACGTTGCAAGATCATGTAACAGAAAACATCAGGCAGTCTACGCTGCAAGATCAGGTAAGAGAGAACATCAGGTAGTCTACGCTGTAAGATCAGGTAAGAGAGAACATCAGGTAGTCTACGCTGCAAGATCTGGTAAGAGAGAACATCAGGTAGTCTACACTGTAAGATCAGGTAAGAGAGAACATCAGGTAGTCTACACTGTAAGATCAGGTAAGAGAGAACATCAGGTAGTCTACGCTGCAAGATCAGGTAAGAGAGAACATCAGGCAGTCTACGCTGTAAGATCAGGTAAGAGAGAACATCAGGCAGTCTACGCTGTAAGATCAGGTAAGAGAGAACATCAGGTAGTCTACGCTGCAAGATCAGGTAAGAGAGAACATCAGGCAGTCTACGCTGTAAGATCAGGTAAGAGAGAACATCAGGCAGTCTACGCTGTAAGATCAGGTAAGAGAGAACATCAGGCAGTCTACGCTGTAAGATCAGGTAAGAGAGAACATCAGGCAGTCTACGCTGCAAGATCAGGTAAGAGAGAACATCAGGCAGTCTACGCTGTAAGATCAGGTAAGAGAGAACATCAGGCAGTCTACGCTGTAAGATCAGGTAAGAGAGAACATCAGGCAGTCTACGCTGTAAGATCAGGTAAGAGAGAACATCAGGCAGTCTACGCTGCAAGATCAGGTAAGAGAGAACATCAGGCAGTCTACGCTGCAAGATCAGGTAAGAGAGAACATCAGGCAGTCTACGCTGTAAGATCAGGTAAGAGAGAACATCAGGCAGTCTACGCTGTAAGATCAGGTAAGAGAGAACATCAGGCAGTCTACACTGTAAGATCAGGTAAGAGAGAACATCAGGCAGTCTACACTGTAAGATCAGGTAAGAGAGAACATCAGGCAGTCTACACTGTAAGATCAGGTAAGAGAGAACATCAGGCAGTCTACGTTGCAAGATCAGGTAAGAGAGAACATCAGGTAGTCTACGCTGCAAGATCAGGTAAGAGAGAACATCAGGCAGTCTACACTGTAAGATCAGGTAAGAGAGAACATCAGGCAGTCTACGTTGCAAGATCAGGTAACAGAAAACATCAGGCAGTCTACGCTGCAAGATCAGGTAAGAGAGAACATCAGGTAGTCTACGCTGTAAGATCAGGTAAGAGAGAACATCAGGTAGTCTACGCTGCAAGATCTGGTAAGAGAGAACATCAGGTAGTCTACACTGTAAGATCAGGTAAGAGAGAACATCAGGTAGTCTACACTGTAAGATCAGGTAAGAGAGAACATCAGGTAGTCTACGCTGCAAGATCAGGTAAGAGAGAACATCAGGCAGTCTACGCTGTAAGATCAGGTAAGAGAGAACATCAGGCAGTCTACACTGTAAGATCAGGTAAGAGAGAACATCAGGCAGTCTACGCTGTAAGATCAGGTAAGAGAGAAAATCAGGCAGTCTTCGCTGCAAGATCAGGTAAGAGAGAACATCAGGCAGTCTACGCTGTAAGATCAGGTAAGAGAGAACATCAGGCAGTCTACGCTGTAAGATCAGGTAAGAGAGAACATCAGGCAGTCTACGCTGTAAGATCAGGTAAGAGAGAACATCAGGCAGTCTACATTGTAAGATCAGGTAAGAGAGAACATCAGGCAGTCTACGCTGCAAGATCAGGTAAGAGAGAACATCAGGCAGTCTACGCTGCAAGATCAGGTAAGAGAGAACATCAGGCAGTCTACGCTGTAAGATCAGGTAAGAGAGAACATCAGGCAGTCTACGCTGTAAGATCAGGTAAGAGAGAACATCAGGTAGTCTACGCTGCAAGATCAGGTAAGAGAGAACATCAGGCAGTCTACACTGTAAGATCAGGTAAGAGAGAACATCAGGCAGTCTACGTTGCAAGATCAGGTAAGAGAAAACATCAGGCAGTCTACACTGTAAGATCAGGTAAGAGAGAACATCAGGTAGTCTACACTGTAAGATCAGGTAAGAGAGAACATCAGGCAGTCTACGTTGCAAGATCAGGTAAGAGAAAACATCAGGCAGTCTACGCTGCAAGATCAGGTAAGAGAGAACATCAGGCAGTCTACGCTGCAAGATCAGGTAAGAGAGAACATCAGGCAGTCTACACTGTAAGATCAGGTAAGAGAGAACATCAGGCAGTCTACGTTGCAAGATCAGGTAAGAGAGAACATCAGGTAGTCTACGCTGCAAGATCAGGTAAGAGAGAACATCAGGCAGTCTACACTGTAAGATCAGGTAAGAGAGAACATCAGGCAGTCTACGTTGCAAGATCAGGTAACAGAAAACATCAGGCAGTCTACGCTGCAAGATCAGGTAAGAGAGAACATCAGGTAGTCTACGCTGTAAGATCAGGTAAGAGAGAACATCAGGTAGTCTACGCTGCAAGATCTGGTAAGAGAGAACATCAGGTAGTCTACACTGTAAGATCAGGTAAGAGAGAACATCAGGTAGTCTACACTGTAAGATCAGGTAAGAGAGAACATCAGGTAGTCTACGCTGCAAGATCAGGTAAGAAAGAACATCAGGCAGTCTACGCTGTAAGATCAGGTAAGAGAGAACATCAGGCAGTCTACACTGTAAGATCAGGTAAGAGAGAACATCAGGCAGTCTACGCTGTAAGATCAGGTAAGAGAGAAAATCAGGCAGTCTTCGCTGCAAGATCAGGTAAGAGAGAACATCAGGCAGTCTACGCTGTAAGATCAGGTAAGAGAGAACATCAGGCAGTCTACGCTGTAAGATCAGGTAAGAGAGAACATCAGGCAGTCTACGCTGTAAGATCAGGTAAGAGAGAACATCAGGCAGTCTACATTGTAAGATCAGGTAAGAGAGAACATCAGGCAGTCTACGCTGCAAGATCAGGTAAGAGAGAACATCAGGCAGTCTACGCTGCAAGATCAGGTAAGAGAGAACATCAGGCAGTCTACGCTGTAAGATCAGGTAAGAGAGAACATCAGGCAGTCTACGCTGTAAGATCAGGTAAGAGAGAACATCAGGTAGTCTACGCTGCAAGATCAGGTAAGAGAGAACATCAGGCAGTCTACACTGTAAGATCAGGTAAGAGAGAACATCAGGCAGTCTACGTTGCAAGATCAGGTAAGAGAAAACATCAGGCAGTCTACACTGTAAGATCAGGTAAGAGAGAACATCAGGTAGTCTACACTGTAAGATCAGGTAAGAGAGAACATCAGGCAGTCTACGTTGCAAGATCAGGTAAGAGAAAACATCAGGCAGTCTACGCTGCAAGATCAGGTAAGAGAGAACATCAGGCAGTCTACGCTGCAAGATCAGGTAAGAGAGAACATCAGGCAGTCTACACTGTAAGATCAGGTAACAGAAAACATCAGGCAGTCTACGCTGCAAGATCAGGTAAGAGAGAACATCAGGCAGTCTACGATGTAAGATCAGGTAAGAGAGAACATCAGGTAGTCTACGTTGCAAGATCAGGTAACAGAAAACATCAGGCAGTCTACGCTGCAAGATCAGGTAAGAGAGAACATCAGGCAGTCTACGCTGTAAGATCAGGTAAGAGAGAACATCAGGCAGTCTACACTGTAAGATCAGGTAAGAGAGAACATCAGGCAGTCTACGTTGCAAGATCAGGTAAGAGAGAACATCAGGCAGTCTACACTGTAAGATCAGGTAAGAGAGAACATCAGGCAGTCTACACTGTAAGATCAGGTAAGAGAGAACATCAGGTAGTCTACGCTGCAAGATCAGGTAAGAGAGAACATCAGGCAGTCTACGCTACAAGATCAGGTAAGAGAGAACATCAGGCAGTCTACGCTGTAAGATCAGGTAAGAGAGAACATCAGGCAGTCTACGCTGCAAGATCAGGTAAGAGAGAACATCAGGCAGTCTACGCTGCAAGATCAGGTAAGAGAGATCATCAGGTAGTCTACGCTGCAAGATCAGGTAAGAGAGATCATCAGGTAGTCTACACTGTAAGATCGGGTAAGAGAGAACATCAGGTAGTCTACACTGTAAGATCAGGTAAGAGAGAACATCAGGCAGTCTACACTGTAAGATCAGGTAAGAGAGAACATCAGGTAGTCTACACTGTAAGATCAGATAAGAGAGAACATCAGGTAGTCTACACTGTAAGATCAGGTAAGAGAGAACATCAGGCAGTCTACGCTGTAAGATCAGGTAAGAGAGAACATCAGGCAGTCTACGCTGCAAGATCAGGTAAGAGAGAACATCAGGCAGTCTACACTGTAAGATTAGATAAGAGAGAACATCAGGCAGTCTACGCTGTAAGATCAGGTAAGAGAGAACATCAGGTAGTCTACACTGTAAGATCAGGTAAGAGAGAACATCAGGCAGTCTACGCTGTAAGATCAGGTAAGAGAGAACATCAGGCAGTCTACGTTGCAAGATCAGGTAACAGAAAACATCAGGCAGTCTACGCTGCAAGATCAGGTAAGAGAGATCATCAGGCAGTCTACGTTGCAAGATCAGGTAAGAGAGAACATCAGGCAGTCTACGCTGTAAGATCAGGTAAGAGAGAACATCAGGCCGTCTACGTTGCAAGATCAGGTAAGAGAGAACATCAGGTAGTCTACGCTGCAAGATCAGGTAAGAGAGAACATCAGGCAGTCTACACTGTAAGATCAGGTAAGAGAGAACATCAGGCAGTCTACGTTGCAAGATCATGTAACAGAAAACATCAGGCAGTCTACGCTGCAAGATCAGGTAAGAGAGAACATCAGGTAGTCTACGCTGTAAGATCAGGTAAGAGAGAACATCAGGTAGTCTACGCTGCAAGATCTGGTAAGAGAGAACATCAGGTAGTCTACACTGTAAGATCAGGTAAGAGAGAACATCAGGTAGTCTACACTGTAAGATCAGGTAAGAGAGAACATCAGGTAGTCTACGCTGCAAGATCAGGTAAGAGAGAACATCAGGCAGTCTACGCTGTAAGATCAGGTAAGAGAGAACATCAGGCAGTCTACGCTGTAAGATCAGGTAAGAGAGAACATCAGGTAGTCTACGCTGCAAGATCAGGTAAGAGAGAACATCAGGCAGTCTACGCTGTAAGATCAGGTAAGAGAGAACATCAGGCAGTCTACGCTGTAAGATCAGGTAAGAGAGAACATCAGGCAGTCTACGCTGTAAGATCAGGTAAGAGAGAACATCAGGCAGTCTACGCTGCAAGATCAGGTAAGAGAGAACATCAGGCAGTCTACGCTGTAAGATCAGGTAAGAGAGAACATCAGGCAGTCTACGCTGTAAGATCAGGTAAGAGAGAACATCAGGCAGTCTACGCTGTAAGATCAGGTAAGAGAGAACATCAGGCAGTCTACGCTGCAAGATCAGGTAAGAGAGAACATCAGGCAGTCTACGCTGCAAGATCAGGTAAGAGAGAACATCAGGCAGTCTACGCTGTAAGATCAGGTAAGAGAGAACATCAGGCAGTCTACGCTGTAAGATCAGGTAAGAGAGAACATCAGGCAGTCTACACTGTAAGATCAGGTAAGAGAGAACATCAGGCAGTCTACACTGTAAGATCAGGTAAGAGAGAACATCAGGCAGTCTACACTGTAAGATCAGGTAAGAGAGAACATCAGGCAGTCTACGTTGCAAGATCAGGTAAGAGAGAACATCAGGTAGTCTACGCTGCAAGATCAGGTAAGAGAGAACATCAGGCAGTCTACACTGTAAGATCAGGTAAGAGAGAACATCAGGCAGTCTACGTTGCAAGATCAGGTAACAGAAAACATCAGGCAGTCTACGCTGCAAGATCAGGTAAGAGAGAACATCAGGTAGTCTACGCTGTAAGATCAGGTAAGAGAGAACATCAGGTAGTCTACGCTGCAAGATCTGGTAAGAGAGAACATCAGGTAGTCTACACTGTAAGATCAGGTAAGAGAGAACATCAGGTAGTCTACACTGTAAGATCAGGTAAGAGAGAACATCAGGTAGTCTACGCTGCAAGATCAGGTAAGAGAGAACATCAGGCAGTCTACGCTGTAAGATCAGGTAAGAGAGAACATCAGGCAGTCTACACTGTAAGATCAGGTAAGAGAGAACATCAGGCAGTCTACGCTGTAAGATCAGGTAAGAGAGAAAATCAGGCAGTCTTCGCTGCAAGATCAGGTAAGAGAGAACATCAGGCAGTCTACGCTGTAAGATCAGGTAAGAGAGAACATCAGGCAGTCTACGCTGTAAGATCAGGTAAGAGAGAACATCAGGCAGTCTACGCTGTAAGATCAGGTAAGAGAGAACATCAGGCAGTCTACATTGTAAGATCAGGTAAGAGAGAACATCAGGCAGTCTACGCTGCAAGATCAGGTAAGAGAGAACATCAGGCAGTCTACGCTGCAAGATCAGGTAAGAGAGAACATCAGGCAGTCTACGCTGTAAGATCAGGTAAGAGAGAACATCAGGCAGTCTACGCTGTAAGATCAGGTAAGAGAGAACATCAGGTAGTCTACGCTGCAAGATCAGGTAAGAGAGAACATCAGGCAGTCTACACTGTAAGATCAGGTAAGAGAGAACATCAGGCAGTCTACGTTGCAAGATCAGGTAAGAGAAAACATCAGGCAGTCTACACTGTAAGATCAGGTAAGAGAGAACATCAGGTAGTCTACACTGTAAGATCAGGTAAGAGAGAACATCAGGCAGTCTACGTTGCAAGATCAGGTAAGAGAAAACATCAGGCAGTCTACGCTGCAAGATCAGGTAAGAGAGAACATCAGGCAGTCTACGCTGCAAGATCAGGTAAGAGAGAACATCAGGCAGTCTACACTGTAAGATCAGGTAAGAGAGAACATCAGGCAGTCTACGTTGCAAGATCAGGTAAGAGAGAACATCAGGTAGTCTACGCTGCAAGATCAGGTAAGAGAGAACATCAGGCAGTCTACACTGTAAGATCAGGTAAGAGAGAACATCAGGCAGTCTACGTTGCAAGATCAGGTAACAGAAAACATCAGGCAGTCTACGCTGCAAGATCAGGTAAGAGAGAACATCAGGTAGTCTACGCTGTAAGATCAGGTAAGAGAGAACATCAGGTAGTCTACGCTGCAAGATCTGGTAAGAGAGAACATCAGGTAGTCTACACTGTAAGATCAGGTAAGAGAGAACATCAGGTAGTCTACACTGTAAGATCAGGTAAGAGAGAACATCAGGTAGTCTACGCTGCAAGATCAGGTAAGAAAGAACATCAGGCAGTCTACGCTGTAAGATCAGGTAAGAGAGAACATCAGGCAGTCTACACTGTAAGATCAGGTAAGAGAGAACATCAGGCAGTCTACGCTGTAAGATCAGGTAAGAGAGAAAATCAGGCAGTCTTCGCTGCAAGATCAGGTAAGAGAGAACATCAGGCAGTCTACGCTGTAAGATCAGGTAAGAGAGAACATCAGGCAGTCTACGCTGTAAGATCAGGTAAGAGAGAACATCAGGCAGTCTACGCTGTAAGATCAGGTAAGAGAGAACATCAGGCAGTCTACATTGTAAGATCAGGTAAGAGAGAACATCAGGCAGTCTACGCTGCAAGATCAGGTAAGAGAGAACATCAGGCAGTCTACGCTGCAAGATCAGGTAAGAGAGAACATCAGGCAGTCTACGCTGTAAGATCAGGTAAGAGAGAACATCAGGCAGTCTACGCTGTAAGATCAGGTAAGAGAGAACATCAGGTAGTCTACGCTGCAAGATCAGGTAAGAGAGAACATCAGGCAGTCTACACTGTAAGATCAGGTAAGAGAGAACATCAGGCAGTCTACGTTGCAAGATCAGGTAAGAGAAAACATCAGGCAGTCTACACTGTAAGATCAGGTAAGAGAGAACATCAGGTAGTCTACACTGTAAGATCAGGTAAGAGAGAACATCAGGCAGTCTACGTTGCAAGATCAGGTAAGAGAAAACATCAGGCAGTCTACGCTGCAAGATCAGGTAAGAGAGAACATCAGGCAGTCTACGCTGCAAGATCAGGTAAGAGAGAACATCAGGCAGTCTACACTGTAAGATCAGGTAACAGAAAACATCAGGCAGTCTACGCTGCAAGATCAGGTAAGAGAGAACATCAGGCAGTCTACGATGTAAGATCAGGTAAGAGAGAACATCAGGTAGTCTACGTTGCAAGATCAGGTAACAGAAAACATCAGGCAGTCTACGCTGCAAGATCAGGTAAGAGAGAACATCAGGCAGTCTACGCTGTAAGATCAGGTAAGAGAGAACATCAGGCAGTCTACACTGTAAGATCAGGTAAGAGAGAACATCAGGCAGTCTACGTTGCAAGATCAGGTAAGAGAGAACATCAGGCAGTCTACACTGTAAGATCAGGTAAGAGAGAACATCAGGCAGTCTACACTGTAAGATCAGGTAAGAGAGAACATCAGGTAGTCTACGCTGCAAGATCAGGTAAGAGAGAACATCAGGCAGTCTACGCTACAAGATCAGGTAAGAGAGAACATCAGGCAGTCTACGCTGTAAGATCAGGTAAGAGAGAACATCAGGCAGTCTACGCTGCAAGATCAGGTAAGAGAGAACATCAGGCAGTCTACGCTGCAAGATCAGGTAAGAGAGATCATCAGGTAGTCTACGCTGCAAGATCAGGTAAGAGAGATCATCAGGTAGTCTACACTGTAAGATCGGGTAAGAGAGAACATCAGGTAGTCTACACTGTAAGATCAGGTAAGAGAGAACATCAGGCAGTCTACACTGTAAGATCAGGTAAGAGAGAACATCAGGTAGTCTACACTGTAAGATCAGATAAGAGAGAACATCAGGTAGTCTACACTGTAAGATCAGGTAAGAGAGAACATCAGGCAGTCTACGCTGTAAGATCAGGTAAGAGAGAACATCAGGCAGTCTACGCTGCAAGATCAGGTAAGAGAGAACATCAGGCAGTCTACACTGTAAGATTAGATAAGAGAGAACATCAGGCAGTCTACGCTGTAAGATCAGGTAAGAGAGAACATCAGGTAGTCTACACTGTAAGATCAGGTAAGAGAGAACATCAGGCAGTCTACGCTGTAAGATCAGGTAAGAGAGAACATCAGGCAGTCTACGTTGCAAGATCAGGTAACAGAAAACATCAGGCAGTCTACGCTGCAAGATCAGGTAAGAGAGATCATCAGGCAGTCTACGTTGCAAGATCAGGTAACAGAAAACATCAGGCAGTCTACACTGTAAGATCAGGTAAGAGAGAACATCAGGTAGTCTACGCTGTAAGATCAGGTAAGAGAGAACATCAGGTAGTCTACGCTGCAAGATCAGGTAAGAGAGAACATCAGGTAGTCTACGCTGTAAGATCAGGTAAGAGAGAACATCAGGCAGTCTACGCTGTAAGATCAGGTAAGAGAGAACATCAGGCAGTCTACGCTGCAAGATCAGGTAAGAGAGAACATCAGGCAGTCTACACTGTAAGATTAGATAAGAGAGAACATCAGGTAGTCTACGCTGCAAGATTCGGTAAGAGAGAACATCAGGTAGTCTACGCTGTAAGATCAGGTAAGAGAGAACATCAGGCAGTCTACGCTGTAAGATCAGGTAAGAGAGAACATCAGGCAGTCTACGTTGCAAGATCAGGTAACAGAAAACATCAGGCAGTCTACACTGTAAGATTAGATAAGAGAGAACATCAGGTAGTCTACACTGCAAGATCAGGTAAGAGAGATCATCAGGTAGTCTACGCTGCAAGATTCGGTAAGAGAGAACATCAGGTAGTCTACGCTGTAAGATCAGGTAAGAGAGAACATCAGGCAGTCTACGCTGTAAGATCAGGTAAGAGAGAACATCAGGCAGTCTACACTGTAAGATCAGGTAAGAGAGAACATCAGGCAGTCTACGCTGTAAGATCAGGTAAGAGAGAACATCAGGTAGTCTACGCTGTAAGATCAGGTAAGAGAGAACATCAGGCAGTCTACGCTGTAAGATCAGGTAAGAGAGAACATCTGGCAGTCTACACTGTAAGATCAGGTAAGAGAGAACATCAGGCAGTCTACACTGTAAGATCAGGTAAGAGAGAACATCAGGTAGTCTACGCTGTAAGATCAGGTAAGAGAGAACATCAGGTAGTCTACACTGTAAGATCAGGTAAGAGAGAACATCAGGCAGTCTACACTGTAAGATCAGGTAAGAGAGAACATCAGGCAGTCTACACTGTAAGATCAGGTAAGAGAGAACATCAGGCAGTCTACACTGTAAGATCAGGTAAGAGAGAACATCAGGCAGTCTACACTGTAAGATCAGGTAAGAGAGAACATCAGGCAGTCTACACTGCAAGATCAGGTAAGAGAGAACATCAGGTAGTCTACGCTGCAAGATCAGGTAAGAGAGAACATCAGGCAGTCTACACTGCAAGATCAGGTAAGAGAGAACATCAGGCAGTCTACGTTGCAAGATCAGGACTGCAAGAGCACCAGCACAGCCTCTAACAGGGACTTACTAATTCTAAATGTATGTTTTCCTTTGACCTTCCGTTTCAAGTTTCATACTTGTCAGACTATTAATTGACAAATCATCTAAATCAGAAATCTATGGTATGTATAATAATACAGTATTTACAAGTATTTAAGGATACTGATTTCTGGTTGACAGCAGTGTAACTAAACCAATGACTGTAACATCCACCTACCCTTATCTCCTTATTGACTTTGATATCAGTAGCTGAATCACTTACACAAAAGGAGCTTAAAGTATTTGAATGCAGCAATATTTCAAAGGGAATATGGACATACTATTGTATTTATATAAAGTAATCTTTTATGACATACCGTGCTACCTTTTGTAAAATATCACACTTCTTATTACAGTGAAGTTGTGGTAAGCAAAATTATCTGTTTACTCATGAAATGGCTCAAATGGAAATACTGAATAAAGGTCATTTACGAAACTGCAGTAATGAGGGCCTGTAGCATAAATGCTATCTTGTGATTTCAAGCACTTATTTTTGCATAGATGTACCCACTGGGTTTAATGCTGGTTAAGAGACATTTATGCATATATCCTTTCCACTAATGTTATAAATTGGCAACTGAAAGGTATTGAGGGGAGCTAAGGTGGATGATAAACTGGCTGGGGGGATAGGTGATAAAAAATAACTTTGGAAGTGGGTGATGAAATTGCCAGGGGGGTCATGAATTGGCCGCTGTGGTATGATGAAATTGCTGGGGGTCATGAATTGGCTGCTGGTGGGGGGGGGGCATGATTTCTGTACTGTGTAGTGTTCATGAGGATGATCTCTAAAGAGCCTGATCATTGAGGGTTTGTAATGTTTGCACATTTTCAAAACAGGACCCCAACTTTCCAGAAGGCAGCTAAACGACAACAAATCTGCAAGAACAAGCAAGAAAGAGCAGCATGAACAGGTCAGAGAATCTGTCTAAATTTGTTTGCTGGAGAATACTCCTGAATTTTCCATTGGGGGGGCACTATGGGTGTATTAGCCTAGGGCTGCCAGAACCCTTAATCAGGTCCTGAATACATAGTTAAAGAAATGGCTGAGTTTTGTCCTGGTTTCTCATAATTGTTAAAAAATTATTCCTTTATTCCTCACATCTCACAGTCCTGCTTCCTCCTCCTCAAAAATACTGCTAGAATAAACCTTTTTCTTATCCAGAATGTTACCAAAACTCTTATCCATTCTTACATCAGTTCCCACCTTGACTACTGCAACCTTCTACTACCTGGCTTCCTCTCACACATCTATGTCCACGTCAGTCAGTCCAGCAGCAACACCACTGATCGTCACATCTGCCACCTCACTTTGCACATCTCTATATTGTCTTCCTGTGTCCTCCAGGATCCAATTGTCAGTCCTCATTGTCTGGCAGAACGCTTGTCCTGTACTGCATTGTGTGAACAGACCCAATTGTAAAGCGCTACGGAATATGTTGGCGCTATATAAATAAATGATGATGATGATGATATACATGAGTTCAATTCCCAGCCATGGCCTTATCTGTGTGTTTTGTATGTTCTCCCCATGTTTGTGTGGGTTTCCTCTGGGTTCTCTGGTTTCCTCCCACACTCCAAAAACATACTAGTAGGTTAATTGGCTACTATTAAAATTGACCGTATCTCTGTCTGTCTGTCTGTCTGTGTGTATGTTAGGGAATTTAGACTGTAATGGGGAATTAGTGGCGCTATATAAATAAATGATGATGATGATGATGATGATGATGATTATATACTGCCAATCAAAGAAAAGAGCTGAGTAGGGGGTCTTCCATTGTGTAGCAAACAGAAACGGGGCTGCCGAGCAGACATCTTGAATAAGGAGGTGAAGCAAATAAAATTCGGAGGGGTCTGGAATTTGGATATTTGGCAAAGCTAAGATTAAATCTCTAGTCTCTGACCAAAAAGCACATCATTTAGGACAGTGTGTTAAAATATCCAACTGGCCACAGTTTCACCTCCGGAGGAAGAAAGATAAATGATCTGGACGGAACCAGATACCTGCAGTATTATTTTCTGTAAGTGGTTTCTTTGATGTGAATAGAAATTGATGACTTGGCTTTTAATCTTAGCTCAGTCCTCGGGGACCAGGGTCACTTCCATCTCGTCTTCCCATTAGATCTCTTGCTATTCCTTCTGTGCCGCGGGGATACTAATGATCCTGGAATTAAGATGTACAAGCCAGAGAGACTCTAATAATGATTATCATTGTCATGGAACAGAGCTCTATATTTTTAGATTGGCCGTCTCCTACGGCAATAAGGCATTTTTAACAAAGGCAACAGATGCATTTACTAAGACTTTACCAAAACTGAGCCCCACCATAAGAAGTCCTAGTTGAAACAATGTAGATAAAGGTAATTTTTATACATACACACTAATTGAATAAACGGACTTGAGTGAAGGTGAATTAGTGAGAAATATTAGACAAAGGATATTAAGAATTATTCTTATGAACATCTGCGTAACTGGAAAATTGAGATCTTACACTGTGTTAACCAATATCAGGTTATGATTCATGTGTTTTAATAAGAAGAATTGCTACATCAACACTCTAGCAAGTTTTATCACTCTAAGATTTATACATTGTTTAAAGTGAGATTGGAAAAAATATTTGTTACATATAACAACATTCTTAGACTATTACTCAGGAACTGGATATACTGTAAAGTAATATTGCAGTCTGACTAGGATTGTAACAGTAATATATTGGTTAATTGTAGAACTGATCACTTGGATTATTTGTCTAGCGCCCTAGTTGGATTGAAGTGGAAAAATAGAATTAGACATAAAAATTGCATATTTACAGTTGTAGACCCTGTCAGTTTCCCCTCTGTGCTCACATTGAAATGTGAAACAACAATGTTCTTAATTTTCTTTTTTTTAATCTATAATATATTTTGTTTTATCATTAGAATTTCTTTGCTTCATCATTGCTTTGAATTTAACAGGAGATTACTACTGACCATTAGTCAGAATGTATTAGTTGTTTAGTGGACTGTAACTGAGGGCAGATGAGAGAGTACAGGTTAGAATGTAACTGAGGGCAGATGAGAGAATACATGTCAGAATGTAACTGAGGGCTGATGAGAGAGTACAGGTTAGAATGTAACTGAGGGCAGATGAGAGAGCACAGGTTAGGGTGTAACTGAGGGCAGATGAGAGAGTACAGGTTAGGGTGTAACTGAGGGCAGATGAGAGAGTACAGGTTAGGGTGTAACTGAGGGCAGATGAGAGAGTACAGGTTAGGGTGTAACTGAGGGCAGATGAGAGAGTACAGGTTAGAATGTAACTGAGGGCAGATGTGAGAGTACAGGTTAGAATGTAACTGAGCGCAGATGAGAGAATACAGATTATAATGTAACTGAGGGTAGATGAGAGAATACATGTTAGAATGTAACTAAGGGCAGAAGAGAGAATACATGTCAGAATGTAACTGAGGGCAGATGAGAGAGTACAGGTTAGGGTGTAACTGAGGGCAGATGAGAGAGTACAGGTTAGGGTGTAACTGAGGGCAGATGAGAGAGTACAGGTTAGAATGTAACTGAGGGTAGATGAGAGAATGCAGATTAGAATGTAACTGAGGGCAGATGAGAGAATACATGATAGAATGTAACTGAGCGCAGACGAAAGAATACATGTCAGAATGTAACTGAGGACAGATGAAAGAGTACAGGTTAGGGTGTAACTGAGGGCAGATGAGATAGTACAGGTTAGAATGTAACCGAGGGCAGATGAGAGAATGCAGATTAGAATGTAACTGAGGGCAGATGAGAGAGTACAGGTTAGGGTGTAACTGAGGGCAGATGAGAGAGCACAGGTTAGGGTGTAACTGAGGGCAGATGAGAGAGCACAGGTTAAGGTGTAACTGAGGGCAGAAGACAGAATACATGTTAGAATGTAACTGAGGGCAGATGAGAGAATGCAGATTAGAATGTAACTGAGGGCAGATGAGAGTACAGGTTAGGGTGTAACTGAGGGCAGATGAGAGAATACATGTCAGAATGTAACTGAGGGCAGATGAGAGAATACATATTAGAATGTAACTAAGGGCAGATGAGAGAGTACAGGTTAGGGTGTAACTGAGGGCAGATGAGAGAATACATGCTAGAATGTAACTGAGCGCAGATGAAAGAATACATGTCAGAATGTAACTGAGGGCAGATGATAGAGTACAGGTTAGGGTGTAACTGAGGGCAGATGAGAGAGCACAGGTTAGGGTGTAACTGAGGGCAGATGAGAGAGCACAGGTTAGGGTGTAACTGAGGGCAGATGAGAGAGCACAGGTTAGGGTGTAACTGAGGGCAGATGAGAGAGCACAGGTTAGGGTGTAACTGAGGGCAGATGAGAGAGCACAGGTTAAGGTGTAACTGAGGGCAGAAGACAGAATACATGTTAGAATGTAACTGAGGGCAGATGAGAGAATGCAGATTAGAATGTAACTGAGGGCAGATGAGAGTACAGGTTAGGGTGTAACTGAGGGCAGATGAGAGAATACATATTAGAATGTAACTGAGGGCAGATGAGAGTACAGGTTAGGATGTAACTGAGGGCATGTAACTTAGGATGTAATACAGGTTAGAATGTAAATGAAAGACAGTGAAAGCACACAGATTAGGGTGTAACTGAGGGCAGATGAAAGACTACACTGACCATACGGAACATATAAAATGGGGTGTTTTATGAATACAATGAGTCTGTTTTCAAGAGCAATGCTTGACTCGTCCCTACCTAAAAAACCCCCCATTAAAACAATATCCACAAAATTCAAACATAATTTATCTCCACATAAATGAAGAAATGGACGTTTGCTCCTTGGCTGGCATCACAGATTCTTCCCAGCAATGGTTGCCACCTAATACTTTGGGCGGGTGGCGTGCAACACTACGACTGAGGCACACAGATATGCATAATGGACCTAACTGTGAGCGGAGGACAGACAGGAGAGGAGGAAGAGGACAGAGAGCACCAGGGGTCCATGAGAGAAGGGAGCCCAGGTCCCCACATTAATTTGCCTCTGCCTGTCTGACAATGTCACTGTTTGCAGGTCAAAGGAAGGGTCCAGAGCCCCTTAAACCTTTGGCCCCTGCACCCATGGTAGAAATGCTAGTGTTCCATGGTGAAGAAGCCCCCTCTCTTGGCCCCACACTTACATCTATGCACTCTACATTGACTGTGTAGGGATGCGTATAACATTTTACTTGAGACAGAGTCCTAGAACAAATTGTTAACATGCCCAGGATCCCTCTTTATGCCTCACATTCTGGAAGATTGTTTTCTATTTAAAGTGTACGGTACGAGAAATCCGACTCTTAGCAATCAAGACTCAACCTTAATTTCCTTTTACTTTGGCTAAACATTTGTGTCCAAAATGATCAAAGAATAAAAAAAGAAAACAAAAGGTAATACGATATAACTATGCTTGGCTTCAGTTTGGAAATTTTAAACATCTACTGTCCTGAATTTAGCTCTTTAAAAGGGACACACTCTGAATAAAGGAATATAGTCTCTGAAATGTATTTTATTTTTGAGCTGGCGTTTTATATAACTTCCTACTATGACCACTGGTGTAGACTTTGTTGTATAAACTAATGAACTTAAGATGAAAGTTAGTCAATAAACACCATCGGTCCATATTCTGAAAATTGGTGTTTGGAAGAACATTGTTACTAACTAGAACTAAACCCAAAACATGAGAACATGCCTTAAATTGACAACTGGCATGTAAGATACATCTGCCTATACATGTGTAGAAGTGGCATCTTTATGGGACCTTCCCTCCTGGAGACAGGCATCGACTACCATGGTGACCAGGGATGTCCACACTTTACCAGCAGAACATGTGAAAACATTTACAAATGTTGAAGAACTATTTGATTTGATCAGTAATACTGTTCAACATCTCAGCCATAGTCCACAGTCCAATACACTTGTCTTCTTAGAAAGATATAAAGGATGAGTCCACCTCTGGAAACACTCTGAATGGTGACCATTGGTATAAAGAAGGATGAGGCCACCTCTGGAAACACTCTGAATGGTGACCATTGGTATAAAGAAGGATGAGGCCACCTCTGGAAACACTCTGAATGGTGACCATTGGTATAAAGAAGGATGAGGCCACCTCTGGAAACACTCTGAATGGTGACCATTGGTATAAAGAAGGATGAGGCCACCTCTGGAAACACTCTGAATGGTGACCATTGGTATAAAGAAGGATGAGGCCACCTCTGGAAACACTCTGAATGGTGACCATTGGACCATAGTGTTATGAATCTGACTTTCCTCAACAAGTAGGACCATTGTAGCAAACGCAATTCAAGCACAAATTAATTTCAGTTCCATTTTTACTTCAATGTTCAATCTGTTGACCTCAATTCATTGAATAAACAGGCAGCAGTTAGAAAAGTACAACGCTCCTGGACACGATTGTGATGGTTTTTATTACAGGTGTCACCTTTTGAGTTTGAATGTTTTTATTACTTGGGTATTTGTGCATATATAAATGTGCCTGCTTGGAACAAATACTATCTTATTGAAATTGTTGGGTGAATGTCTCACTCCTTCCCATCCCCTGCGGTCGGCAAATGACCTTCGCTTCTCCTCCACTCTGATCACTACATCCCACTCCGAATCAAAGACTTCTCCCGGTCTACCCCCCTCCACTACAATGACTTCCCTCGTTCTATCTGACTCTCCCCTAGTCTGTGCACCTTCAAACGGGCCCTGAAAACTCATCTGTTCTTATAAGCCTACCAACCATCTGCCTAACCATCTCTCTCACCCCGTCCCCTTGCCCTAGATCCCGTCCATTGACTCCCCTTGAACCTGTTGTCCGTTTACCCTCTCTTTAGGTTGTAAGTTCTTACAAGCATGGCTCTCTTCCCTGCTGTGTCTATATTTACTTCTTCTGCTCCAGGTATACTGGTACTGTCTTTGCTTGGAGCTTTTGAACTCCTAGTACTATTCGTTTATTGTTCTGTGCTGTTATACCTTGTGTAGTCTACTGTACTGCCTGTAATCTGTTCGGCATTGCGGAAATCTTGTAGCGGACAATAATAAAGGCAATTACTGACACCCATGAAAAAAAAATTCAAAGAGGAAAAAGGCCCTGTGGGCACCTACAAATCAGGGTACGCCCTTGTAAATGAGATCTCTCCATCCAATTTAGACCACATTTACAGCCAGACACAGACTGCCAAATAACCTCCCATCAGAAGATGCAAAATGTTACACTCTCCAAAGACACCACCATCTTGATGTCCTGATCCATTTATCATACGGAAGTAGGATGACTGAGAACAGCAGATCAGCTGCATGGGCGGTAACACTGCATACTACATGGGTGGTGTTTAGTCTTAAGTCAATTAAACACACTTTATAACCGTTATCCCCAAAAAATAATAATGTAAGCAAATGGACCTGTACACCTATCCTGTCTGACAAGTGTTCACTGCGTCAATTTTAGTGTTGCCTACAGTGTTCAGAAGAGGTAAAATGCAATAGAGTTCTATGGAAACTTGGATGATGACAAGGTTTTGTCAATGCTTTTAACTTTGTTTCTATGTAAGGGTTTAATTTTTTATTTTTTATATTTTTTTTTTTTAAAAATGGTGGTATAACCTTACCTTACATTATACAGGACATTTATGGAACAAAAATGGTCGTAGGTTACCAAGTCTCACAAATTGCTTGTCTCGCTTTTTTAGATTAAGCATATCAACATATTATATAGGAGACAGCGTCTCTAAAGTATAACTTTGTACCTACATATGTAACTTACAACCGTAGAAATGATTTACGTCAATCTATCATCTCACACATTACAGCTTCCTTCCATCCCCTATGAGACAGGACACTAAGAAATTAAGAACTGACGCCTGTCTAATCTAATTGAAACAGCAGGTTCACAAAGCTCTAGAGGTGGCCAATTATAGGCCATTATATCTCATATATGAACATGTGGTCTGTCTATATCATTCTTCACAGGCCATTATCTGTCAGTACATTCCTTGTACATCTGTTAGCTCATTAAGTTTAAGGTATATCATATTTATGTCCTGTCAAATGTGATGTCTGATGTGTATACACTCCAGTATGTAGTACATAAAGCTGTAATCTAGACTGTATAACCTCCAACTGTACCCTTATTGGTGGGGGGAAAAAAACTTGTAAAATTCAAACGTGCAAATGTTTCTATTATTGGATATTGAAAAACTCTGAGAAGCCAGCTGCAATTACCAAAGAGAAGTCTACTGTCACAGACATTATATCATTAACCTACAGGAAGTAGAACCTAGGAGTATTTTTACAGAAATGATTGCTTTATTCTCACACAATGCATTGGATCTTCTTCAGTCATGCTTTCATTCAAAACACACCAATTTGAATGCACTGACTAGGGCGATTAGCACTGTCGCAGTACAGTGCAGGTATATCCTGGGTTTCATTCTGACAAGGCCCATATCTGTGTGGAGTTTGTATGTTCTCATGTTTGTGTGGGTTTCCTGGGTGCTGTTTTTTTCTAGAGATGGTCACTGACCCCCGTGTTTGGTTTTGGATCTGGATTACCTTCGTGTTTTGGTTTTGCCAAAACCGCCCTTGCGTGTTTTGGTTTTGTTTTGCAATTTTTATTAAAAATAAAAAATTTTTGGTCTAAAATAACCTAATTTAGTGCTCCACCTGTTTCTTGGAGTGAGTCAATAGAAATGCGCAAAGCATCTTTTCTGTTTGGCTCTAGTGTACACACAAACCTTCTTAGTGCAAATTATGAAAAATACAGTTTAATCTCTGGTAGGCGGTCCTTAATTCTAACACTTGCCTGCAAATAATACAGACAAAGTTGCTTGTCTTCCTCTCCATCTTTGCATATTGTCAATGTAGCCATCGTCTTTGGGTGTATATTACACCCTACACTTGTAGTTAAACAGAAAAAAATCCAGCCGGTATAGACTGTACAATAAAAATAGAAATGGACAAAGGCAGTTTGGTTTCTGTCTGTATCAGACCCCCTCTCCACTTTTAGTAAAATAGAAAAAAATGCAGCCTGCATAGACTGTACGTTAAATAGAAATGGACAAAGGCAGTTTGGTGTCTGTCTGTGTATGACACCCTACCCTTATAGTGAAATTGACAAAACAGCAGCCTTTAAAGACTGTACATGACATAGAAATGCCCCAAGACACTTTCCTGTTTGGGGTTAGATTACACCCTACACTTGGTGAAAGTTTAAAAAAAAAATGTTATCATCTTCACCCTCATCAGTGTGTACATCATCATCATCACAGACTATTAATTCATCTCCGCTTGAATCCGCCATTAGAGACCTGTCAGTGCTTGGATGTCTTTGATGGTAAAGGCCTTCCTCGTGGAAGATGTAGTTAATTTTGATGAACATCATCTTTTTCACATTTTTCGGAAGCAACCTTCTACGTCGATCACTGAAAAGGTTCCCGACTGTGCTGAATACTCTTTCAGAGTACAAACTGGAGGGTGGGCAGCTTAGGTATTGCAAGGCAAGTATGTTTTGCTTTTGAAAGCTTAATTTTTTCCGAGCAGCAGCTGCTTGAGAAACTGGAGAAGACGTCATCAAGCCAAGGTCCAGTTCAGCTGACAACTTGCTGACCAATAGCTCCTTGCAAAGGTTCACATCTCGCTCATTTTGAAGCAAAGAATCAATGTAGGTCTTAAACCTTGGATCGAGCACAGTCGCCAAAACGTCGGCTCGGTACTCGGATACCTGAAGTTCGGTCTCGGGGAACTGAGCCCGCCCATCTCTAGTTTTTTCCCGTCAGTAAAAAAAAACATACTGGTAGATTAATTGATAGCTGAGAAAATGGACCCTATCATCATCAACATTCATCATTTATGTATATAGCGCCAGCAAATTCCACAGCACTTTACAATTGGGAACAAACATTAATAAAACAATACTGGGTAATATAGACAGATAGAGGTTTGAGGGCCCTTCTCGCAAGCTTACAATCTATGGGACAGTGGTAGTTTAAACACAAGGGTATGTGCTACATCATATTGCACATTGGACCAGCTATAATGCAAAGGTAAAAGTATTTAGTGGGCTGTGTGATCAGTCACACAGCAATGTTGGTCAGAGGGTTGTTGTCTTGTGTTAGCTGTGTAGAGGGTGGTAATAAGATAAACATAATTTCTTTTAAGAGTAATAAAATGCTGAAGCGTTAAAGGTAAAGTCAATAATTTATTGTCCTGCAGAATAAGTTGAATTTCGATTTAAAAACATACGACTGGCTAGTAAATTAAAGGACAAGTTCA
This sequence comes from Mixophyes fleayi, assembly GCF_038048845.1. NCBI lineage: Eukaryota > Metazoa > Chordata > Amphibia > Anura > Limnodynastidae > Mixophyes > Mixophyes fleayi. Next base: position 34,356,052 of record NC_134406.1, read on the forward strand.
AGTATGGAGATGCAGACAACTGTACAAAAACATTAACGAACAATTATCCTAGCATGGCAAACATGAAATTACAATTAAATATTTTTACTTAAAATGTAAAAACAGTGAATAGATCTAGAAACAGCATATCACAACCGGACAACTCTAAGATACTATATCACCTCACACAGAAACTTCTAGAGATGACCAAGAGATGCTGTAGATACAGGCGAGCACAACGTACAGGAAACAGTGAATTGATTTTAACAGCTGCTGTTGTAGTTTCATTACTATTTGTTCTTCCAGGATTCCATTGAAAACAGAATACAACATTTTACCAAAGACAGATATTTCATATATAAAATAGACAAACCAAAGAAAAAACTTTATTAAGGCAAATAAAGAGAACAACTTGACAGCATCTGTACTCTCTTTATTTATTTACAAACTTGAAATAAGACAATGAAAATATATTGGTCCATATTCTCAAAAGTGGAGCAATAAAATAATGGTTTAAAACACACCCAATAACAAGGCAGAAACAAGGTGTCCAGTCTTAAGTTACCCACTCAAGATAATCAAGATTTATCTTTAAAATCACCTTTTTGGCCTTGGAAATGACAATAAAGGAGAAACGCAGGGTAATAATTATTTACAGTTTACGGCTAAAAACAAAATAGTTGTAAATTATGTTATTTTACCTCAGAAATCCCGTTATTTCAGACCTATTGCCAAACCGATGTGTCGGGGCTGTAAAAACAGTAGTCACTTTCCTAATTTATACATTAACAGTTTTTACTCCAGATTTGACAATATGGGCCAGAGATGTAGTGTATTATAGCTGGAGATAATACTGAAGAGATGCAGTGACCATGTAGCACCATTATTATGGTAGATAAAGCGTTCCAGTGCTGCAACTGCTTAATGCTTTCTATATTACACAATGTGAAAGTGCTCAACACCTCCCTATCCTCCGTATGTACTGCCCATGTATTTTGCTGTAGCCAGTGCATTGATTATTTTGGCGAATTAACCGTTTCCTAAAGGGCAACTTAGCGGCAGGATTTTTTTTTTTTTTTTTTTTTTAACAATTTGCCCTTGAAGTGTCCACTTCTCAGTCAGAGTGGAGGAAGCCATGTTGTGTGTTGTGGAGTAATATTCATGAGAATGCAGCCTATCACTTATATAGGGAAGTGGGTTATGCCTCGGGGATTAATTCTCATGAATGAAGCCCACTGGATGTCATTTATATATTGTACTGGATGTGCAGCACAGAACGTAACAGTGTACACTTGCAGAACACCTAGATATCCTGCCCAGTACACATCATGGTACATGCCTACTCTCTTACGATAGGAGTTGCCAGAGGAAAGTGAAAGTGCGCCAATGTATGTGAAAATGCACACTGTGCTAAATTATAATTGTCACATGAAAAGCCCAACCTCCTGGAACTTTACAACCACTGCTTATAATTAAATACAACTTGTATGTTTTCTGCTAAAATTCTGCTTGGGTTACTCTCGTCATGAATGAGAGATATTGGGGGTTGTCTTTCTTACATGTGGAACTTTTGTGTATTTACATTTGCCAAGCGTTCCTATGCCAGCTCTGAGCTGGCAAATCAAAGCCCACGGCACTACCACCACACAGAGGATGCTAAGGTGCGCTTCATAAATTACCTCCACTGTAAGTGTCCACTTTATCCCCCTTTTATGTAGTATAGAACAAATAAGACAGTAGATAGATGTACACACTAGGAGGTTACATCGTGCACATTACTGAGAAGACCTTCACACTAATCTATTTATCGTCCCTAGAATAGGGAGTAGTTGTATAAATATTCTTACCTGAGAATGTATTGGGAGAAAACAATATATAGAGAGACTACACATTCACTGATCTGTATGCCTGAGACAAATTGCACTAATTAGTGATCAGCCAATGTCTAATTAAAGAGGTTGTCTTCCTTCAGATATCTTGTACAAGTACTCTTGCAACTTTTAGTGACATTTTAAATATATGATTATCATGTAGCCTGCATGTCATTTTTTTTTTTTTTTTTTTAAATACAATGGTTTGACTGCCTGGCGTCCGTGTATTCTACCAAAGTTCCATATTTAGTCTAGGCAGAGTTGTTTATTTCAATTAACCTTGGATACAACACAGAACTGTGGTGTGGACAGAACTGTACCCCAATACACAGAGCATGTACAAAATAAAGTTATCTGAAGGTGGACTAAAAACCAATTTATTCAACAACCTCTGCAGCTAATGCTTCATCTACAACTAAAAAGAAATATACTAAATGGAAACCAGGAGAACATCGCTGTGATGGATATAATAAACCATTTTTGCCTATGACAACAGATGTGGTTTATTGAGGTGTTTGTATTACATAATATACACACTTTATTGTGATTGAAATATGTATCCATCACATTGCTGTTCTCTTGGCTGCATTTTAGAATATCTGAAGGTGGACAACCTAATTAAATGAAAAAAAACCAGTGAGAAATAGTGCAACAATTGCACTGGTGCAAAACAAACAAATTAAATCTTCACAAACATAAAATAAAATTAAAGTGTCTGCTGAATAAGGATGTGTGAAATCCTCTTTGTTCCTCCGATGTTTACATGTAAAAAATAAAAATGCAAATCATAGGGTGACCCATATATATATATATATATATATATATATATATATATATATATATATATATATATATATATATATATATATATATATATATATTATATATACATACACACACACACACTGTGTCACAGTATATATATATGGGTACAACTATGTTTTGCATTTTTATTTTTTACATGTAAACAGCAGAGGAACAAAGAGGATTTCACACATCATAAAGAGAAAAGAACTTATTTATTCAAGAGACACTTTCATTTTATTTTTTGTTGTGTTTGTGAAGATTTAATTTGTTTGTTTTGCACCAGTGCATTTGTTGCACTATTTATCACAGTTTCTCAATCTTGCTTTTAATGCTATAATATGGCATTACTACTACAGGGCTTTGTTGCTGCAGGTGTTTTTGGGAGCGCAGGTGAAGTTTGAAAGATTTTGTTTTTGTAACCTAATTAAATGGGCAACACTCAAAGAGGTCTATTCTGAAACCTGCACAATTGCTGATCTCAAAACTGCAGAGGAGACACCTGAAAGCATCTGTTGCTAACCATACAATAACTTCTAACATTATTTACAAAAGAACACACTATCGTTGTACAGATGAACACACACTTACCATATCAATGTCCTAATCTAATTCTGTACATCAGAGCGCTGTCTTTAGCTACTTGCATAAAAGACAGGGTATATATACATGGAATGTAAAGACAATGTATATCCATCATTTATTGACCTCATAAAGCTTAAATACATATTTTCCTATGAGAGCAGGTAGTAAATGACTATTTAACAGTCCTGATATTTGATAGTAACACACAAGAAGATTTGCCTGAAAAATGATTTTAAAGTTCCTCTTTATATATACATATGTCACAGCCTATCAGTAGTACCATGTGTGATGCTAATCGGTGACATCTGCTGGAATTATCTACTTAAACACTAATATGTGGGCTATTTCACAGCAGTCATGTGTAACGTATGATAAAATACACATACTGTGTACACACAACCTCTGATAATATGAAATTATTACTTACATAGTTTTATAACGTTTTATCTCGTAATATTGGGGGTTTCAATTACAAATGTGTATTTAAGTGGTTAAAAAGGAAAGTGTTGTTTTTTGTCACTTAAAGTGACCCGTCACCTGTACACAGAGGACGGAGCCATGTTGTGGCCTAAATGAAGACCCATCCTGTCAATCCACTAGGAACTAGTGACATCACTGAGGCACGAGGCATTTCTGTTCCAAGTGAACTTATAGGCTGACCTAGTGACATCACTGCTTACCTCAGATGTCACCTAGTGAAATATCAGGCTGAATATTGGTTAAACACACAAAATGGCTGCCTCCACTGTGTGTAGGTGAGGGGTCCACTAAACCAGTTCGATGGGCCTCAATTATTACAAACATTAACCCATGTAACAGAAAGCCCTCCATGGCTCTATGACTTCCTTTAAATTTAAAAATGTTCAGAAACCCCCCCCCCCACAATGTACCGCTTTATATAAAGTGGCATTTGTTTGTGTGCTAAGGTTCTACATTACTCATTTTGGCAGTGAAAATGTTAGCGAGTTTCTGTAATGTTAACAGAAATTACCTTTTAGGTGCTGTGCCTCAATCCAGTGATCAGTGTGCAGAACAATATACAATTATATCTGGTTTGCTACCTACAAAAACTTTGGGGGTGAATACATTTCTCTCATCCTGACGGACTCTAGGGACTAGATTTACTAAACTGCGGGTTTGAAAAAGTGGAGGTGTTGCCTATAGCAACCAATCAGATTCTAGCTGTCATTTTGTAGAATGAACTAAATAAATAACTAGAATCTGATTGGTTGCTATAGGCAACACCTCCACTTTTTCAAACCCGCAGTTTAGTAAATATACCCCATGGGGCTTATTCCAGTTCTAGATCATTTTAGTGCAATGCAATTACCAGTTGAGTCTGCCTCCTAGGCAGATTATACTACAATAAAGTCCAAGAATTCCAAAGCTCTTTACAGCATAATATAATGGAGAGCAGAGATGTACACTGTATTGGCCTGACAGAGGGGGGGGGGGTCTATGAAATAAAAGAGATTCACTTATTACCCAAATCCCCCTTCAAACAAAAAAATGTAGTTAAAAAAAAACCACAACATAAATTCCTTAAAAACAAACAAGAACACCACCCTGTATCTGAGAACACTTTTCCAATCCACCAGTGATTAAGTTTTCTAAATGGGAAATATATTCTGATGACAAAACTCCAGCAGGTACGTAGCATATAAAAATGCATTAATATATCAGAGACCATTGTCTGGCAGTGCAAATTGTTCCAGAAGTACAAGTCCATCCCCAAAAAGACTTTTGATTTCCAGTGTACCAAACCCTTGTGTTAACCAATTGGCTGCCAAGATGATCCAGCTTTCTGTTCCAAGTGTTTGACAAATCTTTGACCTACTCACTATTATATTACTAGGTAATTACTAACACATTTAATCCTTCTGGCACCCAAAGAGTTTAAACACTTAGTGCACTAAAACATGTTGAAGTTCATTCAAGCAAAGACCTAATATATTCTAACCAAGCTTACTGGATTCCCTTTAGGTTTACTTGCCGCTAACACACGGTGGGAGCAGACATTTTGTGGGCTGAACCAGTATTCAGCCTATCAGGTCAGTGGTTACTACTGAGGTCTCGATGACGTCACTAGGTCCAAGCGAATGGATAGGCTATAATCTACCTGTCTATAAAATGTCTGCTTCCTGTGTAAGTAGACAACAAATACACTTTTTGCCTGTATGGTTCAGAATAGACAATATTACTAATGACTCCAACACAACATACAGATCTCTCCACTTGCTGCTTGATCCGGTCTTCACATACTCTTTACGTTAAAAAAAACCCAGTTTGTCTTATTTCTGAAATGTTTTAAAGCAGTCTCTCAGGAAAAATAAAATTATGATTTAAAATAATTCAACCAGAGCGGATGAGAAAGCCCACCATGGTACACATGTATATTATACACAGAATAAAAAAATAACATAAAATAAAAGCTATTTGTGTGGCGTGCCATGGGGTTCAGGAATGGAGCCAGCTCACAGGTACCCAGCTGCTGTCTGTCTCCAGCCTGGCGAGGGTGGATTTCAGTTCATTGTATGCTGTGGTGAGGTCGTCATTTATGATAACTTTGTCAAAGAAGTGGTCATACTGGACTTCCATGACTTGTGCTGATCTGATCATGTCTTCAAAATCATCTTCCTATAACAGAGGTAAATAAATATATTAATTGAAATTAAAAAAATGTGTTAAGCACCAAATAAAAACAATAAAATATATATATATATATATATATATATATATATATATATATATATATATATATATATATATATATACATATATATATACATATATATATATACATATATATACACACACACACACACACACACATATATATACATACACACGTCTGTGTATATCATATCCTATATTATCCCTTCTTAATACAACAGCAACATACTCTGTAGTGCTGTACAGGGAACATTATTCATACATATCAGTCCGTACCCCAGCCTATCTAATGTCACTACCAGAGAAGCACATAAGGCCCAGTTTTAGTTGGGAGTAAATAAACAGAGCTCAGAGAACTCACACACAGAAACGTAGTTAGCACCCTGCTGGGAATCTAACTGGAGGCCCCAGCACTGTGAGGCAGACATTTTACCCCCTGCGTCAACATGTAGTAACTCAAGTGTTTCTACTTACTTTAAAATAAAAATAATACACTTGTGATAAGCCTGGAAGTTTAGCTGCGGCACTGCAATAAGCTACTAAAAGTGGTGATATTTCTCCATCACGCATCACTATGGCAGTGCAGCATCTAACAGACAATATTGTACGCTGACAATTTTCGCAAAATGGCGCATTCCTCAGCAAAGTTTTAATTGTGCGATATTCTACTACAAACCCACTCATCTCTATTGCTAAATACACACAAGTCAGTAATGTCAAATCAAGCATAGCTGACATGCTATGCTTTATCATGAGATTTTTGTCCTATACCAGCACCACCTTAAACACTGTAGTGTGTTTTTTTTTTTATCAGTTTCTGATGAAGGGTTTGTTCGCACTAACACTTGACTGTGTACCAAGACTACAGTGGAAACACAAGATAAGACTATACAATGTATGTTATCGCCATATTTTATATATGGAAATGTACATTATTTGGCACAAAGATTGTCTTTAAAATCAAGGACTATGGATAAAAGTGCAATTTAACTGCACAACTTAACACCACAAAACTCACTTTATTTGGAAACAGCTCAGAAGAAAAAAAATTGTGGTTTTTTTTTTTTAGGTGGTTGGAAGATTTCCATTCAATGCAACCCACATTCGTATCCACTACTGTATTGTAAAATGTCTGTTCTGAAACATTACTTTAAAAAGGTATCTGTAACCTACACACAGTGGAGGCAGCCATTTTATGGACTAAACATCACGAGAATGCATCTTATTAAGTCATTAGGACCTAGTGACATCATGAGACACCACAAAATGGCTGCCTGCATATGTGCAGGTGGCAGAGGCACTTTAAGAGACAGACTGGTACTTCACAAGCCCTGTGTCGCAGTCAGCTTACACAGAGGGCATCTCAGAACACGGTATATATTCTGCAAGGCTTGGGGCACAGCCAGACAAACTGCTTCCAGCTTCCTGCCTCTCATTACAGCAGACTCCATACACCACTGCTCACATGTTCCATTTTCCCCTATGTTTAAAGTCAATTATATTGAATGCACAAACAGAAACAGAAAAGACCACAAGGTAATGAGATGTATGTGTCCTCTATGTCAATGGATTCTTTTGCTAACCAGCCTAACGAGTACACATCTCTGGCATTTTCCTATGTTTACTAACAGCTCAAACCAATAAAGTGATGATTTGCATGGACAAACTAGCGGTCAGGGAACGAGGAGACTGTAGAGGAAATGACTACAGATGGGGAATTCTACTGAAGCAAGACTGGATTTATCCAGCTTGCTATCTGAATGCCTGTGCGTTTTATTAGCTATGTTTATTCAGTAAAGGAAATAAGACATACACTAAATAAATACAACGGCAGCACAGTAATGTAATAAATTATTTTTTCCAAATGAAACCGCCAAAATGAGCTATCGCCTGATTCTCTGAATAGAAACATCACAGCGATGTCCGGCTGCGCACTTTCCCAGTACCACAACATTGCAGCTATATGGGGAGTGAGGAAAAGTCTGCGATGGTGCTTAGCCGCAGAGCGCCGACGCAACTATTTTACAGGCACGGCACATTGCTTTTACTTGAATTTGGCCACTAAGACTGTTAACACTATGAGTGTTGGGAAGCTGGCTCTGTTTCTAACAGCCGGCTTTCCAGCACCTTGTTTCACTAGTCGGGGACATTAGTCACATATTGCAGGTGCCAAGAAAGCAACCAGTTCAGACAACAGAAAGTGCCCCCTTTCGGAATACAGTGCACCAATCAGCTCTGGCATAGCCTCGGTACATACCAATGTAGACAGATAACAAGCTATCATTAATACCCCCAAGCCCTGAGAGGATACCTAAATGACGGTACGTATTTCTGCTAATGTAGTCTGCAGTCTATTTATGCTTTAATATAATAATGGAACACTGAGGTGATGTCTTATACTTTACAGTAAATGGTAGATTATACATAGATATATGTACCCATCTATCTCATAACAAACACCAGGTCACAAACCCCTTTTACATATGGTCTTATCTTGATCTAGAACTGGCTCTCAACCTTTGTTCAGTTGGAACGCTAAACATCAGTGGGTCATTGTTCAGGCACCACTCCTCTGGGACTACAAGTGCCAGTGCGCCACTACCCTGGGACTACAAGCGTCATTGCGCCATTGTTCTGAGACTGCAAGAGCCAGTGTGCCATTGTTCTGGGACTACAAAAACCAGTCCGCCATTGTTCTGGGACTACAAGAGCCAGTGCGCCATTGTTCTGGGACTACAAGAGCCAGTGCGCCATTGTTCTGGGACTACAAGAGCCAGTGCGCCATTGTTCTGGGACTACAAGAGCCAGTGCGCCATTGTTCTGGGACTACAAGAGCTAGTGCGCCATTGTTCTGGGACTACAAGCGCCATTGTTCTGCGACAACAAGCCTCAGAGCGCCATTGTACTGGGATCACAAAAGAGGCAGGTCACAAAAGAATGTATTGTACATCTGACAATCAGGGGACTCCAAAAACAGATTTTGGAACTGTAAGTGGGGATTAGTCGACCTCTAAAGCATAACATACTACACTGTCTAAAATATTCTATGTGTGAATGCTCCTATAACAGCTATTGGGTAAAATATTAATACTCCAGATTGTTTTATGTCACTTCTCTATATATAGATAATGAGCATTTTCTGCCAAATCCCAAATACATTGAAAACTTTGTGATTTTTATATAAACCCTTTATTGCAAGACCTGAATATGTTTCAGATAATAAAGATTTACACAAAGAAAACTTACATTTTCTTCTACCAACACATACAATAAAATCTGAGGCCACTTTAATCTTAATAGGCAGTATTACTATATATGGAACGTTTGTGCTGTAAGAGGAAAAAAAATCTATTTAAGAAACACAATCCACAAGATGTAACCTTCACCTCCATTGGTGTTTGAATGGTTTGGTGACCTTTTCTGATGATTTCTGACACTGAACCTAGCAAGTTATAAAGAAACAACAATATTTCCATATTGTAAATACTGATGTGAAAACTACTGAGAAGCAAAACAAATAAAAAGGCATTATTTATCAACCACTGACGTTTTTTGAAATTGGTGATTATTTGCTATTTTTCCAGAAGGATTTTAAAGTGGCAAAACCTGGTATGTTGGGTTGGAAAAGAAGTATTATTTAATGGCATGGTCGTGCATGTTGGTAGATGCACTTGTGCACATACAGAATTACAGCTACACAGATTTTGCAGTTCCTGAATGACCGGAAATGTGTTTTAACCTTTTTGGCTATTTGCACAAACATATTATTAGATTTTTTTTGTTATTTTTTTTCATTTTAACTATTTGCAAACCATTTTAATAATCTATTCTGCCCACATAATAAATAATTCTAGTTACTTATCTTTAAAAGACTAGGTACAGAAGTTAACCCCAAAAGATATATATATATATATAATATGTTACATTGGAAGATGTGCTGGATTACCATTCTGGACTGCAGCTCTATTTAAAAGTTGCACATTACACACTGCCATATTTCTGTGAAACTTAGCTTTCAAGTCAACGACTACACTGCCCTGTTTCCATATTACTGTTTAAAAACACAAAAAATACACTTAACACAACCATTATCATGAAATTTTATTTGCTTGCAACATGTTTATGTCATTTGTTTAGAGACATGAAAGCGTATGCAGTGACATGTTTTCTGGCAGTACAAAATGCTGGGGAAAATTGCCAATGGTCCAGGCAGGAAGCTTTGACCATGAAATAATTTAAAAAAAATGTATTATGGTGACATCAGCGATTACTACATTTATTAACTCACTGGCCTGGCTGCTGTGGAATACACATTTAATTTGGCGTAATTGGGATTCTCAAACAAGATTCTTCATATAAAGTTTTGGGTAAAAGGCATTTAAATCTTTTTTTTATTATTATATGTAATAAAATGTGTAAACTGTGAAAAGTGTTAATAAAAAAAACACATGGGCTTATTTATGAAAGTGGAAATGCCGTTTTAGGATATCACAAATGCACCCTTTTGAGGAGTAATTACAGTTAAGTCTGCACCATCCCATGAGAGTAGTTGGGCGGATCAGGGGTGTTCCTTGCAGAGTACAGAGTTTCCACCAACGCGCCCAATCGCATGGTGGGAGGGCACACAGTATTTTTCTGCACCCGGTTAATGAGGTATTGGAGATCAGGTCTCATCCCTAGACTTTTAATGGGATGCATTTTGAACCTTAAAGTTGCGCCTCTGCAGGAAAGCGCCTTTCTAGGATCACTTCAACCAATTTAAATAAAAAAAACTTTATAGCACAAAAAGTGACACCTGTATTAAACACTTCTCCTCACTCTCATTACTAATTTATATGAGAGCAGTGTTTTAGGAGGAACATGAACATTTAAAAGATGGGAGTGCTAGTAGGTTGCACATTGAGGGACATTTCACTCTTTCTACCATGCATCTTTCCAGGCGTACCCTAAGCACACAAAGCTGGGCACATTCATTTTCAACAGCCAGTTCCTGGGAAGAGGGCACACTGCTTCAAATGTGCAGTTTGTAAATGGCTCTTACTGTCCCACTTGTTATAATGGCAAACTATGAATGAAATAGAAATTTTCACTTATCAAAGTGATACAAGACAGAGAAGCACCACCTCTCCTGGAGACTCCCGAACTCCAGGCGAGTGAAGTGGGCGGGACAGGAATCCTGAAGACACAAAGTGCTGCAGAGGGCAGGGCCAAATGGATATGAATCACTGTGCCACACCCCCCTCTGCCCACATGACCTCCAGGATCTCAAAGAGTGGAGAGGAGTAAAGTTGGCAAGTATACTAAGCCCTGAGTACTGTCCTCCAAAGAGCAGGGCCATCTTAACAACATTATGGGCCCCCGGGCAAAGCAGTGCACCGGGGCTCCTACATGTACATAATATATATATATATATATATATATATATATATATATATATATATATATATATATATATATATATATATATATATACCGTATATACTCGAGTATAAGTCGACCCGAATATAAGCCGAGGCACCTAATTTTACTACATAAAACTGGGAAAACTTATTGACTCGAGTATAAGCCTAGGGTGGAAAAGAGCGCTAATTTAAAAACCTAAATGAAAATGATAGGTTTAATCTATGAAATCATTTCTAGCTAGATGACAAGGAACATTCATAAATGATTATAAAATCATTGGGTACAAATTAACTTAAATAAAGGGAGGGGGAGGGGGAGGGGGAGGGGGAGGGGGAGGGGGAGGGAGAGGGAGAGGGAGAGGGAGAGGGAGAGGGAGAGGGAGAGGGAGAGGGAGAGGGAGAGGAGAGGGAGAGGGAGAGGGAGAGGGAGAGGGAGAGGGAGAGGGAGAGGGAGAGGGAGAGGGAGAGGGAGAGAGAGAGAGAGAGAGAGAGAGGGAGAGAGAGAGAGAGAGAGAGAGACTTACCCGGCAGTGGAACGCATATGCGTTCCAACAACAGGAAGTTCGGCATTTGGAACGCAAGTTTGCGTTCCAAATGCCGAACTTCCTATTGTTGGAACGCATATGCAGAAGTTGACAGCCAGGGACCGGACACCAGGTAAGTTCACCCGTGTATAAGCCGAGTGCCCTTTTTCAGCATACAAAAGTATGCTGAAAAACTCGGCTTATACACGAGTATATACGGTATATATATATATATATATATATATATATATATATATGTATGTATAGAGATACAGATATAGATATATAGAAATAGATAGATGTACTTTCTCAGTGATCCTTGAAGGTTTTTTTTGCAGGATTATTTATTATAATTAAGAGCCCTGCCTATGGGGCCCCCTTGCCTGTGGGGCCCCGGGCACCTGCCCATTGTGCCCAATGGAAAAGATGGCCCTGCCAAAGAGTTCTGTTTCTTAATACATACATCGTCATATGACTTGATGTCCTAATGTGAGTTTAAATCCTGTTCACATCGAGCTAACTCTGCGAGAAGTATTTGTAGACAAAGACCCGGTTGATTTGGTTTTAAGTTTTCCATTTAAAGATCCTGTAACTGCAAAAACATTTTTTCTTTTGCTTAATTGTGTTTAGCACAGGGGAATATATATATATGCTTCATGCTGTACCTCTGTGCAAACTGTGAGCAAATCCACAGGGATGAGTCTGCTCTGTCATATTTTCAATCCTTACCAGTCTTACCCTTAACCCCAAGTGATGTCATACCATCTCTTCAGTGTGGTCAGACAGATCACTTGCCACTATGCCACGGCCACAAGCTATTGTCCTGTAAAAGGATCATCACACTACAATAAGAGAGCACTCTGGGAGAAGATAAAGGGATTTTAAAGAGAGAAGTCAAACAATGGCAACTGTACTGAATGCAGAGCTCTCCATACAGACTTACTAGCGCTACTATAGAAAGTAGGCAAAGGCCTAAAACAAAAATATGTTTATACACACATCCCTTAATATTTAAGAAAATTAAAGAAATCAGGTCAGAGTCTCTTTAAATCATCCACTTGGAGGATCAGTGTAGATCACTTACTGTAAAGTGTTTCGATGACCCTCGCTCATCTTTGCTGGAGATAACTTTGGAGTTCTTCCTCGTCTCTCTCAAGCGTTCAATAGACGGGGGCTTGATGAATATGACAAAGGGCTTAAATTCATATGTCCTTAGGTGTTTTATGCTCTACAAGCCAGGGGGGGAAAAAAGGAAAAATTAGATATCCGTCTGAAATGAAAATAAAGACATTTAGTAATAGGAAACACATTACATTTTTCAAATATGTATGATAGTATGCTAACATTTCCTTTAAAAACACTTACTGTATCTGCTGTTATGTCTTTGGTTAGCAGCCTTTAATTTCCACACGCTCTGCCAGTCCTGGAAAGTTTGAGAAGTCTGGCAGGCTTCATGCTAACCACAGCCAGTAGGCATGTTTATGCCCAAAGCTTGCACTCTGCTTTTTGAATTTGGTGGCAATTATATTTCAAGCAGACCTATGTCAACAGACGGAATGGATATTTTCACTTCATGCTAAGCCCAAAGTCAGTTTGTTCACTGTCAGCCACCATTGCTGTCTATTAATATTTCCCCATAACTACAGAAGGTGATGTAAGTATCTGGAGAGCGAGACGCATAAAATGCAGCAATGAAAACCTGGAAATTTTCACTTTAAAAAAAAAAAAACATTTCTTTTTGTGCATAAAAAAAAGCCCAAATACGCTTGATCCAGTGGACGACCTTGCCTCCGTACCCATGCTGTTTATTTAGGGAGCGGATCAGCTCAGCTTTAACTGGTGTTTTGGCTTTTGGCAGAAAATTGTTCAGATGGAATTCGATTAAAATAGGTCAAGGAAGCATCGTACAATAACAGCCCATAGCCTCAGTGCTCCACTGCGGAGCAGTCACACGCTGCGGGAAGAACACCTTACATTTAAGACATCTTTTATTGGATGAGTTGAAGACAACAAAATGTAAAGCTACAAAATCATATCAAATGTGAGATGTTCAGAAAGGGTGTCCGGTTCTCTGGCTTTTAGCTAGAGTGGAATTGGACAGTTTGACGGTGATAATCCACTTAAGATAAGACCACTTAAAGGAGAGCCCCAGCCACCTGAACTAGCAGACCGACATAGTGTGATGTCTGATGAGATGCTAACCATCACCGAGCAAATCTGTAATGGTCATAGTCTTCTGGTACAGGATGAAGGATCATTCAGAATGTCAGTGCTCGTGTTGAAAACACTGATTGGATGGTGCAGCAGACGTCCAATCAGAGCTAAACACAAAAGGCGTCACAAGCACTGAGGTTCACAAATCCCCTTTCTCCTGTGCCAGGAGAACATGACTAACATGAAACATCACGGGGTAAGCATCTCTCCTAATTGGGGGCATGGGTATGTTTTACCATGCCCATCATTGGTTTATATCAATGTACAGTGCACATAATAATGGTAAGGATAATGTACCATATTTTTATTTGTGGCCGGTATTTCTCTTTTATATAAAATGGTCAGGCTGTTTCCTTTACTGGGAAATACTCAGTGGGCTAAACGTGAAAACAGTTTCTTGCTTATATATAAAAAAAAATCCAAACATTAGGAATCCACAAGGTATTTCTTATGGATCACTAAACCTAGCATACAGTACCATTCAGTATTCATACCTCGACACGCAATGGCATTTTGGAATTGTAGTTACATTTGCTATGCAGTGGAGTGTAAGCTATTGTCCTCTGTTATCACACATACAAGTGAAGGAGAAAGAAAAAGAAAAAAGTCTGCCTGAGGTATCTATCAGGGTCACAGACAGACAAACATACCTCAAATATATTCCACTCTGATAAGCGCCTGAAACTTATACACTCCAGCTCTTATACACAGGACAGCTTGTGTATTAGGTCTTTTACAGAAGCAAATAAGAAAGCTACAAATCACTTCAGTATCTTTTAAGCAGTGTCCTATAAGAGCTGCACTGAGTCTACATTGCACCCTGCTAATGAATCAAATACATGTTCTTACACCTCCGGGCTGCCCACAATAAAACTATGGTGCATATTTACAGCTTGGTGCAGAGTGCTTCCATGTGCCAGCTGGTCACATGATCACGTCTGTATAACTTGCTATGAGCTGCAGCATATGTGTGCATTTTGTCTCCTCTATTGGTGGTTGGTGATGGTAGAACATTTAAAGTGGAAATAGAACACGTTAAACCAATTATAATAGTGGATGTTTCTGAATGTTAAATTATCGCTCTATATAACAATATTAAAAAGTGACATGTTATTGAGGCAGCAATGCACATCCCATCTTGAGGGTTTGAAAAAAAAAATCAAAAAACAAATACAAGATGGAAAGAAAAAAATAAGATGAGAAATCTGCAAACAGAAATCTGCTGCAGGATAAGAACAGAGCATAGAGTAGATATTTACTGAATATCTATCACCATCTTAATTTACACCAAATTATGTACAAAAACTGCTAATATTTTACACAATACTTATTCCACGCTTATAGAGTCATCTGATCGTTACATTTTCCTGCTGCAAAAAAACAGGAGAGCAGTATTTTGAGAGCTCACAATTACTTCAAAAATCTGTAACACGGCTGCGTTTAAATCATGGGTCTTAGAGGAGAGTTTACCCTGCTGCAATATTCTGTAATTTAGAGGCAGGATGCTATAGATTGGTGATGACGCACTGGTGTCACGTTTTGTATCATCATTACTTATTTGTAAGGCGCTGCAGATTGGTATTACCCATCGGGTGTTAAAAAATGTTTTAGTTTTAAATGACTTTTTAACTCATTGACTTGTACATGCCGTCCTGCACCTTATTAAATAGATGGTGTCATCTTTCTGGGTCCAGTTGGTACCGTTTTGCTATGCATTGTTGGGCAGTTTTTTGGTCCCTTTGTTACGAGACAGCACATCTATGCTGCATGCACTATAAACAATTGTGTTCACAGAAAAGCTATGTGTCATATCCAAGGGCAATGGACATTAACAACGGTGCATGAAGCTATAAAGTCGTGGCTAAGAAACACACAAGGTGGCAAAAAAAATGCAAGTGGCCATGTAAAAGAAGCCAATAAAGTAAATGAGGTTAGAAACCTCCTTTACACCTCCATGGGACAATGCGATAATGTAATCAGTAATGTAATCAGACATAAAGCTCGGTCCCTGTTACATCTAACTCCTACAGTACAAGTACATTCATAGAACATATCTCCCACTGTCAGACATCACAGGCCTCAGTAACAGGTCTAGGTGTGCACTTTTATAGCTCCATAAATGGGACTTCCCATAGAGTACAATGTTTTGGATAATGATAATTTAACTTTCAAAACTCCATCCAAGATCCTTGGCAAGAGCAAGAGATACTGCTGAGTCAGCAGAAGGAGACCAGTACGGAGTCAGGTGGGCATAATAAAACAGAGGAATTGTGCTATAAAATCTTAGTAAGACTAAATTAACAGTGTCCCCAGTGTGCTCTTAAGGTGTAGCTGCCTGAAAACTTCATAACTGGAATAAAGGGATAAGTCCGGATCACAAAGGACATTTACAAGAACAAAGGCACTCGTGGGGATGTGGGAAATGAGAAAGTGGTGTGTTAAGAAGCAGTGCCTTAGTCTAATAGATGTCTGTATCTGGCAAGTGGAAACTGGACCTATATTATGCCTATCAAGTGCACAACGGGCAACATATACTATAGCCTTTGGGCTTGGGCAGCACAGGCAATGGTGAGCCATGACTGCACATAGCCGTATGACACATGTAGGGGCCACATAGGGGGCAACTGTGAGATCCAACTCTGGCCCAAGCTCTCATTTATTTACCCTGGGTGCTCCGATAATGTAGCTGCCACAGACATCAAATCTCCAAAAGTCACAGAAAGATGCCCCAAAACGGTATTGTAAACATTACTTTGTATTGCCCCACAGGAATCAATGTATCCAATAGGAAAGTATTAGGCCTTCATTATATTTATATATTAACTAGCAGTTCATCGGGAAATTACAAGAAGTCACATTATAAATATAAACATTTTAACAAAAGTAACTCTCAGGCGCTTGCTTCACTCAACAATAAGGGGGAATTCAATGCAGAGTGAGAAGCCGCTGTGTGTTATGGAACAGTCCACTGAGACACATCGCGGAGGAGTTTCATCTCCAATCTCTGTTCATTGTCCCTCGTGTCCCATAGGGATGTGAGGAGAAAATGAGCAGAGATTCTGTACCGTATTTGCCGGCAATGTGCACAGCCAGAGTCCGCTGTGATGTTCAGCGGCACAAAACCAGCAACTGAATTCCCCCCCTAAGAGTTCCGTAAAGTAAAAACGTGGAGTCATTTATGAATGCAACTTTGAGCCGTGGTTGTTGCTTTGCAGACATGAATATTTCAGCCGTGGACCAACAATTTACAATATTGGCTTAAATGGGGCGTAAAAATGTGGAAGACGACAAATATAAGCTCAATGCAGTAAAATAGGCACAATGCCATATACAAAGAACATTCTGCACTCAGTTGGTTAATGACCCCCTGTGGTTATAAAAAGGAACATATTAAGAGATTGTAATGATAGACCTTAAATAGTCTCCATGTTGTGCTTTGGTTTTTAAGAACTATCAGGTGTTTTGCCTTAGAAGAACCCTATGAACATTAATAACATCCGATACTTGGCTTCAGTGCAATTAGGCATAAGATGTTCTGGAGAAAACACCTTCCAGCCCGCCGCTAGTGTCTGCAGAATGTTACAGGACACAGGAATGCTGGACACTTAGATCATGCTATTCCAGTACACAGATTCTTTCTGAGGAAGAGCTCAGACTTTGAAAGCTTTGACAAATAAATGTAGCAAATGAATTCCACTAAAAGGTGTCACCTGCGGTTATAATCCTGAACACTCTATTACAATTCAAGATGAAATAGAGGTGTTCTTCCCACAAGGATCCGGCCAGGACTGGACACTGTCTTACTTTAATAAGCACTAACAGGGAAACAATTTATCTAGAGATCGTTTAGAGACGACCTATTATTTTGCAGTCTCAACTTGTCCCTTAATAGAGCAAATTGTATTACATTTATTATAACAAAACTTTTACACAATAATATCTAATTAAAAAATGTTGCAATGTTCATTTTTATTTAAAAATGCCTTAGCTGCATGAGCCAATTATTAAAGCCCACTTAGAGTGTCCACCCCTGGGAGCAGACCTTCTTGGACCTTAAGTAAAGGCCACATATGTGGTAGTGTTGTAATCTGGGGATGTAGCCGAGTATATTTTAATGTTTATTTGTATCGTTTTAAATGTGTAAAATGAACCACGAGCAGTTAAGTAGAAATGTCTTTTTTTTCTATTGCGAGATACATTTAAGACCTATACCAGAGTTGTCCAATGGACAGGCTGGACGGTGAAGGATTTTGGTGGCATTCACACCTTCCTTCATAACCTCAAGACACCCTGTTGTATTACATCATATTTGTATTTTTTTTTTTTAACAGTGTTTGTCCCATGAGCACAGATACACCATAAGTATAACCCAGTTTATGCATATACTGATATAAACTACAGTGGACGAATTTGGAAAGGGGCTACAGAGCAAGGATTTAAGTCAAAAGAGGTCTCTGTTGTCTGAAGGAGAGTTAGGGGGATGTATATATGTTTCACTTAAAACTATAGTACTCAGCCTTGTACATAGATACCTGAAGAAAAACGCAATGCTTACAAAAAATCCCACAAGACCCCATTATGAAGATGCGTTTGACAAGGGTGTGAGCATCTTCTTGTTATCGATCTTCGTGGGTTGGGATAGAACCACCTGTAGCCAATCAGATCATTTGAATGATCACAGCATCACTGAGTATTTCAGGACTGTGCTGATCTGGTGGAAGGCAGTGATTGGTCTATATGTGCCATTATGTATTTGGTAGGCTGCATGTGACAGGGACAGTGTTATAAGGTTGGAGTAGGAATGAAGGTAACCAGGAAGTCACAGACATAGATCAGGGACCTTCAACAGCAGAGCAGTGACATGAGGTCCTGTCAAACTGATAGCAATAAGAAATGTACCCAAATATAATCTTCAATGCTTATTACTATACTTACGTGAGGCTGTATATCCAGTAAGCAAACCTTATTCTTTGCCAGGACAGAGTGCACGGAGTCGATGCTTGTGCCGTAGTAATTGTTTTTATACTCGCCGTACTCAATAAACCTTATCGAATTAAAAGAAAAAAGTCCAGTTAGTCTCTGAACTGAAAGGGGATTTTACTAAATCTTTCATAAAAGTTAAATTAAAAGCAGAAGGACTTCTATGTTATCTTACCATGTTTTAGAAAAAGAAGCTCTGCCAAGTCCTTTAGCGTGTCATTTTTTTTTTTTTTAAACATATATAGCGATATATAAATATATATATATAAACCTTGTATTTTACATTTCAAAATCAGTAACACCTGCTAGTGTTACAGTTAACCGGGAGAGAAAAAAGAAAAAAAAAACACTTCAGCCTTAGAGCTCACTAATGTTTTCCATCACCTCTTTGTCTGAGCTAATGCTATGCAATAAAACACTGGAGAAGTTAAACAATTGAAACTACTGAAATTTCATTGCACACTGAGGTATAGCTGGCTTTAGTTGCCAATACCTAAAGCGGGAAGGCTTTGTCATTGTTGACAGAGAGAAGATGGCAGATTAGCTGCTATAAGCGCTTATCTACTGCTTAAAAACCAAAACAAGATAACTTAAAATATTAAAATCATGAGCTACAATCTCTCTGCTGCCAATTCCGCTTTAGTTCATATGCCGGTTCTTAGGCTGTTGTGGAACTACAGGTTCCAGCATGGTTCCAACAACAATTGCCCACATGTCATTTTCTGGTGCCCATGAACAGCAAAGACGACTTGGGGCAAAATGTATCAAGCTGAGATTTGCCTTTTCCAGCGATTTTCTCAGGCGAGTTTGAACCCGCCGATGTATGAAAGTGCGAGCTGACAGTAGAGCACCACATAGGCACAAGTGCATGCTGCCACTTGTAGTGCCACAAGTATGTACTTTAAATGGTGTCCCCATCTGGAAGTATTAACTGTTGCCACATCAGACAAAAAACGATCGTTGCCCCACTGGTAATAAAATAGTGTGGCACAATAATATAATAAAATAAAAAATAAATTCACTTACATATAATATCAATGACATTTAGCCCACTAATTTATTCATAAAATAATTTGGCCCCTGTAAGATAATTAATAATAATTTTTGCCACTCTAAACAAGAAATCATGATTGTCCTCATAAAACTTGCATTGTGCCTCCTGCTATGTTAACATTGGCTTGGCGGATGTGCTTGCTAATCTTGCCTATAAAAAGCAACTTGTTGATTCTGGAGATTGTCACAGCGATCTTTGGCGAGTTTGCCTAAACCGATGGCGGGATAGATGCACAAACTGCCGGACACTGGTTTTGATATATAATAAATATCGCAGGTAAATACATATGGCGACTTTACACATAAAATTGCCGTCGATCTTTGATGAATTTACCCCTTAATTATTTATTGTGGTGCTGTTGCTCTCACATATTTCAAGTATTTGAAGGGGGGTATTCAATTGTTAGCGTTAACGCTCTCAAACGAGCGCTCAAAAAATCTTAGCGTTAATATGGAAATTCCGCGAGTAAACTACCGTATTAACGCTTTTCTCGCGCAATATTACCGTATAAACGGTAATATTTTTTGAGCGCTCGTTTTTTCCTGTTAACGCTAACAATTGAATACCCCCCTAAAAGTGCTGTAAGAAAGCAAAACACACCCATAATAGGGTCATCTCATACAAAAGAGTAAATATAATCATCTGGTTACTTTTTTCTAATTCAAGTGCAAGGGGTAAATGTATGAACCTCCGGATTTTTCAACTCCGGCGTCTTCAGCGCTTAAATTATAAAGCGGCGCTGCCTTGTAAAGGGAAGTCTCCCTTTACAAGGCAGCGCCACTTTAAATTTAAGCGCTGAAGACACTGAACTCGCCGGAGTTGAAGAATCCGGAGGTTCATACATTTACCCCCTGGTCTCTAAAACACAGTGGAAACAACTTTGTGGGCCGGACCCATCTATATTCTGTATTAATTCACTCGGACGGTGAGTAATTCTGAAGTGAGAATGCATTCATACAAAAATTATGTACAGGAAAAGGACAACACACATTAATCATATCTCCTTTACACCCATTGTGTAAATTAAAGATTTTCTACAAGAGGGTTGTCCGTGTCCATATGGTGTATTCACTTTAAAGAAAAATATATCTAGCCAGTAGATAGGATGATATGTGCCCTCCAGCTCATAAGTTGATAGGTTAGAAACAGTTTTAATGCTTGCTTATTTTTTTCAAGGTGATAAGTAATACAAAAGGCCAGTTTCAGAGTGGGGAAAATTGGGCTGAGTTTTAATTGGAATTTTGTGTGTGTTAGAAATTGTGTTCCAAATTAAGGAGAAAAAAACAAAAAAAACAAGTCCCAAGCAGTTTGGATAATAGATTTCATACTTAAATCAGAAAAAACTAATCTCTTTTCAACTCAAACCGATCTAACCCTATTTAAAAGATTAACAGGACCTATGATGCTAGATTGTCGTCTTCTTTACAATTCGTAAAGAGAAGATATAATACAAATAACATAACTTGTAAGAATGAGTATGTAGAAAGACTACAAGTTTCATTTCAATGTGTCTCCCCATCCACAAAAAGGGCTGGGGCCAGAGGATTCCACGAAGATGTAAAATAAATAAAGAGATTCCTCTTTATAGAAATAGTGCTTTGTGGAAATTCCTTGAAATCTGGAATGACAGCTTCTAGAACCCCCCAAGACTTCCAGTGGTCCGTGGGTCACTTAATGGAAATAAAATCTTGTACACTGATGTCTTGGTGACGGGTACAACAAACTACATTGGTGTTTCTTATAATAAAACGTGTTTGTGTCCTTGAAAGGAAGCTGCCAGGGATAACGTCCAGCTTTTTAGGATGTGCAATTAACCTGAAAACTAACACCCGGCCCTTGGCCCACATCTATAACTACCTTCCCCTCTGACAAAAATCACCAAGTCAATTTAGTCCATTTGAAACTCACTAACAGTCGTGTATTTATAACATTTATGCAAATAATGCATAAAACTGAAGAAAATCCATAAAGCCGTTAGTTTTCTGGCAGTGTCCTGCATGGAGCACAACCAAGTGCCCTGTGCTCTCACATGGCTTTTACACTTTCTCATTGCTGTTCTGAAGACTGGTCCTGTAGTGTAGATACAAAAAGGCTCTTCATGATGGAAGAACCACTTCATAGAAATATCTGTTACACATTTAGGTAGAAGGATGTCAGGAAAACATGCATGGACCTGGGGGTGGCCCAAACTTACTTGTTATTGTGTATGTCTGTTTCAAACAAGTGTTTAGAGATAAATATATATTCCAGGCCGTCACACTCCTGGTTCCTTTTTCCTCTGGTCGTATCTGTCGGCAAAAGGTGTGAAAAACGGGTTAGAAATAAAATGCATTAAACATCAGAGCCTGAGTAATCTCTGATCCTAAAAGTGTGGGGTACGGTCAATATGGGGTCCAGAGGTGAGAGGGGTCAGAAGGAGCAATGCCAGGTACTGCACTTCCGCTGCTATTCTGACAGTACATTAGGGGGACTAGGAGACTAGAGTGACATCGCCAGGCCCCTGTACTGTCCACCCGTGTGTTTGTCATTGTTCTAAGCTGAGCAGTCTGTAAGTGGAGCAATTAAACACTGGGCTGTAGCATTGTATTATCATTGTAGACTTTTAGGATGGAATCATTACAATAAGAATGCAATACCTGCATTTTCACTCCTGTTAAATAGAATAATAACACGTATATATTTTGCATAAGTTCATAATAGAAAACACCATGAAAAGCTACAATTAAGCTACTATTAAGCTGTGCACACGTGACGCTACTCAGAGTCCGGGGTACGCTCAAGGGAGAAACAAATCAAGGAAGGCTGTATGTGGTGTTGACTACAAGAATAAAAAGCATTCTAGGGATACATTCCCATAGAGGTATTCAAATCAGCAATATAGTGAAAAATGGTGTACTGCAGGTGTTATGCTAATTGGTGTCCGGAATCATGTATCTTCCATCATTCTATTGGGGGGAAACTGGTTTCCATTTTGAAAGCTTCAATATGGCAAAATGTTCCATAAACCAGGAAATAACTAACAGATTCCCATGTGTTTTCTAAGTATTCTCTCAATGCAGAAAACGTGTATTCAAGGTCCTATATCAAGCAAATTGGAGGCTTCCGGCAGGTGAGTAAATATTACATTACACTACCAGTACAACAGATAATTAGTTATGCTCAGGCTGAGCATATATATCAGTTAATCATATAGGATTTATTTTTTTTAATTAGGATTTTTCAGAACTCATAATGAGCTATGGTAATGGATAATATGGAAGCGATTTTTCTCAAATTCCAAAACCACTAAACATGTGGGTCACAAATGGTCAAAATCATTACTTAATAGGGAAGGTGAGAAATGCTGTTCAGTGATTGTATTAGCCAGTATTTAGGACATTCGGAGCCTGGGTCTGATGACTAGGCACTGTGTGTAGACAGCTACAATTAATATAAATTATAATATGTTACCCATTTATCACTTTCTGTATGCATAAATAAATGTATTTGTCTATTTAGTGTTCAGCATGCCTATATTTAGATTTCCCTCAATTATAGCTGCCCATGTACGCAATGGGACTTATACTGCCCCCTGTAGGTGATGGGCCACTACCTGGTCCTCTGGCCAAGTGGCCGGCCGCGTGAAGGACGAGGTGCTAGGTGCTCCAAGAATGCACTGGAGTTGGGATGCCACTATGTGCAGAGTACGGCACAGAGCACTACAGCACTGTTTAAGTGACACCACATTTCCTTTGCCCAAGCAAGGACAATTTCTATACTTCTGTCTGAATGGCTGGGGCATACATGGCACCGTTTATTACATTTTTGCACCCACACTTCACCTTTTCACGTTTATGTGCGTCTCTTTTTGTTGGGTATGAACCATATGGGTTCACACCCAAACCCAAAATAAATAAATAAAAATAAAGCCCATTTCCCTCATGAAGGTGAGGCGCTGGGGGCACTGCATGTTAGTACGATATCCTAGCTAAGTGTAAGGATAGTCACCACCTGCTAGAAGGCAGGATGCCTTATCATGTGGTACATAAACAAACTGCACTGTATAGACCAATATGAAGACACAATGTTTGTGTCGAAGCTTCTGATTGGATTGGTTCTCCCCATTCAATCCTCTCCACCCCCCTCCCCCTTCCACACACAGAAGGCCCCAGTAAAATGGCTGCACTGAACAGCCCAGGTGGGGAAGGCCCAGGCTTCTCATGTTTTTTTTTTAGAAAGGGCTGCAGGATAGCCCTTATGGGCCCCTCTATCTATAGAATGGAAGCAAATGGGGCATTGAAGCTACTATGTTCCTGAAGATTTTGTCAGCTCCCTCTATAGACAAGGGGAGATGAAGTTCCACATCCATTGGGGAAGCCTCAGCAGAACTCAGGGTAAAGAGGCTTCCTCTAGCCCGAAGAATCTTGCCCCCTCAGGGCCTTATGGCTCCAGGGGTCAGGGACTAAAGAGGGCTTTCTACTTTTAGAGGGGGTACGAAGAGCTGGAAATGAGCACTCTGCACTGGGCGACACCACAGCCTTACAGTGAGGCTAGGTCTCAAGACCCTTAAACCATATGACGCCCAAAGACCCCAGACACAGGGAAGGAGGGGCCCTTGTCATTTAGGCGACAGTCGAAAACTTTGTATTTGTATGCGCTTTTCTTGCACTTGGGTGACAGAGAACATGCACCCTGAGCTTTAAAAAAACCCAAAACAAACAAAAACAAAAAAAAACATGCAACTCTAAAACATAAATCATATTTCCCATAAAAGCGCCACTCATTCATATTGATATATGTTCACCACAAGAAATAAAGTGGCAGCTCACTGAAGTGTACCATCAATCCAAATGCAATTATAATTTACTTATATAAACTAACAGCAACTGCACCACTGATACTCTCTATAGATATTTTCTATTTTGTTTTTTTGCAAAAAAAAAAATAAGGTATGCATTTATTAGATGGTTTTAATCTGGTTTTGTCATAAAGGGTATTTTTTTCCATCTCTCATCCATGTGGATTTCCAGCGGACTCGCTCGCTGCCGGCTGATGGGGTCTAATTGACAACAGAGGCAGAGTTCCCTATAGGATAACATATGTTAACCTGCGTTAAACCCTCAGCCTCCTGTGGAGGACAGAAAGGTTAAAGTCCCTTAGAGGAAATCATCTTTATAAGTATGTCTCAAACAGAACATTTTAACACATGTAGCATAATGGGAGTGAAAGCAGCATAGACTGTTAAAGATGTACTTGTCTGTCAGACAGCTCACTAAAACAAAGGGCTGAGTGTCACACATATGCTTTCCGAGATACAGACAAGTTTCATTTTACTGTGTCAACTTCCACCTTCAAATTAAACTACCACCAAATATGTGTGATAGTTACACAATAAGGGCAAAAATAGGGAGTCTACAGTAATGACGGGATAAAAATGTCAAAGTAATTACTTAATCACCTTATTATACATATGACTTAATTGCAGAGCAATGTTAGAATAAAACATTAGACATATACATTATTCTGAAAGTATTATGTGAACAATTCAGCCTAAGACAAAAAGTAAAAATATTGACATTTTTTGCTTATCAGAAAAAGTGTCTCATTTGATATTATTAGACTCCAACTCCCAGTCACTGGCTGCCAGAGCATGCTGGGGATTGTAGCAAGACAACTGTGAAGCCTGTTATATATATTTATCCACTAGCGAACCTCATATCTACACGTGCATTGCCTGCACGGATTGCTGTGTATTACATCACGGAGAGAGTATTATGTAAATGGCGCCCCTGTCTGCGAAAGCTTACATTCTAGAAGGAGAGGGAAATGGGAGACAATAGGAGTAAATGGGACATAGTGGGGTCACTATTGTGTGAAGGTCTGCAAGATGCTGAAGGCCGGGTAGTGCAGAGGCCTAGGAGGAGTCCAGTGGAGGTAGTGCTGAAGGCCGGATAGTGCAGAGGCCTAGGAGTCGTCCAGTGGAGGTAGTGCTGAAGGCCGGATAGTGCAGAGGCCTAGGAGGAGTCCAGTGGAGGTAGTGCTGAAGGCCGGATAGTGCAGAGGCCTAGGAGGAGTCCAGTGGAGGTAGTGCTGAAGGCCGGAGGGTGCCGTTGGCCTAGGAGGAGTCCAGTGGAGGTAGTGCTGAAGGCCGGGTAGTGCAGAGGCCTAGGAGGAGTCCAGTGGAGGTAGTGCTGAAGGCCGAATAGTGCAGAGGCCTAGGAGGAGTCCAGTGGAGGTAGTGCTGAAGGCCGGAGGGTGCAGAGGCCTAGGAGGAGGAGTCCAGTGGAGATAGTGCTGAAGGCCCGATGGTGCAGAAGCCTAGGAGGAGGAGTCCAGTGGAGGTAGTGCTGAAGGCCGGATGGTGCAGACGCCTAGAAGGAGTCCAGTGGAGATAGTGCTGAAGGCCGGATGGTGCAGAGGCCTAGGAGGAGTCCATTGGAGGTAGTGCTGAAGGCCGGATGGTGCAGAGGCCTAGGAGGAGTCCAGTGGAGGTAGTGCTGAAGGCCGGATGGTGCAGACACCTAGGAGGAGGAGTCCAGTGGAGGTAGTGCTGAAGGCCGGAGGGTGCAGAGGCCTAGGAGGAGTCCAGTGGAGGTAGTGCTGAAGGCCCGATGGTGCAGAGGCCTAGGAGGAGTCCAGTGGAGGTAGTGCTGAAGGCCGGATAGCGCAGAGGCCTAGGAGGAGTCCAGTGGAGGTAGTGCTGAAGGCCGGAGGGTTCAGTGGCCTAGGAGGAGTCCAGGGGAGGTAGTGCTGAAGGCCGGAGGGTTCAGTGGCCTAGGAGGAGTCCAGTGGAGGTAGTGCTGAAGACGGGATGGTGCATAGACCTAGGAGGAGTCCAGTGGAAGTAGTACTGAAGGCCGGATGGTGCAGAGGCCTAGGAGGACAAGTCCAGTGGAGGTAGTGCTTAAGGCTGGATGGTGCAGAGGCCTAGAGGTGCTTTTGGGTGTATTAAGTTAGGTGCACATATTTTTTAGCTGAATCAGTTGTAGACTGAAGAACAGACACCAGCAGGGCGAATAGCAAGAATGTGGATCATAGTTACCTACCCCCTGGAATGTTCAGAAGACTCATGAATTAGGAGGCGATCTGCCAAGAGAGCAGGCTATTCTCCTGCTGCAAGGTTGGGGAGGATATGACTATAATTGTGCTGTCACCCCCCGTCCACTTTAGCAAATATGGAATATCATTGTTTACTGAGGTGGGTGGGAAGAGGAAATCAAAATAACAAAAGTGATTTCAAGTGCCTTTGATGGAAAAAATTTAAAGGACTGCCTACCGAGCTGATGAAGCTTATGTTTGGCTTCAGACATTTCAAGGAGTGTTTGGTTAAAGCCAAGTAACACCTATTTTTCTCGCATGATGCACTTGTCTTTTCATATGTATTAAACATCAGGCCCTGACCAACTGTGGCATGTCAGTGCAGTGACAGTGTGCCAAGAGAAACATTTTAGCATAACCATTAAAGCAAAGTGCGCCTGGATCTGAAGTTTACTCTAATTAACAACTTGCTTCTTTAAGAAACAGGCTCCCTGTTAGAAGAATGATTAATACATACTGCTGTGAGTTAGTCAGGCCTGAGCGGTGTTTAGTTTGCAGAGAATGAATGATGTACTCACTACAAAGTCATACACTGGAATCTCACTGAAAGACAGCTATGAAAGTGAACTTACAGGAAGTGTACAGAGTGTTGATTTCATACCAGTATAACATACCAATATAAATTAGTGTCATTTATCTAACAGACCACAAATCTGAAGGCCCATTGCTTCTTGGTTACCCAGATTATTTAAAGCGTTTACTCTTTGGAGATGTGTTTTTATTTTAACTTTTTATTTTTAAACTGTATAAAAGTACAGAGAAATAGACAGGAGATGTGTTTTTTAACATGCCTGCTCCACAGAATGAGGGTGCAGCCAGCCATCAAGTAAAATTAATTGGCTGTCACTCTTCAGCTGACGTGTGTTAGAAATGGAGCTGGACTTCCTTGCTCCATTCATATATTGAAGAAAGGTGCATAAGCTAAATATATAGTACAGTTACAGGAGATACCTGGAGGATTGTATTCACTACAGTACTCCAGATATTTCCTTTCTGGTGCATTAAGGGTACATGCGTTATCCTACGCACACTATCATGAACAGTTTAACCATAAATATCTAACCTCTTGGAATGTCTGTGAGACTCCCAAATTACTAGGACTTCTCCCGGGAGAGCAGATAAACATCCCGCATCCCGCCTACCTCTCTAATAAAGAGGGTGGCGTTTAATGACACGGTTCACAGTGAATAGCGTCATCTTGGCCCCTGCATAGGCTGAAAATCAAGGCATTAAGTAGTAGTGGGGTGGGGCTTAATGATGCAATTTGTGTGGCCACACCCCCAAACTTGGCAGCAAGATCTCCCAGAGCGGAGATTTTATACCTGTTGGCAGCATGGTTTAAAAACAACAAAAAATAATGTTTCATGCTTTAAAAACAAGGTGCACCTCCTGTTATCAAGTTAACCTAATTATCTAGATTTAATGATTTGGATTCACAGTGTGTGTCCACAGCAGCCAGGTCTCACTTTATGATATCTAATGCTCCATCCTCTCATGTAAACTGGGTCAGACTATAAAACACTATAATCAATAGTGATATTATTATTCTTTATTTATAAAGCGCCAACATAGTAATATGTTACACTGTATATTCTGGGGAAAATGATAAAAATAAAGTACATGTTGTAGCAAAAAAACAATTGTAGCTGGTGGTGGGGAAAGTGGTGTAGCTATTGTAAGGCAGAGGCGTCATGAACAACCAATCATAAAGCAGCCAACGGCCAATTCTGTGCAGCCTACAGTATTGTTGGACGGTTGGGATGAGGAGAAGCAGTGGAAGGTGGACAAATGGTGAACTATTTGTAGAAGACAATACGCTATGTGCCCAGTGTTCTCCTTTAGCATCATGCTCAGAGTAATACCGAGTACCCATCTGGTTCTGCCGGGTCCATGAAGCCTCTCAGTGATACATTGTTGCAGAGCTCTTGGCAATGTCCTACTATGTGCCCTTCCCAGTGCATGTAAGTTGACAATGTGTGTGTAAATCAGCCGAGCTTGGCTAGTGAATACGAGAGCAGAGAGACTTCACAAGACCAACCAGTGACTGGAGTAAAACACAGTAAACTCCAGCTAATACTAGATTGTAGGTGGAGTTCTTTGATTACCATAAATTATACACAACTTTGATGATAACGTCCCTAGAAACATTTAAATTGGAAATCATTTACAATGTATGTTCTAAGCTTAGGCATTAGGTATAAAGCCAATATCCCTATATCATAATGAGAACCTGTCTCCAGGTGGACCACTATTTCACTTGGGAGAGAGTATGTGGTACAGGATGCTCTCAGATGATAACACCATCTCTCCCGTGCTGCCTTCCTCTCTATATTACAGATCTCCTGTCAAGCGAGCCGGACTGAGAGCACAGCATAGCGATCAGAGAATACACTGGACTAAATGCACTTAACCACACAAAACAGGTTACAGGGAAACCCCTAGTTTTTATGCTTATTACATAGAAAATCAAATACAGAAACTGGTGGCAGGTTTATTAATTTTTAGTCTTTTTTTTATATTACAATCAAAATGAATAGTATTTTAAAGTACACTAGGGGCTAATTGATTGTTACTGTGCGCAGCTCAATGGTGACTGGTTGATTTCCTATGCCTGTAAATGAAGGCAGTCAGCCAGCTCAGAGTGTGCTACCACAATAAGTCACTGTTGTGAGGACACTGGGTTCAGCGCAGTTTGGCAGGGAGACTGTGGTGAGTGCACAAGGCTGTGGACTGGGGACCACGCCAGGCAGGACCGGACATCAGCCCCAGCTAGTTACCCTTCTCTCTTACGCAGGTGAAATTTCTCCCCTTGAATACTGGTTCTGGGGATCCATGCAAGCCATGATGTGTGTGACTCACGTATGGTGTGCAGTGCCAGTTCATGGTCCTGGTACTAGTAGACTAGACAGGGATTTAACAACATATATCTAGCTTATCACATCAATAATCTTATCAGAACAGGATGCAATCTTCTAAAGGGAAATAATCACTGAACATCAAATTATTAGCAACATGAATGAATCCAAAATTCTGGAATTATATTAAATATTGAGACGTACCACTTAAGATAAACCAGTAATGCCTGATATACAGGTATCACTAGAAAGCTTAGAGGTTAAGGAATGCTTCAAAGCACAAACGTCTACTATAATGAACTGTACAAAGCATCTGTAGGAGAATGACATTATTCCATAGCGATCACTCCAGAGGATATTAAATAAATAGCTCAATCTAAAAACCGGTTATCAAGCCTTTTAATGTAGCAGCTGTGTATGCGTATAAAGGATCCGCCACTATATGGAACCCCGACCCATTAATGTGATTGTTAAGCAAACCTTTTTTACGGTGTGTTAAATGATTGCTTTATTTGTTTTTAAGTTTCGCAACACTGCAGAAAATATCAGTTCCTGCGGGGATTGTAAAGATGGCGTTGTCAATGTCTCCAAACATTAAGGTGCGTAATGAGAAATCAAAGTAAAGCGGAAACTGGACGGACAAAACGGTCTGCTTGACCGGAACACCTTAAGCTGTGGTCCATCTCCTGCCTGCTATAACGTGCAGAACATTGGGGAATACAGACTTGAACGCTAATCAAAGCCTTACAAACCATTAAATGGTTCAGGGATTTCAGCTGCTGACTTTCATTGTACAGACAAGTTTCCTAATCTACTGTTTACTTAAATTTCAGTGATACACTCAGGCAGTGGGTATAAGAACACATGACACATACAGATAAAATAACCTCAAACTGCACTACTTATGCCAATAATTCTGGCAGACACGCCATAAGACAGGATACTAAAGGATGGGAGGAAGTGCCTATCAAATGAGGCATCCCACCTAGTAATTAGTGGAAAAATACAATTTTTTTTATTGTTGCTCAATGCAGACCACTAAATCATTCAGAAATGACTTGTGCCCACAAGAATGTGTAGTATCCAGAGCAATGAAGACCATACACGAGTAGGTTACACCTACAAGCATAAAAGCCACTTGCCATGAACTGGGTGGTACGCCTCAATGGAAACAGGTCCGTCTTACATTTTGTGAGCATGATGAATGGCGAGTGTGTTTGTTCTGCAGAGAAACCAATTACTGACATACCCCTAGTGATTCCTCTTCTTGTGCATACAACCCTGCTTATTACATGAAATGCTGAGATAAGTACTTACGTGGTACGGTCCCTCCATAGTGCTGGGTGTCGCTGATCAGAACCTTCCTCTTTAGCTCATTTAAACCAACACCCACAGGTCCTATAAAATTCAAGACAACGTTTGTGAGTATAAAACACATGTCCTGCACATGTCACATAAATGGGGGCAAGAAAGAAACACCTTTTTTGATATGCATCCATAAAAACAAGTACAGTGACTATAAAGTCACCCCCTTTGGCATTTTCACATCAAATTTTCTTACATCATGGAATAAATATGGATTTATTTGGGAATTCTTAACCACTGATCAACACAAAATACTCTGTAGTGTCAAATAAAAACGTATTTAGAGCTTGTACCCCCGTTTGTTAATAGTTGCTAGAAGCACATTTAGCGGCAATTACAGCTGTCAGTCTACTTGGACAGGTCTCTTGGCACACCTGAACACTGCAGGCTTCAGCAGTCTTACGTTGCAATATTGCTACAATCCATCAGGTTGCACGGGGACCATTGGTGAACAGCAATTTTCAAAACATTCCACAGATTATCAATGGGATTAAGGATTTTTTTTTTTAAATTTAAACTGACAATTGGGCTTGTGCTGTAGGCTATGAAACCTGGAATATATATCCTCTCGCGAGTCCTAGGTCTTTTGCCGGCTGCAGCAGATATTTTGGCAAGATTTGTCTATATTATGCTCCATCTATACCCATGACATTATGCCTATGTCGCCATGCTCCATGGTAGAGACAGTGCTCTTGGGACAATGTGCAGTGATTGGCTTCCGTCAAACATGGAACCTAGTGTAGAGGCAAAAATTCTGTGGTCTTATCAGACCATAAAATCTTTCTCCACTTGGTATGTGGGTCTTTCACGTGCTTTCTGGTAACCTATAGATGATATTCCATTTGAGTGTTCATCAACAATGTTTGTTTTTTTCATTTGTAGCATCCACTTCTAAAAGTACAGCTTGGTGAAGTACATGGGCGATTAATTTAGTTTTGCTAACTTTCACTATTTCTTTATGATGGACTTCACGGTGTTATAGCAGATAACATTTCATAGACTTTTAAGATCCTTTCCCTAGTTTGTGCTTTTCAATACCTTTTTTCTAGGATTTGCTTTGAGTGTTCTTTGATCTTCCTGATGAATCTCTTTTTTGGAAATACACTAAACAACTGTGGGACCAGTGTATTATTTTGAAATCAACTGAAAACCTAACTGTACACAGAAGATTGCAAGCAATTAATTTTATGAGTAATTGCTCCAGGGTTAAGTTTGGGGTGTGAATATTTATGCAATCCGATAATTTTCTGTTTTTATAACTGTAAGAAAAAGCAATATAATTGTTTTTTATTATTTAACATCACAAAACAATTTTCATTCCATCGTATAAGTAAAAGGGGATGAATACCTTGTAGTTGCTGTAGATACAAATGGCTTATTACATCTACCACACTTTGTGAGAAGAGGAGGAAACGGACCCTGATCTTTTACACAGCCTTTAATGCATCTTTAGTCAGGGGAAGCAATTTTTGCAACCTATGAATTGACTAGGAACCAGGGAGATCACTGGGACTTTGCATCTCATATCTCAATGGTTCCTAGTAAATTGATCAGCACCATTCTCCAGAATATCGTGTCCTCTGCATGGAGGTGATGGGTGCACTTTACTCGCAGGGAGTTTCATATATGTTTGGCCTTGTTTGGAGGATGGATTCTATGCTTATAAATTGGTTGATATCATTTGAGAGAGGATTTTGTATTATAAGACCTTCATATCTTGGTTTAAACTGTCTTTTCTGTTAAAAAATTACATAAAAACTCCTCATCTTTTATTCTAACAATATATTTTTGCACACAAGCGTTATAAAACCGTAGATGATTGAGTTAATACAATGCAGTTTTAGCACTGACCCTGTAGGCTATTGTTTTCTATGAGACCTGTGTCAGTGACAGAATCTCTCTCTCTCTCAAGACATCCCTGCACACACACAACTACCCAATGATACCTGTCCTAGGATTGAAAAAGAAACAGTACAAAACAAAAGAGCCTACAAAACAGATACTTATTGCCTGGTCATGCTAAGTTTTTTTTTGACGAATAGCATCTCTCAGAAGACACCTAAAACAAAAGTGCTGACACAGTGTTACATTGTGGTGGGGCTTTTTTCAGTAGTTTTAAATTAAATAATGATTCTGGGTTCTCAGTGAATCTCCAGAGAGACATAATGGGCCCGAGTCATTAAGGAGAGCAAGGCCAAGAAGAGGAGTAAATTTGATCCCGGACAAACCATGTTACAATACAAGGGGTGCAAATTTATTATTTTGCACATAAGTTAAATACTGGCTGTTATTTCATTTAGCATACAAATACTTCATAACTTTATTTTTACACTGAAATGTAAAGTTGATCTAGGACATGCCTTACCCCAACTAACAATATATCCCCACATTTTAAGTTTACCTCCCCCTCCAATGCAACATGGTTTTGCCTAGGTGCAAAGTTGCTCTTTTTTTTTTTAAAGCTTTGCTCTCCTTAATGACTCAGGCCCAATATGTACATAATCATTTACCAATTCCCCTATGAAAGAAACTAGTGGAGTTTGGTCCCACCAATTCACAAGGAAAGGATGTGCTGCAGGCACAATTTAACAGGAACGTTCAAAGCTACTCTTTGTAAAGGATGTAAGAACTTATGCGCCTGAGAAATATTTACACAATTAGAGGGTCTATAGCACAAAACATATATATTAGTACTAAACCACACTCTAAATATTGTTTTAGGCACATTTTGATTAAATCTGCTACTGCTCCTTTAATACATATAGATGATTATTTTCTTTAATGGCAGACTATATACTGAAACAGATTGTTCGCATCAATGGTAAAACCGATACTTTGAATATCCGTTCTCTCTTCCAATTATAAATCCAGAGCTCTGCATTTGTACCATTGTTTAAACAAACAACAATCAGAAAATCTGTAAATGTTAGTTTTAATAATACATGTAGGAAATACTTTTATTGTTAAAGTGAAAGTCTGACTACCTTTGTTCCAAATAGCTGTACTCTTCTTCATAAACACTATATTTCATATAATACTGTGTAGAGTTTGTATGTTCTCCCTGTGTTTGCGTGGGTTTCCACCGGGTGCTCCAGTTTCCTCCCAGACTCCAAAAACATACTGGTAGGTTAATTGGCTGCTATCAAAATTGACCCTAGTTTCTCCCTCTCTGCCTGTGTCTGTCTGTCTGTGTGTCTCTATATTAGGGAATATAGACTGTAAGCTCCAATGGGGCAGGGACTGATGTGAGTGAGTTCTCTGTACAGTGCTGCGGAATTAGTGGCGCTATATAAATAAATGATGATGAAAATCAGGAAGTGCAGTCAGTGGGTGGAGCTTTGGTAATAGCTCAAGAATATAGAATACTACAAAGATCCATTTCTTGCTGAATGCAAGTGCGCCTTCATCCAACACTATCTAAATATGGCTGGAAATCCGCTATAGCAAATTCACTAAAGGTCACATATACACAAAACACGGAATGTCTCGCCGACAGGGAACTCCATGGACCTCCTCCATGTATATGAAAAAGATAAATGTACCACTAATAAGAATGGCCATGCCTTTTAATGCTAACTGGCATACATAAAGTAAAAACAAAATGATAAGCTGATAAAACAAGCAGCTGCCCAAAATGCTAAAGGACGTTTTATAGAAATGCCTCAAAGTTCCATGTAGATTATATGTTAAATGTCCATACAATATAACTATTA
The DNA here is from genome assembly GCF_038048845.1 of Mixophyes fleayi. Taxonomy (NCBI): domain Eukaryota; kingdom Metazoa; phylum Chordata; class Amphibia; order Anura; family Limnodynastidae; genus Mixophyes; species Mixophyes fleayi. The sequence goes on from NC_134406.1 coordinate 34,391,148, forward strand.
TGCAGACCACTCATTGATATACTGTCACTTCTAATTATATACTGCTTAGAAGATGAAGTATTTACCGGAGGTCAAAATAATCATCAATCAAGTGCGAGAGACGTTAGATTAGACAACTGCTAGGGTTTCTGGCTACTAGCTGTGCATGGAGGACCAACTTAATTCTGAGACCAGCAGCTTGAGAAGAGAGAGGGGTAATGTGTAACCTCCCGTGATTCAGAAATGTAATTATTTACAGAGATGGTCTGGGTGTCCTGAAGCTTCAGGTGGACATACTGACAGCTGCTCTAGAGATTACGTGAAGGCAGAAGACATTCAGTGGAAAGGAAAATAAAACATATAATCCAATACAGCTGCTAGATAGAGGGTGACCTCCTACTAAAACCTACTGTTACTGGAGTACAATTGGTGTACATAGACTATTTCGGAAACCACATTTAGGATATAATATCCCCTAAGTGATATGATGATTGAGATCCAACAACAAGTGGGAATTAGAACGATAAGTTGAGTAAAAACAAATATTTTCTGTTGTGTGGTACGCTCTTATTACTTGCGGATAAACCAGACCTGCCAACTTGTTACTATGTAACACAGAGTTTGGGATGGTTACAAATGGTCACTCAGTTCAGGTGCTTCATCACATAGAAAGTTCTGTAAAAATGAATAAATAATATTAAGACACCCCATTATAAAGCACTTAGTGCTGTCATTGGATACTGTTCTTAAGTGGTATAGCCATGGCTAACTCCAGCCAAATAACCAAAGACAGCACCAAGGTTATGTCCTGTACTCTGCAAGGGGGTAAATGGGGCCTGAGTGCTGTATATTGTGGCTTGGGATTATAATGTTGAAACTGCATATGGTGAGCCGTGGGAATGTATGTGTAGAACATGGTACTGTATATGATCATACTTGATAAGTCTCAATTTTTCGGCAGCAAATACTGAGTGTGACCTACTGGAAATAGGTTTGGGAATGTTGACAAGAGCATGCTTCACAATTGGGTTTAATGTGCACAGTATTTACTTTTTGCCACACTGTGCACTCAGGGGCTCACGCTGAGTTGGGTGACCGCCTGTTGGATTGGTGTAAAATATATAAAATGGGAAAAAAGGGGTTATTGAAATGCAGTCAGAGTACAGTAATGGTGTGTTCACATAACACAAGCTGATCCGCACGGAGGAGGAGATACGTCTGTTAGTAGTCCGGTCATTTGTGGGTCTCTGAGTGATGAAGAGCACTGTTGCCTGCACAAGCTAGTCGCTTCTGATTGGATGATTCATCTCTCAAGCTAACAGGTGCTTTTCTCATTGCTTATGCCTATATTATTATTTTCTGGACGTATTTTAGAATGAAATTATTGCTACTTTCATTGGTACACGAAAGGAAGATTATACCTACTGTATAAAGGTGTTCTTTATTTAAATCAAACCTAATAGTGAATGCGTTGTTCACTATCAAAACACATGTTAAAACACTGTTCTTGTGGTTATGACCTGGCTTCCTCTCGCATTTATTCTAATTTGCTTATGTTAAATAAAACTTCTTGTTGGAAGTGCTTTATGATCTCCCATGAAAGAGTTAATTGTTTCGGTCTGCAGCAGCTTCAGAACTGAATGCTATTTCTAGGCATTTGTGGAATCTGATGTACACCTGACATGAACCTGGCGCAGAGCTGGTGCATCTATTGTTACGTGTGTTTGTCTTATACTAAGAATCAGGCCCTAAGTATTTACTCTCTTAGTACACCAAGTATACCCCATCTCATCACATGATGCATTCTGAATATGGAGTCTCATTGTGCAATAAGTATATATTTTCCAGATGCCAATTATGCCGTACTGGGTGCTGTGCTAAGTACAGTACACTAAGTATAGACTTGTGTCCACATTGTGCTGATAAAGACCCACCTTCGTTATAGCATGCAGCCCACTAAGGTATCCTATTCTGTTCTCTTTGCGCGTCACACTGCATTAGACTTATGGAATGACAGGTCTGTAAAACCAATAGATACAATATGAGGATATTCGTCTTGTTCTTGATCAGAAGAAATGATAGTTTCTCTGCTGGTCTTGTTATACACAGGACGTACAGTATGGTGTGCAATTAAAATACGCTTCCCAAGACGAACACAAGGTGTGCTAGGCTTTTTTTTGAGAAGTTCTTTATCTTTTTAGTATACAAAGCAACATGCACTTTAGTGCAATAGTCAAGTTGTATTTTCCAGACCTCTCTCTATCCGCTTCCCCGAGTAAAACTGCTCAATTCCTTCCCTGCATTTGGTCCCACAAACGTAAATAAAGATCCTGATGCCTAGTTGGATGTATGTGGGGGCAATAAGAACAAAAAGATTGCTCTGATAGCGAAAAAACACATTCACTATTAGGCTTGATATAATACAGCAGATATAATATTCCGTCTCTCACACGTATGAAAGAAGCAAAAAATAAAAAAAATCTTTTTTTGTTTTTAGTATATGCACAATCAATATCCACTTCCGAGATGTATTTGCAGCCAATCAGAAGCAGGTAGCTAGTGTTGACAACCGTCATCTTCTTCAGCAACTTTAGAGGTCAGGTGTTAAACCCCCACCCAAAAACAAACAAAGATCCAGCTCCTGACAGTCGTACATGTGTTTCTGTGCTGTCTGCCTCATCCACATTTGCTCCCTTACTGCACTCGGCTTACATTAGACTACCCACTCCAGTTGTAAGGAGGTGCAACTCTCAGATGCACACAACCCTGCATGAGTGCATATGTCGGCACTCTCTTTGCGGGCATGCGCAGTACAAAGTCCTTTACGCAAGCTGGCATAAGTTCAACCTATCAGGCCTGAAGTCTCTACCCTCCTCTACTCGTATATCAAACTCCTGTTAGATTGTAAAACAGGGCCCTCTTCACTCATTGTTTATTGGTTAACGTCCATCTAGTTTTATTACACTGTTTGCTCCCAATTGTAAAGCGTTAGGGAACTATATTGGTGCGACAAATACATAATATTAACTAAATAATAAATTCATCTAGCCATAGAGTTAAGTTTGCAGTCTCACATTTCTGCCCCCTAACAATGCTTTTATTAACCCCCCCTGTTCAGATCCATAATTAAAAATAAGATTAGTGACAATTTCTTTTTTAATCCGGGTAAATACATGCAAATAAAATATGAGCAAATGCTATTGTTCAGTGTTATTGTGACTACAAAGGGTAGTCACTGGGATTTCTCATAGATGAAGAAACACGACCAAAAATGACTTCACTTTATATGCATTTATTTTATTATTATTTGTACGGAGCCCTGCCACAAGGGCTACGTCAGCCACTGGATGCAGTCTCTGAGAATTCTAACATAACTTTAACAGTACGTAGTAGATTCTGGCTTGGTGCACGGAAGGTCAAAGCTGGACCAGTCCAATCACCTTGTTCCAAACACCTTAAGGTCTCATTATAATTGCAGAGACAGCCAACTACAACAGGAATAAAGTATATTGTGGAAGAGGCAGGAACAAAGATCTATTTTATTAATATAAACATTTTGTAAACACGTGTATGCCAAGAGCGAGCCAGGCAGAGAACGCGGCTGTGTTTAATAAGTTCACGTGTTTGGATAGGTTGTGTTAGAAAACATCTGGCTGTGATTCAGAAGACACTTCTTTTTAATAGCTTGTAAAATGTCTCGCAACACTGGAAGGTGTCTTACAGCAGAGTGCTAATTAGTATGTGGAGGCCTGATTTCAATCTGCCTTCTGCTGAGCAGCATGACTTGTAAATATGTTTGTTCTTCAGAGGTGGAGAAAGGGCTATAAAGTGTAAGTGCTAGTGATTGAAGAATGTGGAGGTTATAATCTCCCTACCCTCCAGTCACTGTAAGAAGGAGGCAGACCTCCACATAAAGTGTTACTGGCTTGGAGCTTATCCTGCGAGAAACTCTCCCTGTTAATGTGCAGTAAGATCGTGTGTCGGTTACAACAAAACTCAGGGACGTGTTTTGGCTGAGTGGAACAAATTGCAACCAAATGAGGCTTTTGTAGAGATCTTTTAAGACACATGAGGCTGGGTTTAGCACCTAAAAGCTGTGATGGCCAGCCATCCCCAGGAAGTATCTGAATGGTGAAATAAAAAAGGACTAGTTTAAACAAAAGAAATGAAAAAGAACCACTTGTCTATTCACACTAATGATCCCACAGTATAACACCTACGCAATAGATCTGCTATGCTCCAGTGTAAATGTCATATTTCTGCTTGTGAAACAATAACTCTCACACAACGTGGCACGCAACGTTGCTTATAAAATATATCCAATTCAATTAACACTTTAGTGGCCGATCGTACGACAGAGTCAATCAGTCTGCCATTGATGTGTATTCAATGAACAGGCCCATATCTACTTGCCGTGATAAAATGTATGTGTCATTGCAAAACACTCCTAGATATTAGATTTACTATATAAAACTGACTTTTGAGAACATCTTTGAAACCGCTGTTTGTGATCACTGCGATGTAAAATTTATCATAGCCTCATAATAATGGCATGGATGGGAGAGCACACAGCATTTATAAAAAGAAGTGATGTGCCATACTTGCCAACTCTCCCGGACAGTCCGGGAGACTCCCGCATTTCGGGCGAGTCTCACGGACTCCCGGGAGAGTACGGCAATCTCCCGCATCTGCAGAATTAAGGTCAAAATACAGCAATTCTCCGGGAATCACAGCATTTGGCCCCGCCCCCGCTGTAAAATGCCGTGTTGGCGTCATTACGTCACAGGTCCAAAATTACGCAATTTACACCCCCCGCACGGCAGCTTCCGGAAGGCAATCACAAAAAGTTGGCAAGTATGTGATGTGCACATCTTATTATATTTACAACTGTTATCTAATCATTTTTTTCTCTAAGGCAAAATGTACTTTTCAGCCCATATCAGACTTGGATCTCAACACAGGACCCTGAGTTCTGTAGCTGCCAAACTTAGACACTACTTGTATTCTGACTTCTCCAAGTTGTGATTTTCATTATCTGAAACAGACAACTAAATAAAAGACGTGGCTTTTTTTGTGACACTTTCCATAGACAGCAAAAGCAACACCTCCAGGCTTAGAAAGACAGCTGTGTGGAGAGGGGAATCCAAACGTGGATGGACATATAACAATAGGAGGTAACGCTTGCTTAAACTGTTCAACTTTTTCCGATACCCTACAAACAGCTCTGTTTAAATGTTCTAAGTTGGTGAAACCGGAGCGTATTTCTTCAGCTGTAGTAAGTCCATAATGAATAACTCTGAGCCTCTTTGTGGAAGCCGCGGGAAACACTTTTCTGGAGCAGTGTCGTTTTAAGTGGCTGAACACATTAGAATAAACACTCTGGTTAACACAAATCCAGTGTTCACAGCTTCTTTTTTCAACATTGTCTTTGCTTTGCGAGGACTAACTGAAATAGTATGAAAACACATCTGATCTCAGTATAAACACTGCAACTGCATGCGAGCTTAGACGCTCAATCCAGCTTAGCACGTATGTCTTAAATCGCATTCTTTTACTTTAAAGTTACCCTTGACCTCCTCCATGGTCCACCGGGAGAACTTTACTCGAGAACGTCACAACCCTAACCCGTGTTAAATACATAATTCATGGAAGAGCTGCATCAAAGCACAGACAATGTAATACTTATTCTAGGGCGGTATACATAAAAATGGCTGTGCCTGTTCTATAGGCGTTTACAAGGACAAAAAAAAAAAGTAAATACCAATTACTTAATTATTCTTTTTTATGGATTGTGCATTTAGTTGTGTGGTACAAACAAATACTACAAAGCTGGGGTTACAAATTTATTATACCCCCTAAATTGTATCTAATGAATTTCGGGAATACCCCTGTATAGTCCCATGTGGGCAAGGGTCTAGATATTGGGGGACAGATCCAGACCCCTGGGAGCAGAATGGGGAGGGAGTACTTTTGAACCATTGCTTATTGTTGTGATAAAACTTTTCAACTGTGTTTCTTCTCTGGTGAGCCTTGTAAAATCAGTATTGCATGATTATTTTTTAACAGCAGCCTGAACTTTTAATACTTTTTATTAAAATGTTATATATACACATTGGATGTATGCAGTCTACACATCCTTATTGAAATTGCATGCGTTTGTGATGTAAAATCTGAAATCAAGATAAATCATGTCAGACCTTTTTCCACCTTTGAAGTCACCTTGCAACCAACACAATTCACGCGAAAAACAAGTAGATTGTTTTTTGTTTGTTTTTTAGCATTGTTAAAAAAAAAAAAGAAAAAAAAGAAAAGTGTCTGGATAAAAAAATAATGCAATACAATGAAACGTAGATAACCAAAATCAATAAAAAAAAGGCATTGTTTCATGTGGAAAAGTTCTATTTGGAAGCAATATAATTAAAGTATGTTTTTTTAAGCCAGTGGCTAAAGATCCTATAACTGTCCTACATTATGCATGCACAGAAAATGACTTTCTACCGGCAGATTAGTATTGTAATGTGTGATGCAATCACCTGTTGTGTAACAAACAATCAAATATTAAACTATTGTAATGTGTTTGCATCAAATGTATATTAATGTGACCGTACAAAAACGCAATCATTCATTCAATAATAATAAAAAAAAGATGATGTGCGAGTGATACTGGGTAGAATAACATTTTGTGGTAAAGTAATTGAGAAGCCCAGTGCCCCTGAAAACTCAATATCAGCTAATTTTCTCTTATAACCCCAAGGCATGACTTTGTACACAGCAGACATAACAAGCTACCACCGGTCCGTGAAAATGACAATGGCAAAATGAACTATGGCAGGGTTCGCAAAAGCAACGCTAGTGAAGAATTCTGTTAGGGACAAGATGTTTAGTAAGTCAAAAATACAAAGTAGCTAAAAGTATTCTTCAGAGAATACCATTTTCATGGAGATTTTCTTATTTCGCAGCACTGAAAGTAAAACAGATAATCCCAGGACTTTGTATGTTCTTACCTGGAACCCCAAGAGTCAGCATTCCATTGTTCTGGGACCCTAAAAAGGTGGCTGCCAATAGTGAGTATTGCACATCTGACAATTACAAAAACAGATTCTTGGACCCCAACTGGTTCCCTAACCCACAGGATGCACATCACAGACCTACACAGCAGATCTGGTTCACATATCTAGGTATGTATTACCTTCTACACTGCACAATGAATGATGTCACAGTGTTCCCCCCCCCCCCCCAGTGCCTATTTCCCAGGTGCTCCACCCGGCTGGTTTTACTTGTCACCTGGCTCTTGGAGCCCAACAGATTCCTATTATAATACAATAAACCATTGTTTCTCCTAGTATAACAGGCACTATGTGAGCACTTCAGCCAGCAGTGTGTGTTAGACCACTGACCAACAGTCCTAGCAGGTGTGGGTAATAACCCCCAAAATGTTTCAATATTATTGCAAAGTATTACACTGCCCCCACCTGGCTACTTCTTAATGCCACCCGGCTGGCAACATTTTCTGGGGAAAACACTATCACACAAGTGGTTGGGCCTGTTTTTAGAGTACATAGATAACCCAAATGGATAAGACCAGCGCATAAAGTAGTTTATGTGTTTCGCACCCCCCCCCCCCCTCCAACTCCTCTCTCCCACCCTCCATATCTCGTTTAAACCTTAAATTAAAAAATATATACGTGAAATAAATAAAGTGGAAGAAACAAGCATATTACAAAAAAGAACTCCATAATGTAGAGCTCAAGACTGTTTGAGTTATAAGAGCTTTAAAGACATTTAGAAGAATGAATCTCACTGAGAACAACTTCACTTACATGAACAAATTACATGGGCTATTCACCAAACACGAGTGTTAATCTGGACAGATATCATTGACACTTTGAATGTTGTTCTTCATGGATGGCTGAGCATGAAGAGAAATGTATGAAGTGCTCCCAACATCTGTCTACAGCTCCACTATGGTAAACACTAAGTATTCCCAGAGTGTGCAGATCTTATCACCCGCGTGGGAACGTGGAAATGACCATTAAGAACGTGGTGCACACAGGTAGAGATAGATTTCAGACGTGCATTAAGGACATTTTTTGGACTTTACAATAATTCCTAAGCCTACATATTGTCAGAGAAGGAGCAATAGGTAATAGTTGGACAAGCACAGGAAGAAAATAACACCCAAACCTCTGAGCAAGACCGAAGGGAACATTTATAATACTAGTGCAAGGGAAAATGGTGATGCTGCCATAACAACTAGCTTTCATTTTCTAAACAGCACTAATCCAATTATATGAATCTGGTTAGTTGCTATGGGCAACATCACCCAGTTTTCTTTGTTTTCAGAAATGTTCCCCAATGTATACTACGTCTCCCAAAGACTTCATAACAAGCAGTACAAGGAAGGAAAAATAATGTATAGAAAACTACAGTAAGATAATTTCTGTGACTTAAAAAAAATTATAATTCTGGCAAGCGTAGTAGTTAATAAATTATATCTTCTCCCAGAATCCCGAAAGATTGTTTTAATAAAGGATTTAGTTTTGCTTCTACCATTAAGTAACAACCAATCATCATCATCATCAGCAGCTATTTATATAGCGCCACTAATTCTGTAGCGCTGTACAGAGAACTCACTCACATTAGTCCCTGCTCCATTGGGGCTTACAGTCTAAATTCCCTAACACACATACACACGCAGACAGACAGACACAGACTAGGGTTAACCTACCAGTATGTTTTTGGGGTGTGGGAGGAAACCCTCGCAAACACGGGGAGAACATACAAACTCCTCACAGATAAGGCCATGGGCGGGAATTGAACTTGTGACCCCAGTGCTGTAAGGCAGAAGTGCTAACCACTTAGCCACCGTGCTGACTATTTCGAGGCACGTGACAATACAAACAAGTTTTAGAATTCTTATAATCTTATTTATAATTCTGTACAGAATGGAAGCATAGTGCGAAATGCTTAAATCAGGCCTGTCCAACCTGCGGCCCTCCAGATGTTGAGAAACTACAAGTCCCAGCATGCCCTTCCAGCTATCAACAGGTTGTCTACTGGCAAAGCATGCTGGGACTTGTAGTTTCACAACACCTGGAGGGCTGCAGGTTGGACAGGCCTGGCTTAAATCTTCATGGGCCTGCGAGACTGCTGACAGTCTCCTAGGTAACGGTTGATCTGTGCAGATTTATACATCTATGTATTGGGATGTCATTTGCTGTATGAAAACTTTGATCCAACAGAGAAGTTGTTTAGTAACTATAAGTAACTTTATGGATACTTACCATAGTAACTAGAAGGATGAAGGTAAGATACTTTTAAAATGACATAGTGGAAAATCAGGATAAGATCACTGCATTTTAACATCATGCATCATTTAGTTACTTATATTTCCTAGCATTTGAACTAAACCTTTCCCATAAACATGCACAATGTTCAACTTTATTTTATATTTAAATGATGTTTATTACGCAAATTTATCAAACATAGATAACTAAAATGAACATTTGGTTTGTAGACTTTAAATATATAGTCTATGGAAAAAATAATAATCTATGAAAATCAATTTGTCCTCATCACACATTGTTATATTACATTTTTTTTTAATTAACTAAAACCAAAGATGCAAATGTTCATTGTGTGAAACATTATCTTTTTGCAAATGCCAAAACATTTTCTATCACCTATTAAAATCCACCAGCACTTATGATATCAATTAAAATTGCTGTCCGTGACATGTGACATTGGTTTCCAGGAATTTTAATTTGTTAGGTGGCTGCAGATCCATTGAAGCTGCTTCTTGCTAGATTATGGGTCTTCCAATAAGTGCGATAATTACTGCTCACAATCCTTGCGGCTCAAGATATGTACACAAGAGCTAGCGCCTCAATTGAATAGACCTTGCAGCAGTGATATCTTTGTACTATGGCTTCATAAAAACACTTTCATGTTAGTTCTGGATGTACTTGCCAGGAAATGAGTTGGTGAAATGACAGTGGCGACATCGCATACTCAAATATAACAGACTGTTCGGGGCCGGATGCACATAAGTCATGGTTGTAACTGTGTAAGGCGG